>NC_133142.1:73197191-73505525 GCF_048418815.1 Hemitrygon akajei | reverse complement strand
CCATAAGATGCAGGAGCAGAATTAGGCCATCTGGCCCATCGAGTCTGCTCCGCTATTCAACAATCACGGCTGATCCTTTTTTCTTCTCTTCCTTAACCCCAGTTCCCAGCCTTCTCCCCGTAACCTTTGATGCCATGTCCAATTAAGAACCTATCTATCTCTGTCTTAAATACATCCAATGACCCGGCCTCCACAGCTGCATGTGGCAACAAATTCCACAAATTCACCACTCTTCTTCCATTGGGACCAGGTTAGACCCTCAGAGATATTGACACCCAGGAATTTGAAACTACTCACTCTCTCTCACTCTATAAAGACTGGTATGTGTTCCTTCATCTTACCCTTTCTGAAGTCCACAATCAGCTCTTTCATCTTACTGACGTTGAGTGCCATTCCACTAGTTGGCATATCTCACTCCTGTACGCCTTCTCGTCACTACCTGAGGTTCTACCGACAATGGTTGCATTATCAGTAAATTTATAAATGGTATTTGAGCTATGCCTAGCCATGTGTATATAGAGAGTAGAGCAATGGGCTAAGCACACACCCCTGAGCTGCACTAATGTTGATCATCAGCGAGGAGGATATGTTGTCACCAATCTGCATAGATTGTGGTCTTCCAGTCAGGAAGTTGAGGGTCCAATTGCAGAGGGAGGTACAGAAGCCCAGGTTCTGCATCTTCTCAATCAGGATTGTGGGAATGATGGTATTAAATGCTGAGCTATAGTCGATGAACAGCATCCTGACATAAGTGTTTGTGTTGTCCAGGTGGTCTAAAACCTTGTGAAGAGCCATTGATATTGCATCTGCCATTGACCTATTGTAGTGATAGGCAAATTGCAATGGGTCCAGGTCCTTGCTGAGGCAGGAGTTCAGTCTCGTCATGACCAACCTCTGAAAACGTTTCATCACTGTAGATGTGAGTGCAACCGGGCGATAGTCATTACGGCAGCTCATATGATTCTTCTTAGACACTGGTATAATTGTTGCCTTTTTGAAGCAAGTGGTAACTTCTGCCCAGAGCAGTGAGAGGTTGAAAATGTCCTTGAATACTCCCACCAGTTTGTTGGCACCAATTGGTCATTGTAAATTGTCATCTGATTATGCTAGAGTCAAATAGTTGGGTTGCTGGGCGGTGCCGCTTGTTGTGCAGGACAGGCCTGTTCCACACTGTATCTCAAAATAAATAAATAATGTATGGAATGCCCGGGCCAATTTCTCCAGAAGTGATCGCCAGGGTGAACTAAACGAGACAAAGCATCTTTTATGCACAATATGCACAGAGAAGAAGGGCACTAACGAATAAACACAAAACACACCGGAGAAACTCAGCCGGTCAGGCGGTACCTATGGAGAGTGGTAGACAGGTCAGGCGGTACCTATGGAGAGTGGTAGACAGGTGAGGCGGTATCTATGGAGACAGGTAGACAGGTGAGGCGGTACCTATGGAGACAGGTAGACAGGTGAGGCGGTATCTATGGAGACAGGTAGACAGGTGAGGCGGTATCTATGGAGACAGTTAGACAGGTGAGGCGGTACCTATGGAGACAGGTAGACAGGTGAGGCAGTATCTATGGAGAGTGGTAGACAGGTGAGGCGGTATCTATGGAGACAGGTAGACAGGTGAGGCGGTATCTATGGAGACAGGTAGACAGGTAAGGCGGTATCTATGGAGACAGGTAGACAGGTGAGGCGGTATCTATGGAGAGAGGTAGACAGGTGAGGCGGTATCTATGGAGAGAGGTAGACAGGTGAGGCAGTATCTATGGAGACAGGTAGAGAGTCAGCATTTCAGGCTGAGCCCCTTTATCAGGACTCACGCATTAATGAGTGCAACTTTTAGGCAATCTGTCAGCACGGTCTTTAGAAAAGATTCAAGCTTAATTCATTGAGATTTTGATAAATATTTGGGGGAGTCTGGCAACTAATGTATACTCAGAAGTTGTCAGAAGTTCAAACCTGCAGCACATTCCTTTAGTATCTTGAATGACATCAGTTGCATTAAACTTTGCATATCCTGTTGGAATTCTGACTTTGGTTGCATTCTGAGTAAACTGTTGAACAGCAACTTCAAAGTGTAACAGGCCTCTGACTAGATTTCAGTGGACATGTTTTTCTAGGGCTAAATAAGTTAGTATATCTTCAGCATAAAGTGATTGATCTTGTGAGGATCTTCATTCTTTCTCCATCTGGAATTCATTGGAAATATTTGTTTTCTATGAATTGTCTTTGGTAGACTACTAGATCATTACCTAGAATTCCAGCTGATTAACTGAGAAGATTGCAATTTTTGTGGTATCTTAACTACAACCCCATGAGCAGTATCTTACCTCCCCCACCCACTGACCTGTCACTTGCCATCCTTTGCTCCTTTGTCTCCCCCCACCTTCTCATTCTGGCTTCTGCCCCCTTCCATTCCAAATCCTGCTGCAGGGTCTCAGCCCAGAACGTCGACTGTTTATTTCTTTCCATAGATGATGCCAGACCTCCTGCGTTCTTCCAACATTTTGTGTGTTTGTTGTTCTAGTTTTCTAGCATCTGTAGAATCTCTTGTGTTTGATATCTTATATTTCTATTGGGTAGTCCATAGAGAATGCTACAAATCCTGTCAAGAACAGCCGTGGATTCAATCTGACATTGAGTGACTGGTGTAAACTGAAGGACAGAGGATAACAAATTGGAGTGAAACAACTGACTCATAATCACGCTATGGTGAAAAATGTAAGCTATACTGTTCTGGCCCTGAATATATTGAGCAAGTGAGTGTCCATAGCCCTCATGTTTAGGGAATTCTGATGACTCTTTATTCTCTGGGTAAAGAAAAGCGGCTTGCCCTTTATTTTCAAATTTTGATTGTAAGTTTACAAATGTAAGTTCATCCCCACACCTCCTCCATTAATGGCAAAGAATTCAGTATCACCTCTCGTTCTTCTAAACTCCATATAGAAGTAGTCTGCTTAATGCGTCTTTTCATTCTAGCAATTAATGTGGTGAATTGTCATGGCAGTTGGTCTGTCATGTTATATCATTCCTCACGCAGGGAACTATACCAATACAGGTGTAAATCAATCAGGACCCAGTAGAATTCCACAAATAAGTCCAAATTTTTGTGCACATTTCATCAATTCCTGTGGTGCCCTAAAAATGATCTGGTTGCTTCTCTATTTTCTGTTTATTAACCAATCCTCAGTCTATGCCAGTGAACCTCCCTCAATCTCATGTGCTCTTATTTAGGAACTTTTTATTTGGCACATTTTGAAGGCTTTCTGAAATTCCAACACATCTTTTCCATTGGTTTGCTGTTAACTTTTCTACAAGTTACAATCCTTTACAGATCTCAACATGAAGCTAGCTTGTACTCCTTCTCCTTCTCCCACCTTCTTATTCTGGCTTCTTCTGTCTTCTTTCCAGTCTTAATGAAGGGTTTCAGCCTGAAATGTTGATGGTTTATTCCCCTCCAGAGATGCTGCCTGACCTGCTGAACTCTGCCAGCATTTTGTGTGCTGGTTTCAACAAGATTTTCCTTTCATAAAGCCAATACATGTCTTATTATCATTTTCCCAGTTACCACTTTCTTAGTAACGACAATTCTACTACCTTTGATGTCACACTAATTGGTCTGTGTGTCCCATTTTCTGTCTTTCCTTTCATAAAGAGTGGGATTACATTTGCTATTTTCTATTCTGAAACCTATGGAATTTCAGGGGATTATCAATGCATATATTATCTCCATTGTCTGGGGATGCAAGTTATCGGAATCCATTGTCTTCTAGTCTCATTTTTTCTCCAACATTATCTCTGTACTAATGCTAATTTCTGCCAGCCTCACATTCATTCTCAAACAACTTCAAAAATCTCAGATCTTTTTGTCTTTTTGACACAGAATATGTAGTTTCTAATTTTTCTGTCATTATCTTATTCTCCAGTATAAATTCTGACCTCTTTATCTGAAGAAAATTTTATTAAACTATTAGGTCTGCCATAATATAGCTTAGAACAAATCAGAGGACACACACTGCATCAAAATGATAACAGAGGAGTTGACCTATTCACATTGCTGTTATGGTGCAGATATATATTTTAGCTTGACTTTGAAGTTTAAAAGTACAGTATCAAATTGCTGGAAATAAAAGAGTTAATGAGACAAAGATTAAATATTAGCTTTGTTTGTTACATGCAAATGTATTGTTTGTCAAATGCGATCAGTGGGGATTGTGCTGAGGGCAGCGTACAAGTGTCACCATGCTTCAGACACCAACATAGTATTCCCACAACTTACTAACCCCAACCATACAGTCCTGAGCAAAAGTCTTAGGCTCATATATATAAGTAGACTTTGCACCATACTGTATTTGGCAATGTGGAGCAGAGGGTGAGGTCGTAAATTTGGCGGGAGTAAAGGATGTTAGGAACGGTGAGGGTGCAGCACCATGGGAGGGGTGTGGGACAGGTGGCAGAGACGGAGTGCCAGGGCCAGGGAGTGGTGCGTGTGCAGACGGACCTAGTCCTGAGACACCAGGCAGGGTAATTTGTTTCCAAAATTGTTTTATTGGTCATTATAGAATGTCTCTTTGATGCTTCCCACTCCCTCTCCTCTCCCTAGCCATAATTCCCCTCTCCCTGCCCCCTTCCCACTTTTAGTCCACAATAGGGACCTATATCAGAATAAGGTTTATCATCATTCACATATGTCGTGGAATTTGTTTTTTTCACAGCAGCAGTACAGTGCAATACATAAAATTACTACAGTACCTTGCAGAAGTCTTAGGCACCTTAGCCATAGATATGTGCCCACAACTCCTCAACAGTTCTGCACATCCTTTCAGACTGTGAGAGAAAATTAGAGCACCCAGAGGAAATCCATGGAGAGAACGTACAAACTTCTTCCAGACAGTGGCAAGAATTGAACCCCAATCAATGAGTGCTGGTACTGTACAGCAATCCCACTAACCCCTGCGCTACCTCACCATCCATGTCATATAATCAAAGGATTGGGATGTCATGTTATCTCTGCTCTTCAAGACTGCTTTGAGCACACTGACTGGCACATGTTCAGGGAGGTTGCAACCGATGGCGACTCTACCAACTTAGAGGAGTACACAGCATCAGTGACCAGCTACATCAGCAAGTGCAACAATGACGTCACTGTGTCCAAGACCATCACTGTGCTAACCAGAAGCCATGGATGACCGCGGAGGTGCGTGCGCTGCTGAGGTCCTGCGATTCCGCCTTCAGAGCAGGTGACAAGGCAGCCCTAACAACAGCAAGGGCCAAACTGTCCTGGGCCATCAGAGGGGCAAAGTCTGCACATGCCCGGCTAATCCACAGCCACTTCCAGGACAGCGGCGACACGTGTGGAAGGGCATCCAGGACATCACCAATTACAAGACAACATCACCTGACTGTGTGGGTGATGCCTCCCTCCCAGATGCACTGAATAACTTCTACACCCAGTTTGAGGTGGAAAATGATGTGGTGGTGAGGAAGACCACCCCTCCTATGAATGACCAGGTGCTGTGTCTCACCATGGCCAATGTGAGAAGAACCCTGTGCAGGGTCAACCCACGGAAGGCTGCTGGACCAGACAACATCCCTGGTAGAGTGCTCAGAGGATGTGCAGACCAGCTAGCAGATGTTCTCACTGACATCTTCAACATCTCCCTGAGCAGTGCCACCATTCCAACATGCTTCAAGGCCGCCACCATCGTCCCTGTGCCGAAGAAGTCTTCAGTGTCCTGCCTAAATGACTACCATCCCGTTGCACTTACATCCATCACCATGAAGTGTTTCGAGAGGCTCATCATGAGGCATATCAAGACCCTGCTGCCCCCCTCACTGGACCCTCTGCAGTTTGTGTACCATCCCAACTGCTCAACAGATGACGCCATTGCCATCATCCTCCACCTGGCCCTAACCCACCTGGACAAAAAAGACACATACGTTCAGATGCTGTTCATAGACTTCAGTTCAGCATTCAACACAATCATCCCTCAGAAACTGATTGGAAAGCTGAGCCTACTGGGCCTGAACACCTCCCTTGGCAACTGGATACTAGACTTCCTGACTGGGAGACCTCAGTCAGTCTGGATCGGAGGCAGCATCTCCAACACCATCACACTGCGCACAGGGGCTCCCCAGGGTTGCGTGCTCGGTCCACTGCTGTTCACTCTACTGACCCACGACTGTGCTGTCACATACACCTTGAACCATATCACCAAGTTCGCCGATGACATGACCGTGGTGAGTCTCATCAGCAAGAACGATGAGTCAGTTTACAGAGAGGAGGTGCAGCGGCTAACGGACTGGTGCAGAGCCAACAACCTGTCTCTGAATGTGAACAAAACAAAAGAGATGGTTGTTGACTTCAGGAGGGCACGGAGCGACCACTCCCCGCTGAACATCGACGGCTCCTCAGTAGAGATCGTAAAGATCACCAAATTTCCTGGTGTTCACCTGATGGAGAATCTCACCTGATCCCTCAACACCAGCTCCATAGCAAAGAAAGCCCAGCAGCGTATCTACTTTTTGTGAAAGCTGAGGAAAGTCCATCTCCCACCCCCCATCCTCATCACATTCTACAGGGGTTGTATTGAGAGCATCCTGAGCAGCTGCATCACTGCCTGGTTCAGAAATTGCACCATCTTGGATCGCAAGACCCTGCAGCAGAGAGTGAGGTCAGCTGAGAAGATCATCGGGGTCTCTCTTCCCGCCATCACGGACAATTACACTACACGCTGCATCCGCAAAGGGAACAGCATTATGAAGGACCCCATGCACCCCTCATACAATCTCTTCTCCCTCCTGCCGTCTGGGAAAAGGCACCGAAGCATTCGGGCTCTTACTACCAGATTATGTAACAGTTTCTTCCCCCAAGCTATCAGACTCCTCAATACCCAGAGCCTGGACTGACACCTTACTGCCCTATTGTCCTGTTTATCATTTATTGTAATGCCGGTACTGTTTTGTGCACTTTATGCAGTCCAGTGTAGGTCTGTAGTCTAGTGTAGCTTTCTCTGTGTTGATTTTTATTATTACGTAGTTCAGTCTAGTTTTTTGTACTGTGTCATGTAAACCATGGTCCTGAAAAACGTTGTCTCATTTTTACTATGCACTGTACCAACAGTTATGGTCGAAATGACAATAAAAGTTGACTTGACTTGACTTGACTTGACTATTGCAGTACAAGTCATTGGTGAGACCATACTTAGTGTAGTGGCGCAGTTCTGGTTGCCTGGCTGGAGGAAGGATGTCATTAAGCTGAAAAGGGTGTTCAAGAAAATTCCTAAGTATAATACCAGGGCTGCAGGGATTAAATTATTAAGAGATACTTCATAAGGTAGGACTTCCTACTTTGAAGATCAGAAGGCTGAGGGGTGACTTCATCACAGTCTAAAACACAGGGCATAGATTTTGATGTTGATCTTCTTGCAGACAGCCCCAAAACACAGAAACATAATAAAATCTACAGAACCCTCTATGACAAAGACCTGCAAACATCCAACGTGGAAAAGAAGAACAACTCGTGCAAACAATTAAAAAAAGCAAATAACACACAGAACACGAACTGCAGAGTCCCTGAACATGCGTTTGCAGCCACAGAACCAGTCCAGCGGTGCAGTCGGTCCAGAAGGCCTGTGGCTACAGCTCCAGCCCTGGAGCCAGGTTCAGCACTGAGGTCAGTGCCAATGGGTGCAGGGCACAGCTAAGGTGAGAGGGCAGACCTGAGAGATGACCTTTTCACATAGAGGGTAGTGGGCATGCAGAACGAGCTGCCAAAGAACATGGTGGAGTCAGGTACAATTACAGCATTTTAAAAGGCATTTCAACAGGTACATGGATAGGAAAAGTTTAGAGAGCTATGGAACAAAAGCAGGTAAATGGGACTAATTTAATCAGGCATCTTGGTAAGCATGGATAAGTTAGGTTGAAGGATGTGTTTCTGAGCTGTGTAAACCTTAGCCCTATGATTAGATGGTTAGACTGTTGCCGATCACTGACTAAGTGTTGCTGATGAAGAACAATCAGATGAAACAATTTGTAATTTGACTTTTTTCATCATTATTGGTATATAATGCTTTCAAAACTTCTGCAGCTTCTCCTACTAATGGTAACAGTGCTCCCAGTAAATTGGCAAGTAAACAGATCTAGAAGACAAGTTTTTTTAAAAATTAGAAGTGTATGCATGGTTTATTTATTAAGTAGAATCAGGATTACAAAGGAGAAACTGAGGAAAAATGGGCAGAATATTAAAAATAGAGCGAGTCCACAAGGTAAAGGGGCACTGGAACATTAAAAATGGATGAATATGAATCCAGGAAAAGTAGCACAAATGAAATGAACCACTGAAAGTAAGGATCGGAAGGGAATGGCACTGTTACAAATGAAAGAAGGCTTGATGGAAATACTAAATAAAAGCATAACAGGGCATTAGAAATAAGATGAGAGTCCAGAGGCTCAAAGGGGGAATGAGAAAGTTTCAATTCACTGAATCGAGGCAATGCTACAGTTCTGAAAGTGTCAAAATCAAGTCGAGTGAAGTACTTCGGGTGGAGAGGATAAAAGGAAAACTACCTGCAGGCACAGAGAGCAGGGAGCAGCGTGCAGGCTTCAGAGTTCTGGGCAGAGAGGAAGGTAATTTAAAATACGTCCTGCAAGTGTTGGTAAACATGGGAGTAATGTGGGTGGAGAAGGTCTTTTAAATATATTTATCACAATAATGACGATTCTGCTTTACATGGGCAGCAAAGGAAGAAGACAAAGCAAACATGACCCAGAAGCTTTATCTACACACCTATCTAAACCCTTACTGAAGAGGCAAGACTGCCAATTGTAGATGCTAACTTTAGCACCCTAAATGTCACCACATAGTACAGTCTGCAGACAGGAACCATCCTGAGCCATCCTGTGCGTAAAGATGAGTTGGACAAGGGGCACCCGATGTCGTCGATGCCTGGGCAGATGGCTGGGATGCAGATGCCCCCGCGATCGATGGGGATGTCCCGCATACCCCACCCCCCCTCAGGGCCTGCAGATGGGATTCTCCATCGGGGGGTGCCGCCGGGGATGGGCCCCCGTATCCACATGTCCCCGGTGGACCCGTCTGCCCTCTCCGAGGAGGAGTGACTGAAGCTGGCACAGCAGCAGGCCGCCATCCTGATCCAGCAGGGCAGTGAGCGGATATTTGATGATCAGGTGAAGGGTCAGGAGGTGCTTCAGCAACAGAAGCAGGCGGCAGCGATGCTGGAGCACGAGCGGAAGCAACAGGAGATGGTCCAGATGCAGCAGGGGAGATGGGGACCCCAGCCCCTGGAGGTCGTGTCTCGGCCGACACTGGGGCCTCGAGTCAAAGGACCACCTTGCCGTTCTCCGTGGTCGTGCGTTCGGTAACACCGGGGCCCGCCACCACGTTGGCTGGGACGGCGCTGGGTGCCCGGCTCCGAGGACCACCCTCGCCACCAGGAGAAGAGAGCAGAGAGGGCAACGACGTGAGCCCTGGACCAAAGATTCCCCAAGTCCTCGAGAAGATCCTTCAGCTGAAGGAGCAGCATCAGGTGGAGCTGACGGCGAACTCGGAGGCATCGGAAGAGGTGGCGACAGCAGTCGGAGCCACCCTAACCCCGGCCAAAACAGAAGATGAGGAGCTTGCATCATCGCTATCGAAGAAAGTCATGTAAGGATTTCCAGTGGGAAGACATTTTGAGTTCTCGGGGGAAGAGAGTGGCCAGACTGCACAGGCGTGTGACATCCGCCAGTTGAGCACGAACAGTTTAAAAAGAAGGCAGCTATATCCAGCGGGCAGTGTTGAGAGCGGGCTGCGGAGTGAGAGGGCTTTGGCTCCACAGGCTTCGGCGGTAACGGGACGAGGTGAGGCAGTTGTAGATTGCAAAAGGAGGTAGTATGTGTGTGAGGCCAGTTTTCTGTGGTCGGTGTCAGATGTGGGAGGTCCTGGAGTCTCCTGGCGTCCCGGACTGCCACATCTGCACCTGGTGCATCAAGATGCAACTCCTAAGGGACCGTGTTAGGGAACTGGAGCTGCAGCTCTTGACCTTTGTCTGGTCAGGGAGAGTGAGGAGCTGATAGAGAGGAGTTACAAAATGGTGGTCACTCCGGGGCCACGGGGGACAGAGAAATGGGTCACAGTCAGGAGAGTGAAGGGGAAGAGTCAGGTACTAGAGAGTACCCCTGTGGCTGTACCCCTTGACAATGAGTACTCCTGTTTGAGTACTGTTGGGAGGGACAGCCTACTGGGGGAAGCGACAGTGGCCATGCCTCTGGCACAGATCATGACCCTGTAGCTCAGAAGGGTAGGGAAAGGAAGAGGAAGGCAGTAGTGATAGGGGACTCTATAGTTAGGGATTCAGACAGGCGATTCTGTGGACGCAGGAAAGAAACATGAACGATAGTTTGCCTCCCAGGTGCCAGGGTTCGGGATGTTTCTGATCGCGTCCAAGATATCCTGTGGTGGGAGGGAGAACAGCCAGAGGTCATGGTACATATGGTACCAATGACATAGGTAGGACAAGGGAAGAGGTCCTGAAAGAAGACTACAGGGAGTTAGGAAGGAAGTTGAAAAGCAGGACCTCAAAGGTAGTAATCTTGGGATTACTGCCTGTGCCACGCGACAGTGAGAATAGGAATAGAATGAGGTGGAGGATAAATGCATGGCTGAGGGATTGGAGCAGGGGCAGGGATTTAGATTTCTGGATCATTGGGACCTCCTTTGGGGCAGGTGTGACCTGTACAAAAAGGAGGGGTTGCACTTGAATCCCAGGGGGACCAATATCCTGGTGGGCATTTGACAAGGTCTCTCATGAGAGACTCATCCAGAAAGTCATGAGGCATGGGATAAGTGGAACCTTGGCTGTTCGGGTAAAAAATTGGCTTAAAGGAAGAAAGCAGAGGGTAGCTGTGGAAGGAAAGTATTCTGCCTGGAGGTTGGTGACTAGTGGAGTGCCGCAGGGATCTGTCCTGGGACCCCTGCTATTTGTGATTTTTATAAATGACCTGGATGTAGAGATGGAAGGATGGGTGAGTAAGTTTGCCGATGACATGAAGATTGGAGGAATTGTGGATGGAGCTGTAGGTTGTCAAAGGTTACAAGAGGATATAGACAGGCTGCAGAGTTGGGCAGAAAAATGGCAGATGGAGTTCAATCCGGACAAGTGTGAGGTGATGCAGTTTGGAAGGACAAACCAGAAGGCTGAGTACAGAATTAATGGTCAGTTACTTAAGAGTTTGGATGAACAAAGGGACCTTGGGTTTCAAATCTATACATCCCTCAAGGTCGCTGCACAGGTTGATAGGGTAGTTAAGAAGGCCTATGGGATGCTCGGCTTCATTAACAGCGGGATTGAGTTCAAGAGTAGAGAGGTCATGTTGCAACTCTACAAATCTCTGGTGAGACCGCACTTAGAGTATTGTGTTCAATTCTGGTCACTTCATTGTAGGAAGGATGTGGAAGCTACGGAGAGGGTGCAGAGGAGATTTACCAGGATGTTGCCTGGATTGGAGAACAAGTCATATGAAGCAAGGTTAATAGAGCTGGGACTTTTCTCTTTGGAGCGTAGAAGAATGAGAGGGGACTTGATAGAGGTCTACAAGATTATGAGAGGCATAGATAGGGTGGATAGTCAGTACCTGTTTCCCAGGGCACCAATAGCAAACACCAGAGGGCATATGTACAAAATAAAGGGAGGGAAGTTTAGGGGAGACATCAGGGGTAAGTTTTTTACACAGAGGGTTGTGAGTGACTGGAATGACTTGCCAGGGATGGTGGTGGAGGCTAAAACATTAGGGGTATTTAAGAGCCTCTTGGACAGGCACATGGATGAAAGAAAAATGGAGGGTTATGGGGTAGTGTGGGTTTAGTACTTTTTTTAAGGATTATATGGGTCGGCACAACATGGAGGGCTGAAGGGCCTGTACTGTGCTGTAGTGTTCTCTGGTTCTATATCCTGTCAGTCAATAATTATGACACAGGATGGAAGGCTAATATATGCAAAAAGTGGACTCAGTGCACAGGACTCTTAATGCATTATATACTCAGTGGCCACTTTATTAGGTACACTTGTACACCTGCTCATTAATGCAAATATCTAACCGGCTAATCATGTGACAACAACTCAGTGCATAAAAGCATACAGACATGATCAAGAGGTTCCGTTGTTATTCAGACTAAACATTAGAATGGGGAAGAAATATGATCTAAGTGACCTTGAGCATGGAATGATTGTTGGTTTAAGTAGATCAGAAACTGCTGATCCTCTGGAATTTTCATAGTATTTAGATTAAAAAGAGAATTGTGCGAAAAGCAAAAACAAAATCCAGTAAGCAGCAGTTGTGTGGATGAAAACACCTTGTTAATGAGAGAGGTCAGAGGGGAACGGCCAGACTGGTTCAAGCTGACAGGAAGGCAACGGTAACTCAAGTAACCACGTGTTACAAGAGCAGTGTACAGAAGAGCATCTCTGAATGCATAGCATGTCATAGTGGATGAGCCGCGGCAGCAGAAGACCATGAACACACAATAGGTACTTAATAAAATGACCACTAAGTGTATATTTTCAGTCAAAAATTATAACACAGGATAGGAGTCCATGCACAGGACATAATGCATTATAGATACTATTCAGTCTCCTACAGCACTGTACATAGTTTCGTTATGAGCATAGCCCCCTCTTATCATCTTTGCAGTTATTTCCCTCTGTTTCTGTCTTGCTTTCTCTTCACTGCCGTGACTATGAGAGCTACGCAATTAGTCTCACTCCTTGCTCTTTCCCACTGCCTTGGAAACTGTTGGATTTCAAGTACAAATCCCTTTTGAAGAAGATCAGTAAATTTCCTTCCATCAACCCTCAGACAGTGTTATGCAAACCATAAAAACTTGCAATGTTAAAGCAACCGACTTTCCACATCCCCTCTCTGGTACCTGCAGTAATTAATTCATATCTGTGCTTCTTGGCAACTTACCCTCTTGCTACGAGAAACAGTCAACCCATGGTCACCTCCTCAAAAATTAATCACCATGACAGTGCATGCAGGAATGGAACACCGACCACGGAAATATCACATGGCCACTTCTTTTTGCTCTTTATGTTACAAGGTCTACCTGGCAATCAGCTTGGAGATGATATAGGTTTCAGTTTGTCAGGCAGAAGCTGCTTCTTCCTTATACATTGGCAGTATGCATTTGATCACCATCTTGAGGTGCCAAGTTGTTTCCTTAGGAACTGGGAAGAATCATTACAAGCATGTGGGAGGTGTGGGTGTGGGCAAATAAACAGTATTTCATTCAGGTATATGCACAACACTTAGGGAGGGAGGGAGGGAGGGAGAGAGAGAGAGAATTCAAATGTAGGCTGCAAATCAGCCTTTGCTCCTCTGAATGACTGCATTTTTAACAAATTCACAGGAACTACAGGGTGCCATAGTAGCGGAGCAGCTAGCATGACACTATTACAGCTCAGCACGTTGGAGCTCGATGTTGGTAAAGTTCCTAATAGAATACGGGGTTTTTCTCTGGGTGCTCCAGCTTCCTCACACAGTGCAAAAACTACCAGTTAATAGGTTAATTGTCCTGTGATTAGGGTTAAAGTGGGGGCTGTTGGGCAGCGAATTCAAAGGGCTGGAAAGGCCTATTCCACACTGCATTTCAATAAAGAATAAAATAATTTTTAATAAAACAGTTATAAGCACCAAGGCTGAGAATCATAGAACACTATAGCATAAAACAAATTTCATGACATACGCATGTGAGTGACAATAAACCTGTTTCTGATACGGGTCTCTATTGTGGACTGAGAGCGGGAAGGGATCAGGGAGAGGGGAATCACGGTTGGGAAAAGGGGGAGGAAGTGGGAAGCTTCAGAGAGACATACTGTACTGATCAATAGACCAATTGTTTGGAATCAGATGTCCTCGCCTGGCATTTCAAGGCTAGGTGTGTCTGCACCCACACCATCCTCCCACCCCCTGACATTCCTTCTCTGCCACTAGTCCCACAACCACTCCACGGTGCTCCACCCTCACCATTCCCAACATCCTTTGCTCTCACCAGATTTACAAACCTGCTCTCCCCTCCATATTGACAAATAGGTTGCTTGAAAAAGTCTTGGGCACCCTAGCTATACATATGTGCCGAAGATTTTTGTCCAATATTATACCTCAATCCAGACGACAGCCTTCCAAATCTCTCTCATCCACATGCATATCCCTTAAATGTTACAATTAAACCTGCATCGACCACTTCCACAGCTTAATTCTTTTGAAAGAAATTACTGAGCTTTGAGGAAAATAAATCATGTCGCCTCTGGTTGCCGCAGACTGCCCCTCATTGAATTCATCAGAGTTCAGAGGTACCTGTCCACGATGGCACTCTTTCTCACTCCACCTCCCCTAGTTCCTCCACCCTATCTGATTGGAGAGAGTTTGACATTAAGAGATTTTTATCAGCTGAATTTCGGAAATTGCAAGCCATTGTCTTTAGCTTCTGCCACAAATTCTGTTTCCAAACACCTATTACAATCTTTCCCTGGCAACTATCTGAAGCTGAACTAAATAACTCACTAATGTCCCAGTGCAGGATCTATAGATGCATGAAAAATTAGATGAAAACATAAAAATCTTGTAAATACTCAGCAGGTCTGATAGCATCCATAAACATAGGAGTAGAAATAGGCCATTCAGCCCATTGCGTTTGCTCCAGCACTCCTTCATGGCTGATTTATTACCCTTCTCAATTCTATTCTCCAGCTTTCTCTTCATAAACATTGGCACCTTCATTAACCAAGAACTTATCAACCTCCGCTTTAAATATACCCAATGACTTGGCCTCTGTGGCCATGTGTGGCAATGAATTCCACAGATTCAGCACCCTCTGGATAAAGAAATTTCTCCTCATCTCTGTTCTAAAGGGATGCCCCTGGAAGATCTAAGCTGAGCTGTAAACTCAGTATTCCTCTTCACAAGTGCTGAGTAGACATTAAGACATAGGAGAAGAATTAGGACATTTGGACCATCGAGTCTGCTCTGCCATTCAATAATGGCTGATACTTTTTTGTTCTCTTCCTCAACCCCAGTTCCTGGTCTTCTCCCTGTAACCTTTGATGCCACGTCCAATCAAGAACCTATTAATCTCTGCCTTAAATATACCTAATGAGGAAGGGAAATATAACGTTAGCATTCATTTCAAGAGGTCTAGAATATAAGAGCAGAGATGTGATGCTGAGGCTTTATAAGGCATTGGTGAGGCCTCACCTTGAGTATTGTTAACAGTTTTGTTCCCCTCATCTAAGAAAAGATGTATTGGCCTTGGAGAGGGTCCAGAGTAAATTCATAATGATGATTCCGGGAATGAAAGAGTTATCATACGAGGAATGATTAATGGCTCTGGGTCTGTACTCACTGGAATTTAGAAGGATGCAGGGGTGTCTCATTGAAACCTTTTGAATATTGAAAGGTCTAGACAGAGTAGATGTCGAAAGGATGTTTCCCATGGTGGGGGAAGTCTAGGACAAGAAGGCATAGCCTCAGGATAGAGGGGCACCCTTTCAAAACAGAGATGCGGAGAAATTTCTTGAGACAGAGGATGGTGAATTTGTGGAATTTGATACCACGTGCAGCTGTGGAGGCCAGGTCATTGGGTGTATTCAAGGCCTTGATTCTTGATTGGACACGGCAACAAAGGTTACTGGGAGAAGGCCGGGGAATGGGGTTAAAGAGGGGAAAAGAAAATCAGCCATAATTGAATGGCAGAGCACTTGATGGGCCAAATAGCCTAATTCTGCTCCTATGTCTTACAAATCTCAGGGTGTTCAGTCAAGACTCCAGTACTTTCCCAATAACAGGTATTAGTTCTAAAAGTCATTTGTTTCTCCTTAGCATCTTTCTTAAATAATGGTGTGCAAATCTAAAGAACTAATTCTTGAAACTGTATGGTCCTGTGGTTCTTCAGTATTTAAAGTATTCATGTTCTTCAATATTAGTAACTATTTTGCATTATGTATGATAGGTCATTTTCCACTTGTGTTTCAAAATTAATTTCCTTGACTTATCAAGAATTTCACTTTCAGTATTCTCCACTTTGAATACTGACAAAAATTAACTACTTATTACGTCAATGATTTCCTTAACCTATTTCCATTTATAATTTTATCATTATCAGTTCATTCTCAATCACTATCTTTTCAGTAAGAGAACTGCAGTTTGAATTAATGCTTTTGAATTTTCCCTTTTTTGCATCGTAGTCTCACCAAAGCTAACTTTACCACACATAGCATATTCTGTTTGAAGGGTATTGCAGCTTTGATTGCATGTCCCAGTCACAACCACAACCTTCACCCCAAAGCCCCAATCTGAACAGTGGTAGCTTGGACTCAATCCCCATCATCTTCAGAATGCCACCTTATGGTCATCAAATCTCCTCAAAGGTGGTCTGGGTACTAACCAGGTTTGCAAATGGACTTCTGATTGAAGAAATGATTGGAAATCAGCTTGTGGATAACATTACATTTGGGAAAAATGGCAAATACATCAGTCAAATAACCTTTATCTGAACTAAGACAAGGTCATCAAACTGAAACATAAGCTTTGTGTTCTCTCGCAGATCCAACTGGCTTGCAGAATATTTCCAGCAATTATAAGAAATTTCACTTATTCATTATAATTCCTATTTTACATTCCTTCTGCCAATTTCAAAGGCATTTCCCAACATTTGTTTAATTATAACCCCGCCTCACTCCCTAGCTGCATTGCTGAGTTAAGTCCAAAGAACTCATCTGAACATGACTTCAATCCACTTTGACCTTTTCTGCATCATCACAGTTAAGTAAAAGTCAGGAACAGAAGGAGCAATGTAAAATTATTTCCTGTGCTTCCCAATTCTGCAGATTTATTTATTTACTTATCAATACAGTGGGAGTAGGTGCCCATCGAACTGCGCTGCCCCAGCAATCTCACAACCCTGATTAACCATAAGCAAATCATGGGACAATTTACAATGACCCATTAATCTACTCTTTGGACTGTGGGAGGAAACCAGAGCACTCAAGGAAAACACACGTTCCACAGAGAAGGGATATAGAGACTCCTTACAGAGCAGTGCTGGAATTAAACTCCAAACTCCAGAATCCTCCCAGCTGAACTAGAGTTGTGCTAACCACTACACCACTGCAGCATCCACATGTGGAAATCAAAAACAGCACATGCAAAATGCTGCAGGATCTATGGAGAGGAATACACAGAGGATGTTTCAGGATGAGACCCTTCATCAGGATCGGAAAGGAAGGGAGAAGAAGCCAGAATAGGAAGGTTGAGGAGGGGAAAAAAGTACAAGCTGCCAGGTGATAGGTGGAAGCAGATGAGGGGGGAGGTGGGTGGATGAGGGAGGAGGGATGAAATGAGAAGCTGCCAGGTGATAGGTGGAAGCAGATGAGGGGGGAGGTGGGTGGATGAGGGAGGAGGGATGAAATGAGAAGCTGCCAGGTGATAGGTGGAAGCAGATGAGGGGGGAGGTGGGTGGATGAGGGAGGAGGGATGAAATGAGAAGCTGCCAGGTGATAGGTGGAAGCAGATGAGGGGGGAGGTGGGTGGATGAGGGAGGAGGGATGAAATGAGAAGCTGCCAGGTGATAGGTGGAAGCAGATGAGGGGGAAGGTGGGTGGATGAGGGAGGAGGGATGAAATGAGAAGCTGCCAGGTGACAGGTGGAAGCAGATGAGGGGGGAGGTGGGTGGATGAGGGAGGAGGGATGAAATGAGAAGCTGCCAGGTGATAGGTGGAAGCAGATGAGGGGGAAGGTGGGTGGATGAGGGAGGAGGGATGAAATGAGAAGCTGCCAGGTGACAGGTGGAAGCAGATGAGGGGGGAGGTGGGTGGATGAGGGAGGAGGGATGAAATGAGAAGCTGCCAGGTGATAGGTGGAAGCAGATGAGGGGGGAGGTGGGTGGATGAGGGAGGAGGGATGAAATGAGAAGCTGCCAGGTGATAGGTGGAAGCAGATGAGGGGGAAGGTGGGTGGATGAGGGAGGAGGGATGAAATGAGAAGCTGCCAGGTGATAGGTGGAAGCAGATGAGGGGGGAGGTGGGTGGATGAGGGAGGAGGGATGAAATGAGAAGCTGCCAGGTGATAGGTGGAAGCAGATGAGGGGGGAGGTGGGTGGATGAGGGAGGAGGAATGAAATGAGAAGCTGCCAGGTGATAGGTAGAAGAGATAAAAGAGGAATCTGACAGCAGAGGACAATGGACTATGGGAAAAAAAGTCCATTGTCTCAGATCTATCCTGATGGTCAATGACGAAGAACTGACACACTTTTTAAATATTTCTTCTTCCCTTTTTTGATGTTTACACCCCAATATCCTCACTAACTCCACGCCAACGTACGTGCAGATGTGGTGTAATGGAAGGTCTGCTGTACTACCTGAGCCTTGTGACAGCAGAAGGCAGTCCATATAGCAACTGTTGTCCTGCCCACTGCTCAGGGATGCACCCTACATGGTCTGAGTCTTACCAATGGTGTCTCACAAAGTCTTTTGGCAACAACGTGAAGTGGCAGCATGTGCAAGACACTTTGTCACCAGATCTGACATGGTCCTATTGTGCTAGCACATGACACTCAGTGAAAAAGAGACACAATAATAATGCAATCTGATTGTATTTGATTTTCCTATAGTTATAGAGTCAAAGAGCACTGCTGCACAGGAAAAGGCCCTTCAGCCCATCTAGTCCATGCTAAACTATTAACCTGCCTAGTCTCATTGACCTGTACCTGGACCATAGCTCTCCACACCCCTCCCATCAATATGCACCTATCCAAACTTCTCAAATGTTGAAATTAAACCCACATCCACCACTTCCGCCAGAAGCTTGTTTCACATTCTCACCACCCTCTGAGTGAAGAAGTTTCCCCCATGTTCCTCTTACATATTTCACCTTTTACCCTTAACCCATGACCTGTAGTTCTAGTGTCACCCAACCTCAGTGGAAAAAGCCTGCTTGCATTTAACCTATCTATACCCCTAATAATTTAGTATAGCTTTATCAAATCTACCCTCGTTCTCCTAAGGTCTAGGGAATAAAGTCCTAACCTATTCAATCTTCCCTTATACCTCATGTTGTCAAGACCTGGCAACAGCCCTGTAAATTTTCTCTGCACCCTTTCAATCTTATTGATACTCAGTAAGCAACATTCACTTTTAGAGGCACAAATGCATCTCATTCTCTGCCTTGAAAACATAACACATTCTGCATTCTCAAATTGGGGGTTCTTTAGATTTTCCTCAAACAGGCTAAAAGGGCAGCATTTCTGACCCAAAATTCTATTATCCATCAAAAAATACTGAATACTTCAATTAATCTCCATCATAACAGTAATACAGTCACTTTTCGACTTCGGCTTTGTAAAATGTCAGCTCTTATTTAAATCAACTGCCCTTTTCAAGGGAAAATTTTCATTAACAACTACTCACTAAAGCACTCTGCATCTTAATAAGGACTTTGACTGGATTTGTTTGGCTTCCATCCAAGATTGGATGTGGAGATTAGATTTTCAACAAAAACCAAGGCTAGAAGTTGAAATATCAGGTCCTAAAAATAGCATTTGTAACAGCTCCTCTGCCTTCTGGAAATAAAGTCTTTTGTTTGATTCTGCCTGCAAGCTGAGATATTTACCACTCATTCACTGTGGATTGCTATATTTTAACTCACTCAGTCACTAATCCACAATGACTACTCAGTATTAAACACAGCCTTCAGTGAGTAGAGCAGTCTACCAAAATACCAATTAAGTTAATTATTAGTGTTGTTCCACATTAAACAGCAAGTGCATGAAATCCCATTTTAACAAGGTGGTTAAAAAGATTACATTGAGCCCTTAGTATTCTCCTGAATCTGTTTTACTCAGGCCTTCATATATAAACTCAAGTCTGCATTTCCATAATGATCTTTTCTGCAGCATCTGTATATTGATAACATTGAAAAGTAGGCAGAGTAAAAGGATCTGAGCCCTTGCTTCACTAAGGTGGGATATCAGCACCTTCTCTTCATAAGGAATGTTGGGGTTAATCTGGTTGAATGGATCCTATGCTGCTCTGCAACACTCAGTGGCCAATTTATCAGGTACACCTGTTCTTTAACACAAATAACTAATCAGCCAAATGCACGGCAGCAACTCAATGCATAAAAGCATGCAGATGTGGTTTAGTCTTTGTTCAGACCAAATATTAGAATGGTCAAAAAATGTGATCTAAGTGACTTTGCTTATGGAATAAATGTTGGTGCCAGATGGGGTGGTTTGAGTATCTCAGAAACTGCTGATCTCCTGGGATTTTCTTGCACAGAGAATGGTGAAATAACCAATAAAACATGCAGTGAGTGGCAATTCTGTGGGTGAAAACACCCTGTTAACAAGACAGGTCAGAGGAGAAGGTGACAGTACAACACTTACAACAGTGGTGTGCAGAAGAGCGTCTCTGAATTCACAACATGTTGAACCTTGAAGTGGATGGACTACAGCAGAAGAAGACCACAGATACATACTCAGTGGCCACTTTATTAGGTACAGGGGTACCCAATAAAGTGGCCACTGAGTGTACATTTCAATCTTTGTATAAATGGTCCTACAGTTAGACAAGCTGTCCATGAACGATAACAAGATTTAACAATAGTGCAATAGTTGATGCCAATATTTTTTTGTCAACATTTAGTCACTTCAACTGATATAGAACAGAGTTCAGTCTTCTTCCCTTAATAGCAATCATTGGCTAGGTTACTTTCCTATATGAAAAGGTAAGAAAAAAATTGCAATCCAGGAAATAAAATGCTCAGGTGACTATACAACAGGAAATAAAAGCATCATGAGCAAGGAGGTGAAATTCATTCTCCTGAGGTGTTCCAAACTTTTGAAATTTAAGCACAATAGGAGCATTGAGAACAAACTATAATGATGGAAAGTTTTGGATTCACAGGATTAAAAGTCCTCAATAAAAAGGACTTAATTAGTGTTGAACGTGGGAACGCAGTAGTCATGAGGCACAATGAGTTACATATATCGGAATCACCAATCCACATACAAGTGGGCCAGTGAGGCCAAAATATATCAAACTCAACTCTGCCTAGTGGCTATACTGGCATAATTCTGGAAATTTCTGAAAACTGTTTTTCAGCATTATTTGAATAAGTGCTTTGTCATTGGTTTATTCTTATCTACAAACTTGAATGGTATTTTCTTAGTCCTGTAGTATAAAAATATCTGGCTACACGGCAGTGCCATCTTTGTCTTAATCCCTTTGCTTTGTGGACCTCTATCACTATCTGTTTCAACTTCTCCTTGTTCTATCTATACTTAATAAACTTGTCATTAAACAACAAGTTTAGTGCCTCTTTCCTGACTTCTGAGAGAACCTTGGATCAGAATCCAACAGCCCTTATCAAGAGTTTTCTGAGGGTCATCACTCCACACTCACTGGCACTTGACTTTATCTGATGCAAAAAGGAGGCTTGAACTTCCAAGGCAGATTGATTCTGTTTGACTTATTCTATGGACTTGAGACTCATTGATGAGCTGGTCTGTGATGGCGGTGGCTTCCTGAATGGCTGTTCAAAACGTTTCGGAGGTGCAGGAGCCGAATGCAGGCAAATGGGTCTAACGTAGATGGGAAGCACGGTCCCCATTGACCAGTTGGGCCATTTTGATGCTGTAAAGCTCCATGATCCCACTGAATCCATGTGTGGGAATACTCCAATATTCATATTGCAGCAGATGGTTCATCCTGCCCCAAAGTTTATCCCTTTTTGACAAAATGACTACACTTTTGTTGGGGAACCTCCTGTAGGCAAACTGATTCTCAAGTACCCTATGTTTAAACAGAGATAGCATTGCATTATCTATAAAAGTATTTGAGAATGATTTGAAAGTAGTTGTATAAATCTCTGCCATGGGTGGTTCCAAACTGGCTGCAAAAGGAGGAGGGCTGGGCATGAGGCTAGCAACCCTATTCCATAAAAACCCAGAACTACAGATATGCCAGCAGAAGTTCCAAAGACCTTATCCGTGGGAGGGGAAGGATCATCTCCTCTAAAAAGTATAAATGGGCTACAGGGCTACACCTGGACTTGAAAGACCGGTCTGGGACAGAGGATTCTGGTGAGCTGCTGACAGCAATGTGCACCTCAGTAGGTAGGGGTGATGAGTTTAAGAAGAAGAGGAATTCTATTTCTTCAGGGTAGATCTTTAATCTATAATGTCTCAGATGTCTTGCTGTATGCATACATTATTGCACAGCCTCATGGTTGTCACAGTGAACTCTGTTGGCATGTGAACATATTACAGTCACTAATTTAACAACAGCATCTAGAACATAATTAACAAAATATCTGCATTTCCCTCTTTCAACAAGTTGTACACTCCATACTAATGATAAATAACAGTATGATGTGTTCAATGGTTCACTTTCTCTGGCTTGTCCCATTCTGGGATATCACTTACAAACACGTCTTAACTATTTAATTTACTATTACAAACCATCCACTTCTTATTCCACCTCTGGATAGGTCTGTGGTTTCTGTAACAGTTCCCCCAACCCCCCGCAGAAAATGAGAGAAAATAAGTCATGTTCACTTTCAAAGATTCCCTTAAGTAAAGTGAATCTAACAACAAGAAGCCAGAATTTGAGGGAAGTGGATATCTCAAATGGTTATAATGCTGGAGGCATTTAACAATGTAGGGAAAGGCAAGGGGTGAATTTTAAAATCAGGATGATTTTTATTTATGACTCAATCTGCATTAACAGGGACATGAGTAATGTATGACAGAGGCTTACTGCACGTTGGGATGTGCCCCTCAGGATTCTGGATGACCGCCAGTTTACAGTGACTGAATGATTTTGTACAGTTTCAATAATCTCCTTTCTGGCCAAGGAAGCTGAATGACATTCTAGAAAGATAAATCTCATCATTAAAAGGGTAATCAAGCTGTTAATTAGTAGCCTTGAGTTTCTCTGTTGAGCAATTAGTCCGAAATTGCCGAAACCTTTTCAAACAGGCGGTGAGAACTGTTCTTTGAATTTGACTAACAGTGGAGAAGCATACAATGTCCAGAAACTTGCAGTGTTTCAAAAATCATGGATTATCACTCCCTTGATGCAACTTATAGCTAATAACAGTAGCACAAGAGATTCTGAAGATGCTGGAAATCTTGGAACCAGACATTGACTGTTTATTCCCCTTCATAGATGCTGCCTGACCTGCTGAGTTCATTGTATTTTGACAGCAAAACATTAGGTTAATGTAGGATGAAGCCAACAATAATCTTGTATTTAAACATTTATTAGATTCACCAAAGAAATATTACTATGTCATTTCTTGTCTATTACATTCATGGTTTTAATTTCATGTTGAACAGAGGGATTGCTAATTTCACATAGCTTCCCCAGCCAGGGAAGCACATTGATAAAATTATTCCTGATGTATGAGCTCAAGGCTTTTTAATTTCACAAGGAAAAAGCAGTTACACTTTTTTAAAGATTTCAAGTTAAGGTAGTACGACTGGTTCTGTAATTTAGTTCCCAATCCAGGGGCACTGTCAATACGGACTTCAAAGCTTAGAGTAATGTACACGTTCACATAGCCTACATAGCTTATTATAGAGTGATATGCAATTTTTGGAAGTGCTCTTTGGGGTGCCATGGTAGCAAGGCAGTAGTACAATGCTATGACTGCTCAGGGCATTGGATTTCCGAGTTCAATTCTGGTATCCTTTGTAAACAAGTTTTATGTGCCTTCCTCTGTGTACATGGGTGCTCTGGTTTCCATCCACAGTCCAAAGACGGACCGGTTACCGGGTTAACTGGTCAGTGTAAATTGTCCCATGATCTGGCTAGAATTAAATCGGTAGGTTGGTGGGTGGCACAGCTCAAAGGGCCAGAAGATCCTGCTCCATGCTGTATCTCTAAAGAAACAAATAAAATAGCCAAAATGCAGTTGACAAAAGATAAACTATACATTAAAGATTTGGATGTTTTGAAGCACTTTTTGAGTTTAATTGGAAATCTTCCGAAACCTCTGGGAAAGCTGCTCACAAGCTAAATTTTCATGTTTATAAAGAAAAATGAGTTTCAAGTTATTTCTGTTTGCTATGAAAATATACTATGCTTTTTTTAAATACCTTATTGCTGTTAACTAGAGAAGCAAGTAAGGAATATCCTAATATTGTGTTCTTTTTTGCAAGGGTTAGATAAAATTATCTCCCCAGTGAATGATATTATATAAAAACCTGCATGAAACCTTTTTTCTAATATTGCAGTGTATCACAAGGGACGTTTTTAACTGGCACCTCAGTGTACACATAAACACACAATCCTCCTGGCACTGAGAGATATTATTCATATTCTCTGCACTATTCTCAGTGGGATGAGCTGATGCTTAGTGCAATTATGTGGATAGGACCAAAGACTGAACATTACTCCCAACAGTATTCTCAGACCTTTAGGGGATGTTATTACATCCTTCCCTCCTTTATTTTAAGAGCTGTTAGGTCCGTCCAAAATAAAATAAAAACTGTTAACATAATAGCCAAGAAATTGCACGATTGAGTACATCTACAAATAGCACCTCCACAAGAAAGCGGCATCCATCATCAAGGATCCCCACCACACAAAACATGCTGTCTTCTCCCTGCTGCCAAGACTGAACAAGAGCCCCAGGTTCCACACCACCAGATTCAGGAACCATTAGTATCTTTCAACCAGCCTCCTGCATGGACAACATCACTCACCTCAATACTGAACTGATTCCATAATCTATGGATTCCCTTTCAAAGCCTGCAAGGAAACAAATCTCAGGGGAATGCAGTATACGGTGACATAAATGCACTTCGATAATAACTTTACTTTGAACTTTAAATAGTATATCTTTTGTGGTGGGCATTCTGACTTTGACTGTACTCTGCAGAAGAACGTGATGCAGATAATTTTAACTGAAATTGTGGCAGAAGCAAAATTGGGCCAGACATTTCTGTGTGCTATTCACATCAGCATATAAGATATTTCCTTACATTAGGCATCCATTTCATAATATCATTGTTTTTGTAGCACCCGTTTCTATTATAACTGGCAAAAACTGGAGCCAAAAGTTACAACCTATGACCTATGTAGCTTCACCAATCACCTTCTAGCTTGTACTCCTTTCTGTCCCTCATCTTCTTATTCTGCCTTACAGTCCTGATGAAGGGTCTTGGGCCAAAACTTCAATAATTTTCTTCTTTGCATAGCTGCTGCTCGCCCAGCTATATCATAGCTGCTGCTCTATCGTTCTGTATGTGTTACTCTGGATTTCCAACAACTGCAGAATCTCCTGTGGCCGTTATGGAAGAACCTCAATACAACCACCAGGAAGTTGACTTTTCCTTGGCTTTTTGAAGTGATGCTTTGCTGATATTGGAGGACCTGAATCGATACCTTCAGAAACGACTGCAGGTTGCACCGACACAAAGCAAGTTGTAACTATCAGAGATGAGCAAGAGAGGCACTGTAGAGAGAAGGGCAGCTGTGATGAACTACATATACCTGTCTGGACACGCCCCCTGCTGACTGCTCCTGTGGCTCCTCCCACAGACCCCTGTATAAAGGTGATGGAGGTCTGAGCCCGGCCTCTCAGTCTCCAGGATGTAGTATGGTGGTCAATCACTGCTTGTTCCTTCTTCCAGTCAATAAAAGCCGATACCTCGCCTTTACGTCTCAGAGTGAGTTATTGATGGTGCATCAGCAGCACAATAGCATTTAACCTGCTCAGTGGTAAGTCTTTGGACTGTGGAAGGAAACCGGAACACCTGGAGAGAACCCACACATTCCATGAGGACGAGATACAGAGGACATCAGAATTGAACTCTGAACTTTGATGCACCGAGCTGTATTAGCGTCACACTAACTGTTTCACTACCATGGTGACTATGTGCAGTTTCTACAAAGGAGTTATCATTGAGAACCCTATTCGTTCAAGCTCATATTGACTCTCAATTTCCTCTTCACATCATAGAACTACAGATGACAGAAATAGGCCATTTCTGCTCACCTCATCCATTCTGACCATGACGCCTGCTTACACTCATCTCCTTTGCCAGGGTCAGGCCCATATCGCTCTCTGACTTCAAGGGTCCCCTCAACATTTTCTCTTCTCTCCTCTCCCAGCGGGCTGAAGATATCAAAACCTGAAAGCTTGTACTACTGGACTCGAGCACAGCCTTTAGTGTTATCTAAGACTGTTAACAGACTCTTTGAAAGATCTCTTGGGCCATGGACTCCTGACCTCATGGTCTACCTCATTACAATCTACACAGCAGGTCAGGCAGGCAGCACCAGCAATGAGTGGTGATGTAGGGTTTTGACCTGATCCATTGTCAATTCCTTTCCTTGCTGGACCCATTGATTCTTTCCCACTGATTGTTGATTGCTCTGGATTTCAGCATCTGCAGTCTCCGGTGTCTCCTTAGTTCCATAGTTTTAGAAGTTTAAAAGAATGAGGGATAATCTTACTGAAGCAATTAGGATTTTAAGGGGTATGATAGGGTAGAGGGTTTTACTAATGGAAGAATCTTGAATGAGGGGATATTATTTCAACATAAGTGGATGGTCATTTAAAGCTGAGGTGTGCAGGAATATCTTCCTGCAGAAACATAGAAAACCTACAGCACAATACAGGCCCTTTGGCCCACAAAGCTGTGCCAAAAAGACCCTACCTTAGAACTACCTAGGCTTTACCCATAGCCCTTTATTTTTCTAAGCTTCATGTACCCATCCAAGAGTCTCTTAAAAGACCCTATCAATTCCACCTCCACCACCGACGCCAGCAGCCCATTCAACGCACTCACCACCCTCCGTGTAAAAAACTTACCCGACATCTCCTCTGTACCTCCTTCCAAGTGTTATGATCCCAGCCCCCTCCTTTGTGAGAATCGCCAGAGCCCTAGTGAAGGGGGGGGTCAGTGACCCAAGAGAAGAGAGAGATACGTGCGGTGTCTCTCGTTTCACGGCGAGGCAAATCTGGCGACTGTGGTCATTGTCTCGTGGAGACACCTTTGTGAATTGGGAACTGTACTACGTGTATACCCTCAGGGCAATGTGGGTGGAGAGATGGAGAGAGATTGCATCATCCCAACCTGATTGTCATCTGAGACCCCGTGAGTTCAGATAAAAGAGGGGTTGTAAAGACGGCCCCCCAGATGCACCAGAAGACACGCTAGAAATCCTGTGACAGCGTTTGATAGCAACAGCCGGTGGTGGGGTTCGTGTGCGTCTTTTCCTTGCCTGGGATTGGCGACCTCACCACGGAAGAACGGCTTAGCTACAGGGGAGGCCACAAGTGAGCGTCCATTCCCCAACGAGTCTCCGACGAATCAAACTCCTAAAGGTTGGAAAACCCCGCCGGGTAACTGTTTCATTTAATCTCTATCTCTCTCTCTTTAACAAAGTGCACCAACGCGACACCACAAAAGACGGCAGCTGGTGGAACTGCAGTGAACGCAAGAGACTTTCAGATATACAGCGGACAATATATACATTACCCCTAGACAACGATAGAGCTTATTTCTTATTGGTTATTACTATACCTGCACTTTAGATTGAGTATTGACGACTTATGGTATCTGAATGTTTGTATTAACCTTACTTTTGTGCCCCTTTATAAATAAAAACGTTTGAAAATGGTACCATCAGACTTCAGCGGACCTCTCTATCTTTGCTGGTAGGTGATCCAGTTACGGGATACGTAACAACGTGAGGCCTCGTCTCGAGATTTGAAACCAAAATTGGGAGGGCAGTGAATTGGGTTTGTAAGTCAAATAAATAAATAAATAAATAAATTTGGATCTGGTACGCGGGTAGCCAGACGGGAAACCAGCAAAGATGGACGTGGATGAATTTATGAAAAACCCGACTGTAGAGGCGCTAGAGGCGGCCACCAAATCAGACTTGTTAAATTTGGCGAAGGGATTGGACCTTGCAGAAGTGAGGTCATCCATGAAAAAGCGGGAGGTGCGAGGGGCCATAACTCGGTATTACATTGGGAAGAAAGTTTTCGAAGCTGGGGTCTTGGAAAATATCCCTGAAAAAGTACCAGCGAGTGGAATGGATCAGCTAGAGTTGGAAAAATTAAGGTTGGAACATGAATTTAAAATGAAGCAGCTGGAAGCGGCTGAGAGAGAGAAAGAAAGGGACCAGGAGCTCCAACTAAAGGAGTTAGAGGTGGAAAAAGAGCGGGACCAAGCTGAAAAGAAAAGACAGCATGAAATTCAGCTAAAAGAGCTAGAAGTAGCCGAGAATGAGAGGGAACGAGCCGGGAACGAGAGGGAACGAGCTGAAAAGCAAAGAGAATATGAGGAGAGACGAGAACAGAGGGAACATGACTTGGAGATGGAGAAGTTAAAGAAAGAGCGAAGAGATCTAGGGTTAGATCGAGAGGAGAGGTTTAATGTTAGTCAGGAGTTGAGGGTAGTACCTCCATTCGAAGAGTCGGATGTTGATAGTTATTTCTTGCTTTTTGAAAAGGTGGCAGTAAATCAAAAGTGGCCCAAAGAGCAGTGGGTGGTGTTGTTACAAAGTGTGTTAAAGGGGAAGGCACAACGAGCATATGTGGCCTTGGCCGTCGAGGAAGGGGAAGCGGAGAATTATGCCAAAGTAAAAGAGGCCATTCTCCGGAGTTACGTGCTAGTACCTGAAGCGTATAGACAAAGGTTCAGAAATTTACGGAAAGGGTGGAATCAAACGTATACCGAGCTAGCCTATGAAAAGGGTGTGCTCTTGGACCGTTGGTGCACCACGGAACAGGTGTTCGGGGATTATGGGTGTATCAGGGAGTTATTTCTGATTGAGGAATTAAAAGGGTGTGTTCTGGAGGAGATCCGGATGTATTTGAATGAGAAGGCGAATAAGTCCATCTCAGAAATTGCTAGGTTCGCAGATGAATATGCCCTAACCCACAGGATAAAGATTTCCTCGCCAAAAGGTTACCCGAGAGACCGTCGGAACGGTAGGGAAAGTCCGCCGGCTGAGGCAGAGGTCCCGCCGGGAGCTAGTGGTAAGGTTGAGGGGGAAAGGCCAGGCGGCCCGAGATTTCCGGGCTTGACCTGTTTTAATTGTGGGAAGGGAGTACATATTGCCTCTAGGTGCTTTGCTCCGAGAAAGGAGCCAGAAACAGGGAGAGCAGCGGTCCCTATCGGGTGTGCCGTGGTAATCAGTAAATCGACGAGAGAGCCCCGGGTAGACAGAGTACGAGAAGGGTCAGAGACCTGGCTGTCACCCGGAACCGTGTCCGTGAAGGGGGGAGACCCACCCATTCCCGTCCGAATCTGGCAAGACACCGGGGCAGAGCTGTCGTTGATCCGCCGTGAGATACTAGATTTCGGTAGGGGAAGGGGAATGGTCGCCGTGAAGGGGATAGGTACAAGAATAGAAATGGTGCCCCTACATCAGGTAATTATGGATTGTGAGCTGGTATCTGGACCAGTCGAAATAGGGGTGCCATCAGAATTCCCGAGAACTGACGCGGACGTCCTCCTCAGAAATGATTTAGCCGGGGGGCAGGTTTGGACACGGCTCAAACAGCCTGTGAGGATTGCAGCCCCGCCCCTCGCATCTCCAGTCTGTACCACAGGCGTGAGCATTTGCAGCCTGTCGAGAAAGGCAGCTGAGACAGCGAGCAGTTTAAATCTGGCCAGTATTGATTTGGCCGAGACGGTCCTACCGACCCTGTACCACGAGGGTTCTGAGGATGGTAAACCAAAGAGAAGTAAAGTGAAAGGGGTTAGGGGAGAGGAGCGAGATCTGCCCTTAGCGAAGAGAAAGGTCCTAGAGGTAGGAAATAAAGAGGAGAAATGGAACCAACCGTTAAAAGGTCCAGAGTTGGACATGGATGATCTGTCGGGGGTGGCAGCCCTGTTTGAAGAAGTTGAGAGTTATCAAGGTGTTCCCGAGAATGAGATGAAGGCAGTCCTAGATGAAAAGGATGCCATTACCTTGGAGAGGTCTGCTGGGTTGGCAGACGAGGTTGTTTCAGCCCGCGGGGTTGAGTTTACTCCGGAAGGGAGTTGCCCAGAGAGGAACTGGGAGGATCAGGAGAAGTTAGAATTTGAAAAGGGTATGGGTATTGAAAGCCTGGAAGAGGCAGATGTCCCGTTTGAGTGTGTCCAAGATGTGGATACACGTGGTACTGAACCTAGTAATGGAGCTCAGAAAAGGTCTGAGGTATTTGATTCAGTTGAAAAGGAATGCAGTCCCTGTGGGTCAGATGGACTGGGTTCAGCGAAGACAGGGTTAACCCTGGTAATTGGGGGAAGGGAGGGTTCCCAGGTGTTGGTACACGAAGGGGTGGTGAACCTTAAAGTGGAACTCGACCATGGGGGGATAAACATTATTATTGAAGGGAACGGGAAGTTTGTAGTTCCCAAATCGAATGAAGAAAATTTAAAGTTTAGATTGGTGTCAGAAGAGGCAACCAAGCTACAGAAACGAGGGCTTGGTAACGCATCGATTACAGGTGGATTTGGAATGTAAAGGTGCCCCACACGCTGTTGTTATTCAAGAGAGCGCTGTGAAAAGGCCGAAATTTAAATGTGGCCTGAGGGAAAGGTTCGAACTGAAACCCATCAGCCTGCATGGTCTTGACGAAAGGGTTAGCTACCTGTGTAACATTAAAGATTTGGGTGGAAATTCCCACAATGATTTAAGTTTGGGACACGGTGTTGAGAGAATAACCCTTATGGAACAGAAAGGCAGGAGAGTACCTCGCCAAATTACCCAGGTCCCCCACGTAGGAACTCACCAGAAAAGAGGTGACGGCTAATGGGGGCGCCATTTTTAAATAGAAAAACTGGCTGTACGGGATTTTGACAAAGCATGTGAATAACAAAGACAACCCCCTTGGAACCCTGCCTGTTGAAATCTGATGCTACCAGCCTTTAGTCAGGGACAAGATGTTACCATATTAAAGGAAGTGACACTGTAATCGTTAACTGTTTAGACGCTGAAAAATGTATGACGGTACAGCTCTGTAGTTAAAAGAAAAGCTTTTGTACTATGTTAAATCCTAAAACTCTGTAAGACTCTGTACCACTCCGTTTTAACCGCTGGTAAAAACGTTTTTAAGAGGGGAGGTGTTATGATCCCAGCCCCCTCCTTTGTGAGAATCGCCAGAGCCCTAGTGAAGGGGGGGTCAGTGTCCCAAGAGAAGAGAGAGATACATGCGGTGTCTCTCGTTTCACGGCGAGGCAAATCTGGCGACTGTGGTCATTGTCTCGTGGAGACACCTTTGTGAATTGGGAACTGTACTACGTGTATATCCTCAGGGCAACGTGGGTGGAGAGATGGAGAGAGATTGCATCATCCCAACCTGATTGTCATCTGAGACCCCGTGAGTTCAGATAAAAGAGGGGTTGTAAAGACGGCCCCCCAGACGCACCAGAAGACACGCTAGAAATCCTGCGACAGCGTTTGATAGCGACAGCCGGTGGGGGGGGTTCGTGTGCGTCTTTTCCTTGCCTGGGATTGGCGACCTCACCACGAAAGAACGGCTTAGCTACAGGGGAGGCCACAAGTGAGCGTCCATTCCCCAACGAGTCTACGACGAATCGAACTCCTAAAGGTTGGAAAACCCCGCCGGGTAACTGTTTCATTTAATCTCTATCTCTACCTCTTTAACAAAGTGCACCAACGCGACACCACAAAAGACGGCAGCTGGTGGAACTGCAGTGAACGCAAGAGACTTTCAGATATACAGCGGACAATATATGCCTTACCCCTAGACAACGATAGAGCTTATTTCTTATTGGTTATTACTATACCTGCGCTTTAATTGAGTATTGACGACTTATGGTATCTGAATGTTTGTATTAACCTTACTTTTGTGCCCCTTTATAAATAAAAATGTTTGAAAATGGTACTATCAGACTTCAGCGGACCTCTCTATCTTTGCTGGTAGGTGATCCAGTTATGGGATACGTAACACAAGCACCTTAAAACTATGCCCTCTTGTGCTAGTCATTTCAGCCCTGGGAAAAAGCCTCGGACTATCCACACGATCAATACCTCTCATTATCTTGTACACGTCTATCAGGTCACCTTTCATCCTCCATCGCTCCAAGTTCACTCAACCTATTCTCATAGGTAAGAAGGTGGTGAATGCCTGCAATTCTCGATCCAAAGGGTTCTGAAGGTTCGATCATTTTCAGTATTTAAAGAGGAAGGAGATAATAGTTTGAAAAACCAGGGAACGGAGAGTGATGGAGAAATGACACAGAACTGTTGAGACCTCAGATAGATCAGCCGTGAAATATAGAATGTGGGATAGGCTTGAAGGGCATTTGGCTTATTTTTGCCTCTTCTTGTGTTCTGGCATTCACTTTGTATGAATCTTTTTCTTCCGCTCTGACCTAAAATAGTTCTAAAAATCAGTAAAATACAAATTTTAATAAATAATTCGCCTCCCATGGGTTTGGAATATGCTGGGCTTGGTGCTAATTCCACAGACAGTACTCCTGTGAGAATTCTGAAACAGCATTGTCATTGCATCGACACTTTCAAATGTAATTATAAAGTAGGCCTTGAGGGAACAGAGAAAATAATGGACCTCATGTGCAAAACCTGAAGAAAGCAGCAGTTTCTAATAACTACAGCAGGAACAACAATAACCATCACTCCACTAAATTAAATTATAAGTCAATCATGACATATAAAATATAAATCAGAATCTTACATTGCTTTAAAGGTCATTGTGGGTGAGGACATTTGCTCTTAAGAGTTTAAAAGTTTATCATCAGCACAAGTACATGTTCTACAGAACACTAGAAGTCTGAAAAAAAAAACACTAGACCAGCTTCATTGGCTTCTAAAGATGCAAAGGCATGTTATTGAAAAGCAATAGGAGGCAGATGCTGGGAAATCTGCCCAATATTTTTACCAATTTCTTTTTTGACGTCAGAGAATGATGTTGCGCCTCTTAGATTAAAAATAACTTGGCAGACTGGTGCAGATGCAAGGTAATTACATCGTAATCGTAATTCATCCTACCATTGGGAGATATATTGACCCTCTAATTCCAGATGCCGTTCCATCCTCCTTTCCTCTATGGCTGCTAGTTCCACGTTGTTTATATTTTTTTCAAGAAGGAAGGTGCAAACATTTTTTTTTAAATTTGCTGCTTACTGTTAGAACCTATGCTCTTTAGTTTAACACCATAGTATCAGAATCAGGTTTATTATCACTGGCATGAAATTTGTTAATTTACCAGCAGCAGTTCAATGTAATACATAATATAGAAGAAAAATATAAATAAACAAACAAATAAATAAAAATCAGTACATCAATTGTAGTATATGTATATTGAATAGATTAAAATCGTGCAAAAACAGAAATGTATATTTAAAAAGTGAGGCAGTGTTCACGGACTCAATGTCTATTTAGGAATCGGATGGCAGAGGGGAAGAAGCTGGTCCTGAATCGCTGAGTGTGTGCCTTCAGGCTTCTGTACCTCCTACCTGATGGTAATATTATGGTAACTGCATATTTGTTAACAATGTTGTACACCTTTGTAAGATGATGTTGTTTCTCCAGGGTGTAAAAGACTGTGCTCTCCAATTCCCTCCTAACTCACCCATTTGAAAAGTAAAAATAAAATGCAAATACTAGGAAACTGAAATTGAGGAAACAGAAAATGCCGAGAATATTCGGCAGGATAAGAAGCATCTGCAGAGAGAGAGAAAGGAAAGTTGTTTTGTTTGGCTGTATGGTTGAAGGATAATTAAAGTTGAATCAGAATCAAGTTTAATATCATTGAAATTTGTCCTGAAATTTGTTGTCTTTGCAGCAGCAGCAGCACAATGCAATACATAACAATAGATTAAAATGTGAATTACGGTGAAAAAAAATAAGTATTTTTATATAACTTATATAAAAATATAAGTTAAATTAAGTAAGCTGTACAAAAATAAAAATAAAAGAGAGTAGTGAGGTAGAGTTCATGGGTTCAATGTACATTCAGCAATCTGATGGCAGAGGGGAAAAAGCTGTTCCTGAATCATTCACTGTGTGCCATCAGATTTCTGTACCTCCTTCCTGATGATAGCAATAGGAAGAGGGCATGCCCTTGGCGATCGGGTTCCTTAATGATGGATGCCGCCTTTTGGAGGTAGAGTTCTTTGAAGATGTCCTGGATGCATGGAGGCATGATGAAGCTGACAAAGTTTTCACCTCTCTACAGCTTCTTTTGATCCTGAGCAGTAGCCCCCCCCCCCCCCATCCATACTAGACGGTGATACAACCAGTTAGATGCTCTCCACGTATTCCTGTAGAAACTTTGCAAGTGCCTTTGGTGATACACCAAATCTCAAATTCCTAATGAAATATAGCCACTGTCAAGCCTTCTTTGTAACTGCATTGATATGTTGGGCCCAGGATAGATCCTCAGAGATACGGACACCCAGGAACCTGAAGCTGATCACTCTCTCTACTTCTGATCCCTCTATGAGGATTGGTGTGTGTTGCCTCATCTTACCCTTCCTGAAGACCACAATCAGTTCTTTGGTCAGTGCAAAATTGTTGCTGTGACAGCAATCATCTAGCTGATTTATCTCATTCCTCGATGCCCTTTTGTCATTATCTGAAATTGTGCAAACAGCAGTTGTATCATCAACAAATTTATAGATGACATTTGAACTGTGCCTGGCTACACAGTCATGTAGAGAGAGTAGAGCAGTGGACTAAGCACACATCCCTGAAGGTGCCGATGTTCTTATGGGCTAGTTTTATCATGTGTTTGAATGTTTCTTATCTTGACTACCAAAATTGGATAAGATGGTATGTGTTCCACTCTGCTTCCAAAATTTTGATCCATTGACATCACTAAAAGGAATACAACATGTAGTTCACTAACTTCAGATGTATTTCGTTTGGCTATACAGTTGAAAACACTGTTAACTCAGTTTGTTGTTACTCGACCAGAATCAGATTATACTACCTGATTTATTTGCCAGTTGTGATCCCAGATAATTCCTCGGTTATACTTTCATCAGAGTATTTGTGATCAGTAAATTAACCCCACCACAGTTACAAAGAAAAGCAGTCCGACTACAATGAGCTTAAATAATAAATATTAACCCTGACTGACTTCAATGTTTTTCCCCCATTGGGGGCTTTCTAAGCTTTGTTTCCATAATTGCAGGGCATGAATAGCCAGTACTGACTTCAAGCTGAAATATTGATGTAAGTGAGGCTGCTGACAGGAGGTAATCTTCCAGTCATTTTATGGGTCACGGAGAAGCCATGGAATCCGGCTGTGTGACTGGCTTTGTTTAGTAATGGACAATGTCAATTTGAATTGTAAGTGCAGTCAAGTGCCCCAAAACCACCAGTGTGATTGTTGCTTTTATCACTATAGCCATCCTTCTAGCCTCTTTATAGATAGATTCAAACTACTATCTGTTTTCAGTGTCAACTGAATTGACATTAAATCAGTCCTGATTTACTTGAGATCTTTATAGCTCTCAGATGGAGGATGAGAGGTGACCTGATAGAGGTGTACAAGATGATGAGAGGCATTGATTGTATGGATAGTCAGAGGTTTTTTCCCAGGGCTGAAATGGCTGCCATAGGAGGGCACAGGTTTAAGGTGCTTGGGAGTAGGTACAGTGGAGATGTCAGGGGTAAGTTTTTTTTTTACACAGAGAGTGGTGAGTGCATGGAATGGGCTGCCGGCAAAGGTAGTGGAGGCAGATACGATAGGGTCTTTTAAGAGACTTTTGTATAGGTACATGGAGCTTAGAAAAATAGAGGTCTATAGGTAAGCCTAGTAATTTCTAAGGTAGGGACATGTTCGGCACAACTTTGTGGGCCAAAGGGCCTGTATTGTGCTGTAGGTTTTCTATGTTTCTATAAGATCTCTGTCTGTCCCATCAGTCTGAGCTGAAATCAAATCTGAGCACTGGAAATGAAGGATCATTGTACATTCAACATAGAATGTTAAAAGCCAAGTTAGAGCTGGCCCAGGAAGAGCCTTGTTTCCTAAATAATGACCAAAGGGTAGATGTTCATCTCTGGCAGTGGTTTCTAGACTCAGTGGACTGAGGAACATAGTCGCTTGGCTTTCTGCAAGACTTCTATTTAGTGTTTGTGTTATCACTACCATTTTGTTCTCTTCTGTGGTGAACTACATATACCTGTCTGGACACGCCCCCCTGCTGACAGCTCCTGTGGCTCCTCCCACAGACCCCTGCTGACTGCTCCTGTGGCTCCTCCCACAGACCCCCGCTGACTGCTCCTGTGGCCCCTCCCACAGACCCCCTGCTGACTGCTCCTGTGGCTCCTCCCACTGACCCCCGCTGACTGCTCCTGTGACTCCTCCCACAGACCCCTGCTGACTGCTCCTGTGGCTCCTCCCACAGACCCACTGCTCCTGTGGCTCCTCCCACAGACCCCTGCTGACAGCTCCTGTGGCTCCTCCCACAGACCCCCTGCTGACTGCTCCTGTGGCTCCTCCCACAGACCCCCTGCTGACTGCTCCTGTGGCTCCTCCCACAGACCCCTGCTGACTGCTGACTGTGGCTCCTCCCACAGACCCCCCCCTGCTGACTGCTCCTGTGACTCCTCCCACAGACCCCTGCTGACAGCTCCTGTGGCTCCTCCCACAGACCCCTGCTGACTGCTCCTGTGGCTCCTCCCACAGACCCCTGCTGACAGCTCCTGTGGCTCCTCCCACAGACCCACTGCTCCTGTGGCTCCTCCCACAGACCCCCTGCTGACTGCTCCTGTGGCTCCTCCCACTGACCCCTGCTGACTGCTCCTGTGACTCCTCCCACTGACCCCTGCTGACTGCTCCTGTGGCTCCTCCCACAGACCCCTGCTGACAGCTCCTGTGGCTCCTCCCACAGACCCCCTGCTCCTGTGGCTCCTCCCACAGACCCCTGCTGACTGCTTCTGTGGCTCCTCCCACAGACCCCTGCTGACTGCTCCTGTGGCTCCTCCCACAGACCCCCTGCTGACTGCTCCTGTGGCTCCTCCCACAGACCCCCGCTGACAGCTCCTGTGGCTCCTCCCACAGACCCCTGCTGACTGCTCCTGTGGCTCCTCCCACAGACCCCCTGCTGACTGCTCCTGTGGCTCCTCCCACAGACCCCCTGCTGACTGCTCCTGTGGCTCCTCCCACTGACCCCTGCTGACAGCTCCTGTGGCTCCTCCCACAGACCCTGCTGACTGCTCCTGTGGCCCCTCCCACAGACCCCCTGCTCCTGTGGCTCCTCCCACAGACCCCCTGCTCCTGTGGCTCCTCCCACAGACCCCCTGCTCCTGTGGCTCCTCCCACAGACCCCCTGCTGACTGCTCCTGTGGCTCCTCCCACAGACCCCTGCTGACTGATCCTGTGGCCCCTCCCACAGACCCCTGCTGACTGCTCCTGTGGCTCCTCCCACAGACCCCCTGCTGACTGCTCCTGTGGCTCCTCCCACAGACCCCTGCTGACAGCTCCTGTGGCTCCTCCCACAGACCCCTGCTGACAGCTCCTGTGGCTCCTCCCACAGACCCCTGCTGACTGCTCCTGTGGCTCCTCCCACAGACCCCTGCTGACTGCTCCTGTGGCTCCTCCCACAGACCCCCCGCTGACTGCTCCTGTGGCTCCTCACACAGACCCCTGCTGACTGCTCCTGTGGCTCCTCCCACAGACCCCTGCTGACTGCTCCTGTGGCCCCTCCCACAGACCCCTGCTGACTGCTCCTGTGGCTCCTCCCACAGACCCCCTGCTGACTGCTCCTGTGGCCCCTCCCACAGACCCCTGCTGACTGCTCCTGTGGCTCCTCCCACAGACCCCTGCTGACTGCTCCTGTGGCTCCTCCCACAGACCCCCGCTGACTGCTCCTGTGGCTCCTCCCACAGACCCCTGCTGACTGCTCCTGTGGCTCCTCCCACAGACCCCCTGCTGACTGCTCCTGTGGCTCCTCCCACAGACCCCTGCTGACTGCTCCTGTGGCTCCTCCCACAGACCCTGCTGACTGCTCCTGTGGCTCCTCCCACAGACCCCTGCTGACTGCTCCTGTGGCTCCTCCCACAGACCCCTGTATAAAGGCGATTGGAGGCACTGCTCCTCCCTCAGTCTCCAGGATGTTGTATGGTGGGCTCTTGCTGCTGACGCTGCTGACGGTGCTTTCTTCCAGATAATAAAAGCCTATCTCGACTCACGTCTCCGAGAGTTATTGATGGTGCATCAATTTTATTAGCTGGAATTTTAAAACATGGAAAGTATTTTACATCCGGAAAGATTGGACATTGATCCTCAAGCCCCAGAAGCAGCTATTGCCTTTGAACTCTGGCTTGCATGCTTCCAATTGTACTTGGAAGAGATTCCTGTGACTGAGCCTGCTATCATGCACAAAATCCTCCTCTCCAGAGTCAGTCCGAAGGTATACTCCCTTATCAGGGACCTGCCGACCTACCAAGGGGCACTGGACGCCCACAAAAGACAGTACCTGCGGCCAGTGAACACCGTCTATGCAAGACATCGCTTAGCGACGTGGCGACAGCGGGCCGGAGAGTCGAGCGCTGAGTTTGTCCGGGCCCTACAGACACTTGTGCGGGCCAGCGACTGCAGGGGACTGACGGTGGAACAGCATGCGGAGCTCCTGGTACAAGACACCTTCGTTACGGGGATCAGGTCAGTGTACGTGCGCGAGTGGCTGCTGGAAAACGCCGATCTTACCTTACGCTCTGCGATCGAGCTGGCCGACACGCTGGAGGCTGCTCTGCACAACGCTGACGCTGTCCAGCCGCGCGATCTCCTACCGGCCCCATGGACTCCGCAGACCCCGCCACTCGGCCAATCTACCTCAGCTGCTGCCACTCGCGAGTCCACAAACTCCCTGAAACCCTCTGGTGAAGCAACCACAGCTGCTGCCAGTCGCAAGTCCGCGCAGTGTTACTTCTGTGGACTTGAGAAGCATCCCCGAAAACACTGCCCAGCCCGAGAAGCTACCTGCTCCAGCTGCGGAAAGAAGGGCCATTTCGCCAAGGTCTGTAAGTCTAAACCATGAGCGGGGGGGTCGAGCAGCGCCGCGTGCGAGGCATGGGGGTCGCCATCTTGGTTGCCGCCATCTTGCCTGCCCGCCTCGTGTGAGGCATGGGGCGGCCATCTTGGTCGCCGTCATCTTGCCTGCCCGCCTCATGCAAGGCATGGGGGTGGCCATCTTTGTCGGTGCCACCTCGCCCCGCCTCCAACCCATGGGTGCTTACCGGGCACCAAGACGGCGATTCAACTCTGGCCTCCGTAACCCACGACCAAAGCGCCCCACACCAGCTCGCAAGGTCAATAATGGACATCTTGGTGGAGGGGCACAGGACTAGCTGCCTGTTTGACACGGGCAGCACTGAGAGTTTTATTCACCCGGACACGGTGCAACGCTGCGGACTCGTGACACGGCTGTTACGCCAGAGGGTCACCATGGCTTCTGGATCGCATTCCACAGACATCCGGGGGGGTTGTGTAGTGACATTGATGGTGCCGGGCACAGAATATTGGGACTTTGCGCTACTGGTCATGCCTCAACTGTGCGCGCCTGTGCTATTGGGGCTGGACTTCCAGAGCCACTTAAAAAGTGTGACTATGGCATATGACGGGGGTCCCTCCCACCACTCACTGTCAGGAATCCTTAGTTTTGTGGGACTTCGTCATATACCCCGCTACTGACCACACACACACACCGACCCACACATCCCACCCAGCACCATGCCGACAGCTGCGCTACTGACACCACTTGCAGCCTCTCCACCCTCAAGATCCCTCCCCCACCGCTGTTCGCCAACCTGACTCCCGACTGTAAACCTGTGGCAACTAAAAGCAGAAGTTACAGCGCGGGGGACAGGGCCTTCATTCAGTCGGAGGTGCAGCGGCTGCTCAGGGAGGGGATCATTGAGCCAAGCACAAGTCCTTGGAGGGCCCAGGTGGTTGTTGTTCGGACCAGGCAGAAAAATAGGATGGTCGTGGACTATAGCCAGACCATCAATAGGTTCACGCAGCTTGACGCGTATCCCCTACCCCGCATTGCGGATATGGTCAACCAGATAGCTCAATACAAGGTGTACTCGACCATAGATCTGAAATCCGCTTACCACCAGCTCCCCATCCACCCGGAGGACCGCCCCTACACCACCTTCGAGGCGGGCGGCAGGCTCTATCACTTCCTGCGCGTCCCATTCGGTGTCACAAATGGTCTTCCAGAGGGAAATGGACCGGATGGTGGACCAGTGCCAACTGAAGGCCACATTTCCATATCTGGATAACATCACCATCTGTGGTTACGACTGGCCGGATCACAACACCAACCTCCAACAATTTTTTGAAGTGGCTAAAGCTCTGAACCTTACCTATAACAGGGACAAGTGTGTGTTCGGAACCACCCGACTCACTATCCTTGGGTATTTCGTGGAGAACGGAGTCATTGTCCCTGACCCCGACCGTATGCGCCCCCTGATAGAACTCCCTCTTCCCACCACCCTCAGAGCCCTCAGACGGTGCCTGGGCTTCTTTTCCTATTACGCCCAATGGGTCCCTCATTATGTAGACAAGGCCCGTCCCCTGGTCAGGTCTACCACTTTCCCCCTCTCTGCCGAGGCCCGCGCAGCCCTCAGCCGCATTAAAGGGGACATTGCCAAAGCAACGATGCATGCGGTGGACGAGTCTATTCCCTTCAAAGTAGAGAGTGACGCCTCCGACTTCGCGCTGGCTGCTACCCTCAATCAGGCAGGCAGGCCAGTAGCATTCTTCTCTCGTACCTTTCAAGGCCCTGAAGTTCGGCACTCCGCGGTGGAGAAAGAAGCCCAGGCCATAGTGGAAGCTATTAGGCACTGGAGGAACTATCTCGCCGGCAAAAGGTTCACCTTGCTGACTGACCAGCGCTCAGTTGCGTTCATGTTCAGCAACCAACAGCGGGGCAAAATCAAAAATGATAAAATTTTGCAGTGGAGAATATAACTCTCCACCTACAACTATGACATCCTGTACTGGCCTGGAAGGCTCAATGAGCCCCCTGATGCCCTATCCTGGGGAACATGTGCCAGCGCACAGCTCGACCGGCTATACGCCCTCCTTGCAGATCTTTGCCACTCAGAGGTCACCCGATTTTACCATTTTGTGAAAGCCCGGAACCTGCCTTACTCCCTTGAGGACATCAGGACGATGACCAGGGACTGCCAAGTCTGCGCTGAGTACAAACCGCACTTCTACCGTCCTGAAAAGGCGCAAACTTATCAAGGCCACCTGCCCCTTTGAACGACTGAGTGTTGACTTTAAGGGCCACCTTCCCTCCACCGACCGCAATGTCTACTTTCTCAACATTATCGACGAGTACTCGCGGTTCCCCTTTGCCATCCCCTGCCCCGACACCACTGCCACGTCCGTCATAAAAGCCCTGTGCCAGCTCTTCACTCTGTTCAGATATCCCTGCTATATCCACAGTGATAGAGGGTCCTCCTTTATGAGTGACGAGCTGCGCCAGTACCTGCTGGCTAGGGGCATTGCTACTAGTAGGACCACGAGCTATAATCCCCGGGGAAATGGACAGGTGGAGAGGGAGAATGCCACAGTGCGGAAGGCCACACTTTTAGCCCTTAAGTCAAAGGGGTTGCCGGTCTCTCGATGGCAGGAGGTCCTCCCCGAGGCACTCCACTCCATCTGCTCTCTGTTATGTACGTCCACCAATGCCACCCCTCATGAGCGCCTCTTTTCTTTTCCCAGGAAGTCTGCCACTGGGACCACCTTACCGGCTTGGCTGATGTCCCCAGGGCCAGTGCTGCTCCGGAAACATGTGCGGAGCAATAAATACTCCTCGCTGGTCGAGACAGTTCACCTATTACATGCGAACCCCCAGTATGCCTACGTGGTCTTATCTGATGGGTGGGAGGACATGGTCTCCGTCCGCGACCTGGCGCCCGCAGGAGCAGCAGACCACTACCCCGAACACTCCATGGTAACTATAAACCCTGTACCCGAGGTGACACCGCGCACACCAAGCCCTACACAGACTCCTCACGACACTCCCATACCGGGCGCCTCGCACACGCATGAGGGATCACTGATGCCTAGTGGGCTGGCACCTCCAGTTAGGATGGAACCAGCACAACCACCGTCTCCGGTGCAATCACCACCGGCACCGGTGCAATCACCGCCGGTGCTATCCATTTTGTATTTGCAGTTTATTCTCTTCTGCACACCGGCTGTTTGTCCATCCTGTTCGGTGTTACCTTTCATTGATTCCATCGAGTGTCTTTATTTATTGTGAATGCCCGCAAGAAAACAAATCTCTGGGTTGTACATGGTGACATATATGTACTTTGATAATAAATTTACTTTCAACTTTGTACAATGAACTTTTTAAGACAGAAGTTGCTAATAACAATTTTGTCAACGTTCCCCCTCAAAATGTGGAGAAATATGATTTTCCAGTTTATCTGTGCCATGCTCCTATTAATACTGTCAAACATCTGACCTCAGACTAACTGCTCTACAGCTAATTATTTTTTCTTTCTTTCCAATCAGCACATAATCTATCAGATTTTGGAAGATCATCACCAGCAAGTGCCATTACAAAGAATGCACTTCAGTGCCTCTACTTACACAGATTTGGTATGTCAGCTAAAACTTTGACAAACTTGTACAGATGCACTGTGGAGAGTATATTGACTGGTTGTACATAGGCTGGTATGGAAACAGCAGCGCTCAAGAATGAAAAAAGCCTGAAAAGCAGTGGATACTGTCCAGTCCAACACAGGAAAAGCCTTCCCACCATTGAGCACATCTACAAGGAGCATTGCCATAAGAAAAGCAGCAGCCATCATCAAGGACCCTCATCATCTAGACTGTGCTCTCTTCTCATTGCTGCCATCAGGAAGGAAGCACAGAAGTCTTAGATCCAAAAACACCAGGTTCAGTAACAGTTATTACCCTACAACCATAGGCTCCTGAGCCAGCGCGGATAGCTCCATTCACCTCAGCACTAAACAGATCTCACAACCTATGGACTCACATTCAAGGACTCCACGTCTCATGTTCTCAGCATTATGTATATATGTACAACACTGTGCAAAGGTGTTAGGCACATATATATAGCTAGGGTGCTGAAGACTTTTACACATTACTGTATTTGTCAGCGTGGAGTGGAGAACTAGTCTGTAAATCGGGGAGCAGCAAAGGATTTAGGGAATGACGAGGGTGAAGTACTGTAGCAGGGGTATGGGACAGTTGGCAGAGAAGGAATGCCAGTGGTAGGGCGTGGCACATACCAAGCCCTGAAACACCAGACAAGGTAATTTGATTCTAAACAATTTGTTTATTGATCATTACAAAATATCTCTGTGGTGCTTACCACTCCCTCCCCTCTCCCTTCCCCCTTCCCCAACCATGATTCCCTTCTCCCCGCCCCCTTCCCACTCTCAGTTCACAATAGAGACCCATATCAGAATCACTCACATATCATGAAATCTGTTTTTTTTTTGCAGCTGCAGCACAGTGCAATACATAAAGTTACTATGTACTGTGAAAAAGTCTTAGACACCCTAACTATATACAGTATATGTGCCTCAGACTTTTGCACTGTACATAGTAATGTATGTATGAATTATTGTTTTCATTTGAACAGTTTGTTGTCTTTTGCACATGGTTGTTTGTCCATCTTGTAATGTGCAATCTTTCATTAATTCTACTGTATTTCTGTAATTACTGTGAATGTCGGCAAGAAAATGAATCTCAGGGTTGTATATGGTGACATATATGTACTTTGATAATAGATTTACTTTGAAATTTTAACTTTGAGTATCTCTGCAGCCACGTAATTTATATTTTTGTAGCAGAGGCTGTCTGACCTTATCCATTCTGATGTAGAGTCTTTAGCCCAAAATATTAACCCTAGCTAATACGGATGCTGCCTGAATTGATGAGTGTTTCCAACACTTTGAAATTCATTTTAGATACAGCTTGGCATTTAGTTTTAAAATCTTCAGTACTTGTCTTTTTTTTAATAATGGTGATAGATTTAAGTCTCTACCTCTGTTCCTCCCTTGTGTTCTTTATGACTTCCACAATGGCAGATGGCAAATGGAATTGAATTCAGACAAGTGCAAGGTGATGCTCTTTGATACACAGTACATGGTAGGGCACTAAGGAGTGCAGTAGAACCAAGATATCTGAGAATACAAGCCTTCATATATCAAAGTACTGAGTACAGGAGCTGTGATGTATGCTTAAGTTGTATAACACATATGTGAGGCCTAATTTGGAGTATTGTGTGCAGTTTTAGTCATCTACCTACTGGAAAGTTGTAAATAAGGTTGAAAAAGTACAGAGAAAACTTACAAGGATATTGCTAGGTCTGGAGGACCTGAGTTAGACGGAAAAGTTGAATAGGTTAGGACTTTACTGTTCAGAACATAGAAGACTGAGAGGAGATTTTATAGAGGTACAGTGTACAAAATTATGAGGGGTATAGATAGGGTAAATGCAAACAGGCTTTTTCCACTGAGGTTGAGTGGGACGATAACCAGAGTTATGGGTTGAGAGTGAAAGGTGAAAATTTTATGGGAAACATGAAGGGAAACTTCTTCACTCAGAGAGTTGTGAGAGTGTGCAGCAAGCTCCTAGCATGAGTGGTGCATGCAGGCTTGATTTCAACATTTCAGATAAGTTTGGATACATATATAGATAGTAGGGTTATCGAGGGCTATGGTCCCAGTGCAATGGGAGTAGGCAGTTTAAATGGTTTTAGCATGGACTGGATGGGCTGAACAGCCTGTTTCTGCGCTGTATTTTCCTATGACTCTATGACATTGTGAAGAATTTGTTAGCCTGATTCCAACAATCAATACTGGAATGTTGAAGAAAAATCCAGATTGGATCTCTTGCAGAAGGAACAGCTAGAAGAGTAAACACAGAGACAGATGGAAGGATAATTCCTTGGAGGAAAAAGCGAAAGATTTCCTTTTGAAGAAGCTTACCATCAACTCCTCAGAAACTCCCTTAGAGACCAATTCTAAGTAGCTTTCAATTATCTTTACCCTGAAAGCGAAGAGATGCAAGATCTCTAACCAAATATTAACATAACTATTTGAACTGCAAATAAATGCTGCTTAAATCCATTCACTGTAAGTTGCAACATATTTTTTCAGGCTTTGTCTTAATACACATCTCTTACATACTTAATTCTCACATTGTCATATTTTTATGAAGAAGGGCTTTCAGCCCATCAAATCAATTCTGCCTCTTAGAGCAAGCTCATCAATCCAGTTACTTAACCTACTCTCTCTGTAATCCACTCTTTCACATGTCAATTAACAAGCCCCAATTTTCCTGCTACCCGATTGCACTCCTAATAAATTGGCCCCACTGAGTGTACGTTTGTGGTCTTCCACTCCAAGGTTTGACATGCTGTGTGTTTAGAGATGCCCTTCCACACATCACTGCTGTAATGTGTGGTTATTTGAGTTACTGTCACTTTCCTGCCAACTTGAACCTGTCTGGCTATTCTACTCTGACCTCTCTTATTAACAAGGCATTTTTGCCCATAAAACTGCCGGTCATTGAATGTTTTCTGTTTGTCACTCTATTTTCAGTAGAGACTGCTGCATGTGAAAAGAGATCAGCAGTTTCTGAGATACTTGAACCACCCTCTCTGGCACCAACAACCATTCCACAATGTACGTCACCGAGATCACATTCCATCACCATTATGATATTTGGTCTGAACAATAAACCTGTTTGCCATGTTTTTATACATTGAGTATTGCCACATGATTGGCTGATAAATATTTGCATTAATGAGCAGGTATACAGATGTACCTAAGAAAGTGACTACTGAATGTATAACGGGGCAATTTTCAGTAGTTGAAACATCTATCAAGAAAGGCACTGTCGGGATGTTTGAAAAAAACGAACACCCATGCAAGATCCAGGATGTCATAGGGAGAAAGTGTAAACTTCACACTAAAAACACCAGAGGTCAGGATCGAACCTGGGCTATAAGGCAGCTGCATTACCTTTTGTACATTACACCACCCTCATTATTTTTAAATTAGAGATGCAATGCAGAATAGGTCCTTCTGGCCCTTTCAGTTGCACCACCTAGCAACCCCCATCAACCACGAATTAATCCTTACCTGATCACCAGACAATTTACAATGGCCAATTAACCTACCCAGCACGTGTTTAGATGGTGGGAGGAGAAAGGGGCACCAAGAGAAAACTCATGCATTCCATATATAGACTCATTGACGATTGACCATTGACCATGTACTTCCATTTGACAACAACTAAACTTACTATATTTTTTTACTTTAAATATTTAGAACTGGAATAGAAATGTTTTTGTAGCCCAAAGGAACTATCTACCAAACTCAAGATTAAATGTTAATTAACTCATGGGGGCACACCTTTAGAACAGAGATGAGGAAGAATTTCTTTATCTAAACAGTGGTGAATGTGTGGAATTCGTTGCCACACTGGGCTGTCGAGGCCAAGTCATTGGGTATACTTAAAGAGGAGTTTGATATGTTCTTGATTAGTCAGGGCATCAAAGGTTATAGGGAGAAAGCAGGAAAATGAGGTTGAGAGGGATATGGCTGAGCAGACTCAGTGGGCCAAATGGCCTAATTTTGCTCCAATATCTTATGGTCTTGTGGTGACTGTTATTTTACAGAACAAATTGACATTTAGTGCAAAGAAACTGAATAAAGAAAATCATTTGGAAATCTCACGTACTTCGGTACGTGAGATAATAATAAACTAATCTACTATATGTTGGAATTGTGTACATATTCTGTAAGATTGTTTAGATTATGCTATTAACAATGTATTTCTATCCCTGTGATGTGGTAGCCAGAGTGGTCTTGCTATTCCCAAACGTGGATTTCAAAGCAGAGTAAGAAGAAATTCCACCTATGCCTTTTTTTTCCACTTTGGCTCAAGGTTTTGTGAATCCTTAGAGAAGTATCTCAGGAGTTTCAAGCCCCAATCCCAGTGGATTGTACCCAGTCTGTACCCTGGGTATATCAACTGGAGCCATTCCTTAACAAAGAATGAGGCAATTGCCCATGGTGTTTCGAACAACCCCCACAGTCAGCATGGACGTCAAAGTGAAAAGATGAACACTCAATGTTATTAGCTCTGTGGAAAATCTCTATCCAAACCTCTGTGCTACAACATTTGGTACTGTTCACCAACAGCATCATAACTGAAAAAAAAATACAGGAAAGCAAATTTGGAAATCCAGTCCCAAAAGTATTTATAAACAATCTACCACCTAATCTGTTGGTTCAAAATTCAAGACTATACCTGGATAGAATGGGGATGAATATTTATTTATTTGGCCAAAAGATATTTGAGAAAAAACACAGAGGTGGGTCAAGTTTAGACTTTGCAACCTATGTGATTCAAGATTCAAGATTGTTTAATGTAATTTCCAGTAAACAAGTGTAAAGGAAAACAAAATAATTATTACTCCTGATCTGATGCAGCACAAAAAAACACAATAATTGAAAGACACAATAAATATGAATACATAAAATAGCTTATATACCTCGATTGATCATATGTACTAGGCACAGGAGACTCTGACAGGAAATGATAAAATTGTGATCCTGGTGGGTTTGGTAGGATGTGTTAGTGGATAGAGATGTTGATCAGCCTTACTGGAGAAAGTAACTGTTTTTGAGTCTGGTGGTCCTGGCATAGATGCTACATAGCCTCCTCCCTGATGGGAGTGGGACAAACAGACCATGAGCAGGGTGGATGTGATCCTTCATGATATTACTGGCTTTTTTCTTGCATTCTTCTGTATTTATGTCCTTAATGGCAGATACAGAAACAAACATTACCTTCAAAAAAGAAACTGAGAAGGAATAATAGCTTGAGGAGAGAATATGAGAACAGAGCCAATGGGTTTGGTCTACTAGGAGATGAGAACGATTCACTGGATAAAATAGTTTCTTGTTGTAGCAATAGGCACTATCAGAATGACTGAATAGACTTTTTCCTCCATCAGTATCTCAGAAGACATGTTGTCAATGGCAACAGGACATTTACCTGTCCCTGGCGAAGAACAATAAGTGGACATCTGAGATGCTGTCATGGGTCAGGAAATGCAGTGAAGCCTCTTAACCTTTATTTAAGTGTCTGATGATACAAGGCAACAGATGTAGCACCATCTGTCTGTTTCAATAGCTTCTTCAATAAAAAGCATCATGCAGTTACCAACATTGCACATGTACACGATTGTCAACTTGTTTCTTTGTAAGTGTATATGAAAGCAGCCACTTACATTTGTATAGCATCTTTAACAAAGGAAAATATCCCAAGGCTTTTCACAAGATCATTTTTGAACAAAAACTGACACAAAATATATAAGCATATAATTGGGAAGGTGACTCAAAGCTTGTACAAAAGGGTAGGATTTAAGGAACAGCTTATTAAAACAAGTGGGGGAGGCAACAATTAATTCTGGAAAACAAAAACTCGGGAGAATCAGAAATGTCAGAATTTTGGACTACAGAGACTAAGATTAGGAATGTAGAGTTTTGGTTTACATATTACAACAGTTTAAGAAAAACTTACCCTCACATTAATACCATAATTACATTACTGTATGGCATTCCCTTGTTACAAAAGGAAGTACTAAACTATGCAGATTTTGTCTTAAACATAATCTGCATAGCTACCTGGGGATCATGGCTGTCGTGCTGGTCACCCTGGACCTAGTCCCGGTTCTACCACTTTGCCTCCGTCGGGCAGGTCCGGCTGGACTGCCACCGCCCGGCGGGGTGTACTGCCCTTTCCTACCTGTTGCCTCCATCAGGCAGGTCCGGCTGGACTGCCGCTGCCCGGTGGGGTGTTCTCCCCTTCCCCCCACCCTGCTTCTGATGGGTTGTGCCCCGCACCTGCCTAGTAGTCCGCGTCTTGCCCAGGCCTCTATGTTTCCGTCTGGGAGGCGGTCCTACCCAGGACATATGCGGCCCGCCCGGGGGGGGCTTTCCTCCAGCCAAGCCATGTACCTCAAGACCCCGCCTTCTGCCTGAACTCGGGGATCCTTCTGCCCGAACTCTGGGATCCTCCTGCTTGCCTGAACTCTGGGATCCTGCTCTGCCTGCCTCGCCGGAACTCTGTAATCCTGCTCTGCCTGCCCGAACTCTGGGATCCTCCTGCCTCGCCTGATTCTGGAATCCTGCTCTGCCTACCTCGCCGGAACTCTGAAATCCTGCTCTGCCTGCCCGAACTCTGGGATCCTGCTCTGCCTTGCCTGATTCTGGGATCCTGCTCTGCCTCGCCTGATTCTGGAATCCTGCTCTGCCTGCCCGAACTCTGGGATCCTGCTCTGCCTGCCCGAACTCTGGGATCCTGCTCTGCCTTGCCTGATTCTGGGATCCTGCTCTGCCTCGCCTGATTCTGGGATCCTGCTCTGCCTCGCCTGATTCTGGGATCCTGCTCCACCTGCCCGAACTCTGGGATCCTGCTCTGCCTGCCTGACTAAGACTCCCTGTCTGCCTGAACCCCAGCATCACCCCTTGCATGCCATGGCATCCCCCTCCTGTCCTACCCCCAGTACTTCAGTGCCTGCGTCCTGCACTTGGGTCCATTCCTGTCCCCGCTCCTGACAGTAACAAGTTACGTACAGTATTAATACAGAACAAATTAGAACTCTACCAATACTTCTTCAGTACTATAAAACTGTGTATTACTTCCTGAAAGTTTTCGGTGGACGAATTCATCCCGTGTACACTGCCATGTTCGTTTAATTGACTGCAAATGAACAAAATCAGCACAGTGCAGATAATGGATTTCCTTTGTTACCTTCCTGCAAGAAGTAGTATCGTAAAAATGATACTATTTTAAACCTGTTTGTACGTGGTGGTGCCTAATGACCGACTCTGGGTAGAAGCTGTTTGGCAACAGTGGCCTGTCCCAATTAAGCAGCACAGTGTCCCAACTAATTGTAGGGACTCTCAGCTATTTCCTTAAACATTTTTTGCTCTTTAAGAGTTGATCTAAATAAGTTGCTGCCCCAACTAGCCAATGGCCCAATTAAGCGGAATCAACTGTATTTGTGATATTTAAATCTGCATCGTTACCACCTCTTTTGCTTCCTCTTTGCCTCTAAATTGCCCAACTTCTATTTGTAGACAAGCAGAAATATTGTTCAGATATTGGAAAACCAAAACCATCAGTCATCATCACAATCTCTATGACCTGACTATTGATTCACTGTAACAGACTGAACAGAAACATGGTGTCACACCTGAGCTCAAACTTAGCTTTGCCTCAGAGGTCTGAGCTAAGAACTCCCATTTCCCTTTGTGTAACCTTGCCCACCTTTGCTCCTGCCACAGCTCATGCACTGTTATAATGTACCTGTGCTGTATTAAATTGAATTGACTTTATTTCTTACATCCATCATATACAAGAGGAGTAAAAATCTTTTTGCTACATCTCCATCTAAATGTGCAATCATAGTAATTTATAATAAATAGAACAGTCAATGTAATATAGAGCACACACAAATCAGCATGAGTTCATCAGTCTGATGGCCTGGTGGAAGAAGGGATCCTGGAGCCTGATGGTCCTGGTTTTTATGCTGTGGTACTGCTTCCCAGATGGTAGCAGCTGGATTAGATTCTGGTTGAGATGACTTGGGTCCCCAATGATCCTTCTGGCCCTTTTAACACACCTGTCCTTGTAAATGTCCTGAATCATGGGAAGTTCATAACTACAGATGCGCTAGACTGTCCGCACCATACTCTGCAGAGTCTTGCAATTAAGGAAGGTACAGTTCACATACCAGGCAGTGATGCAGCCAGCCAAAATGCTCTCAGTTGTGTCCCTGTCAACAGTTCTTAGGATTTGGGGGCCATACCAAACTTCTTCAACTGTCTGGGGTGAAAGATGCACTGTTGTGCCTTTTTCACCACACAGCTGGTGTGTACAGACTACGTGAGGTCCTCGGTGATGTGAATGCCAAGGAACTTGAGTTGTTTACCCTCTCAACCCCAGATCTATTAATGTCAATAGGGTTCAGCCCATCTCCATTCCTCCTGTAGTCCACAACCAGCTCCTTTGTTTTTGCGACATTGAGGGTGAGGATGTTCTCTTGCCATCACTGTGTCAGAGAGATTACTTCTTCCCTGTATGCCACCTTGTTATTTTTTGAGATAAGGCCAATCAATGTATTGTCGCTGGCAAATTGAATTAGCAGATTGAAGCTGTGGGTGACGATACAGGCATGGGTAAACAGGGAGTAAAGGAGGGAACTCGGTACACAGCTCTGAGGGGCTCCTGTATTGAGGGTCAGAGGGTTGAAGTCACTGTGTGTAACTTTCGGTACTGTGTTTTACACCTTTGCCCCGGAGGAATGCTAATTTGTTTGGCTGCATTCATGGGTATTCATGAATAGTTGACTGACATTTAAACTTGAAGTTGAACTTGAGGGCAGCTTTCACAACTGATACCCTGCATAACTGGGACACCAGCCGTCACTGTAAATTATCAACTCCTCCACAATCACTGAGCAGTGGCTGCATTGAGTATCAATTTCCAAAATGCACTCCGGTCACTCCAGCAGCACCTCCTGGGCACACACCCTCCATGGCTATGAACCACCATGTACGGCAATGGTAGCTGGATCCCCTTTGCCATCTTTGCTGGATCCCTTTGCAGTCACACACCATACTGACTTGGGAATATATTGCTGTAGATTCAAGATCAAGATCAAGATTGTTTAATGCCATTTCCAGTACACAAGTGTAAAGGAGAATGAAACCTTTGTTTCTCTGGATTTGTTGCAGTACAAAAAATACAGTAAGGTAAAGAACATAATAATAACATAAACACAGCAAATATAAACACATAAGATAGCTTGCATACATAAATTGATTGTATGTCCATAAAGTGACACTAGGCACAAGAGTGTGTGTATATACACGTGACTGACATGAAATAATGATATAGTGGTTTTTGGGGGTGTTGTGGAGTGGGTAAGCGTGTAGAGGTGTTGATCAGCCTTACTGATTTAGAGTGTGGATGCTACATAGCCTGCTCCCAAATGGGAGTAGGACAAACAGTCCATGAGCAGGGTATGTGGGATCCTTCATGATGTTACTGGTCCTTTACCAGCACCTTTCTGTATACATGTCCTTGACGACAGGTAGGCTGGTGCCAGTGATGTGTTGACTAACCACTGCACAGTGCAGTTTCCACCACGCAGAGAGTAGCTTCAATGTCTTGGAATCATGAAATCTCCATACTGAACAGTACAGCTCAGCACCACCTTCTCAAGGGCAACAGGGGAAGAGCAGTAAATGATGCCATTACTAGCCATGCTCACCTCCTGAAAAATTATTAAGTAAACTGAGAAAAGAAAGCTTAGCTCATAAACTGCCTCCAACTGATTTGTTAAAATTCTCATCCCTCTACCTCCTTGTTTTAATCAGTAATATAGCTCTAAGATGCTGGCGTGGTTCTGACAAGAACCCCTTGAGGATCCCTAGTTTTAATTGTTCTACCACTGACAGCCATGACCTCTAACGTCAAGGCATTTACTTCGGTATTTCAATCTCTTCTCTTCTCTTCCCCTTCACTTTCATCCCCTAAAGTGCTTCTTTCAGCTGCTCTAATATAACAACGTGACAAGGAAATCAAATTTTGCTTGATTGTGCTCTGTAAATAGTCTTGGAATGTCTTGCCATCACTGTGGTTAAGGTCTGTGCTCCTGATTACTATTCCATATGCACTGCTGGGAGTGCACGTGATGGATTTGAGTCTGGTGCTCTCCACAACTGGACTGTCAGTACTTAGAGTCACAGCTGACACAGCAGTAATGATTACTTAACCAAGGTATCAGAGTATCATACACTGACGTTTCCTGTCAGGCCATATGCCAGCAGAGGAGTTAATATTTTCAGGAGTAGAAAGAAATTGAAAGTACACTAACTACACTAAGGGACAGCTGGTTATTTCCATTGTTAGGGATAAATATGTCAGGTACCAATTATTTGCTGGCACTGTGCCTGCACAGGGAATGGACAATGCAGGGAAGGGATTATGTTTTCGAGTTATAGAACACCACAGCATAGAAACAGGCACATTGGCCCATCTAGTCTGTGCTGACCTTAGCCCCATCAAGTTGCATAGCCCTCCAAACTTATCGAAACATCTCTTAAATATTACAACTGAACCCACATCTACCACGTCTGCTGATAGCTCATTCCACCTTCACACCATCCTCTGACTGAACAAATTCCTCTCAATATTTCCTTTAAATATTTCACCTTTCATCCTACACCTATGAGCTGGGCTCACCCAGCCCGAGGGGAACATGTTTTAATGGTATACGCGTTTTAAAAAAAGGGACTACAGGTGGTACTGATCTCAATACTTCATGGGATCTTTCTCAAAAATCAGGATTGGTTAATTTCATTTCCAGTACATAAGAATAAAGGAAAACTAAATAATTGTTACTCTGGATCTGATGCATCACAAAAAATCACAATAAATAATAATAAAACATAATAAACATAAATATATAAGATAGCTTATACAGATAGATCATTTGGATGTTCATAAAGTGACACTAGGCACAGGAGTGTCGGTACATAAGGTGACTGACAGGAAATGTTAAAGTAGTGGTGGGGGGTGATGGAGGGATGACTTTGTGAGTGGAGATGTTTAAGGAAAGGAACTGTTTTTGTGACTAGTGATCCTACGGATGCTATATAGCCTCCTCTCTGATGGGAGTGGGGCAAACAGTCCATTAGCAGGGTGGATGGGATCCTTCATGATGTTACTGGCCCAGTTCTGGCACCTTTCTGTATTTATGTCCTTGATGGTAAGTAAGCTTGTGCCAGTGATGCATTGGGCTGTTTTGATTACCGATTGTAGAGTCTTGCTGTCTGTCGCAGTGCAGTTTCTAGACCATGCAGAGGTGCAGCTTGTTAGGGTGCTCTCTACACAGAAGGATGTGACTATAGATGTGCACATTACAACTCTTTTCAGCCTCATCATAAAATAGAGGCATTGGTGAGCCTCTACAAAGGTCTAAAGCTGAGCAGGACTCCACTGCGAGAGTGGTAAAAATTTAACTGGTTCATTAATCTCTTTTAGAGAAGGAAACACTACTTTGAGCACTACCTGTCTATTTTTTCTCTCTTTTTACACTAATATTTAATTTATCTGTATTTCTTATTGTAATTTATAGTTTATATTATTATGTACTGCAATGTACTGTTGTGCAAATCAACAACATTTCAGGACATATGCCAGTGTTATTAAAGCTGATTCTGATTCTAATGGGTGGTAAATGCTCTATAAAATGGCTTCCAGACTCTCTCAGTTGTGCCAAACTATTAGAACAATACACAACAAGAATAACATTGAATAGATGGAATTGCACAGGCTGAGAGACTGGATTTCAGCCAAAGTGCACTCTGTACAAGCACATCATATTCAGAAAATTATACTGTTCAATCAACATCCCAGCCTTTTCTGCCAGGATACATAGTTTTACCTTGCGCCTCAGGGGATAACGAAAGGTGATGACACACTGATGAACAATTCAATAAGATTAGCTTTTTAAATTTTGAGATACAGTGCGGAGCAGGCTTTTCTGGCCCAGAGAGCTGCAGCGACCAGCATCCCACCTATTTAACTCCAGCCTAATCACAAGACAATTTGCAATGACCAATCAACCTGCTAGCCCGTACATCTTTAGAGCGTGGATGGTAACTGGAGACAAAACCCAGGCGGTCACAGAGAAACCCCTTTACAGACAGCATCGTAACTACCCTCAGCAGTAATAGCATCACACTAACTGCTATGTTACCATGGCACCTGATTGTCCATAACATTGTCTTGTGGCAAAACAGTGGAGACATGAGCAAGAGGATTTTCTGCTGATTACCAACTACTCCCATGTTTAGTCAATAAATTAACATTGGACACTTGAAAGAAGAACAGAGTGGCAAGTGGCTCAGAAGTAAACACAAGAGGGTCTGCAGATATTGAAAATTCAGAGTAACACAAACAAAATGCTGGAAGAACTCAGCGGGCTAGACAGTATCAATAGAAATGAATAAACTGTCGACATTTCTGTTCAATTTCCTTCATCAGGACTGGAAAAGAAGGGGGAAGAAAACCGAATAAGGAAGTTGGGGATGGGAAGGAGTACAAGCTGGCAGGTGATAGGTGAAGTCAGGTGAGAAGGAAGGTCAGTGGGTGGGTGAGGTAAAATACTTCTCGTGGGGTGGTAGGCAAGATATTAAATTACTGCTGCAACCTGATGATACGAAGAGAGGTTTGGATGAGTACATGGGTTGGGAGGTATGGGCCAGGTGCAGGACAATGGGACTAGGAAGAATAAACATTCAGCACAGACTAGATGGAGTGAAGGGCCTGGTTTTGTGCTGTCATGCACAAAGCTCTAAATTTGTCCTTAGTTGGTTGTATGGGATTCCTTTCAATCATCACAAAGAGAGACTCATTAATTGTTTACAGACATCAACCAGCAATTTAGAGGACTTCTACTACAAGATAGAACAGGGGTGTTTTAAATTACATTCACCATCAGTGAACTTTGAATATTTACCATACTTTCAGCTCCATCCTCATCTTACAGGTGACACCGGTTGTTAATGTAGAGGGCTGGTAAATGTGATGGTTTATTAGATATTTCAAATTTACAGTGCAGCATTATCACTCATCTTCTATGAAATGGCTGCAGGCCACAGAGCTGGTCCAGGAGCCCAGTGACTGCAGGCCACAGAGCTGGTCCAGGAGCCCAGTGGCTGCAGGCCACAGAGCTGGTCCAGGAGCCCAGTGACTGCAGGCCTAGAGCTGGTCCAGGAGCCCAGTGACTGCAGGCCACAGCAGCTGGTCCAGGAGCCCAGTGACTGCAGGCCACAGCAGCTGGTCCAGGAGCCCAGTGACTGCAGGCCACAGAGCTGGTCCAGGAGTCCAGTGACTGCAGGCCTAGAGCTGTTCCAGGAGCCCAGTGACTGCAGGCTACAGCAGCTGGTCCAGGAGCCCAGTGACTGCAGGCCACAAAGCTGATCCAGGAGCCCAGTGACTGCAGGCCACAGCAGCTGGCCCAGGAGCCCAGTGACTGCAGGCCACAGAGCTGATCCAGGAGCCCAGTGACTGCAGGCCACAGCAGCTGGTCCAGGAGCCCAGTGACTGCAGGCCACAGAGCTGGTCCAGGAGCCCAGTGACTGCAGGCCACAGCAGTTGGTCCAGGAGCCCAGTGACTGCAGGCCTAGAGCTGGTCCAGGAGCCCAGTGACTGCAGGCCACAAAGCTGATCCAGGAGCCCAGTGGATGCAGGCCACAAAGCTGGTCCAGGAGCCCAGTGACTGCAGGCCACAAAGCTGGTCCAGTAGCCCAGTGACTGCAGGCCACAGCAGTTGGTCCAGGAGCCCAGTGACTGCAGGCCTAGAGCTGGTCCAGGAGCCCAGTGGATGCAGGCCACAAAGCTGGTCCAGGAGCCCAGTGACTGCAGGCCACAGCAGTTGGTCCAGGAGCCCAGTGACTGCAGGCCACAGAGCTGATCCAGGAGCCCAGTGACTGCAGGCCACAGAGCTGGTCCAGGAGCCCAGTGACTGCAGGCCACAGAGCTGGTCCAGGAGCCCAGTGACTGCAGGCCACAGTACTGGTCCAGGAGCCCAGTGACTGCAGGCCACAGTACTGGTCCAGGAGCCCAGTGACTGCAGGCCACAAAGCTGGTCCAGGAGCCCAGTGGATGCAGGCCACAAAGTTGGTCCAGGAGCCCAGTGACTGCAGGCCACAAAGCTGATCCAGGAGCCCAGTAGATGCAGGCCACAGAGCTGGTCCAGGAGCCCAGTGACTGCAGGCCACAGCAGCTGGTCCAGGAGCCCAGTGACTGCAGGCCACAGAGCTGGTCCAGGAGCCCAGTGGATGCAGGCCACAAAGTTGGTCCAGGAGCCCAGTGACTGCAGGCCACAAAGCTGATCCAGGAGCCCAGTGGATGCAGGCCACAGCAGCTGGTCCAGGAGCCCAGTGACTGCAGGCCACAGCAGCTGGTCCAGGAGCCCAGTGACTGCAGGCCACAGAGCTGATCCAGGAGCCCAGTGACAGCAGGCCACAGAACTGGTCCAGGAGCCCAGTGGATGCAGGCCACAGCAGCTGGTCCAGGAGCCCAGTGACTGCAGGCCACAGAGCTGGTCCAGGAGCCCAGTGACTGCAGGCCACAGCAGCTGGTCCAGGAGCCCTGTGACTGCAGGCCACAGCAGCTGGTCCAGGAGCCCAGTGACTGCAGGCCACAGAACTGGTCCAGGAGCCCAGTGGATGCAGGCCACAGCAGCTGGTCCAGGAGCCCAGTGACTGCAGGCCACAGCCGCTGGTCCAGGAGCCCAGTGACTGCAGGCCACAGCAGCTGGTCCAGGAGCCCAGTGACTGCAGGCCACAGCAGCTGGTCCAGGAGCCCAGTGACTGCAGGCCACAGCAGCTGGTCCAGGAGCCCAGTGACTGCAGGCCACAGCAGCTGGTCCAGGAGCCCAGTGACTGCAGGCTACAGCAGCTGGTCCAGGAGCCCAGTGACTGCAGGCCACAGCAGCTGGCCCAGGAGCCCAGTGACTGCAGGCCACAGAGCTGATCCAGGAGCCCAGTGACTGCAGGCCACAGCAGCTGGTCCAGGAGCCCAGTGACTGCAGGCCACAGAGCTGGTCCAGGAGCCCAGTGACTGCAGGCCACAGCAGTTGGTCCAGGAGCCCAGTGACTGCAGGCCTAGAGCTGGTCCAGGAGCCCAGTGACTGCAGGCCACAAAGCTGATCCAGGAGCCCAGTGGATGCAGGCCACAAAGCTGGTCCAGGAGCCCAGTGACTGCAGGCCACAAAGCTGGTCCAGTAGCCCAGTGACTGCAGGCCACAGCAGTTGGTCCAGGAGCCCAGTGACTGCAGGCCTAGAGCTGGTCCAGGAGCCCAGTGGATGCAGGCCACAAAGCTGGTCCAGGAGCCCAGTGACTGCAGGCCACAGCAGTTGGTCCAGGAGCCCAGTGGATGCAGGCCACAGCAGCTGGTCCAGGAGCCCAGTGACTGCAGGCCACAGCCGCTGGTCCAGGAGCCCAGTGACTGCAGGCCACAGCAGCTGGTCCAGGAGCCCAGTGACTGCAGGCCACAGCAGCTGGTCCAGGAGCCCAGTGACTGCAGGCCACAGCAGCTGGTCCAGGAGCCCAGTGACTGCAGGCCACAGCAGCTGGTCCAGGAGCCCAGTGACTGCAGGCTACAGCAGCTGGTCCAGGAGCCCAGTGACTGCAGGCCACAGCAGCTGGCCCAGGAGCCCAGTGACTGCAGGCCACAGAGCTGATCCAGGAGCCCAGTGACTGCAGGCCACAGCAGCTGGTCCAGGAGCCCAGTGACTGCAGGCCACAGAGCTGGTCCAGGAGCCCAGTGACTGCAGGCCACAGCAGTTGGTCCAGGAGCCCAGTGACTGCAGGCCTAGAGCTGGTCCAGGAGCCCAGTGACTGCAGGCCACAAAGCTGATCCAGGAGCCCAGTGGATGCAGGCCACAAAGCTGGTCCAGGAGCCCAGTGACTGCAGGCCACAAAGCTGGTCCAGTAGCCCAGTGACTGCAGGCCACAGCAGTTGGTCCAGGAGCCCAGTGACTGCAGGCCTAGAGCTGGTCCAGGAGCCCAGTGGATGCAGGCCACAAAGCTGGTCCAGGAGCCCAGTGACTGCAGGCCACAGCAGTTGGTCCAGGAGCCCAGTGACTGCAGGCCACAGAGCTGATCCAGGAGCCCAGTGACTGCAGGCCACAGAGCTGGTCCAGGAGCCCAGTGACTGCAGGCCACAGAGCTGGTCCAGGAGCCCAGTGACTGCAGGCCACAGAACTGGTCCAGGAGCCCAATGACTGCAGGCCACAGAACTGGTCCAGGAGCCCAGTGACTGCAGGCCACAAAGCTGGTCCAGGAGCCCAGTGGATGCAGGCCACAAAGTTGGTCCAGGAGCCCAGTGACTGCAGGCCACAAAGCTGATCCAGGAGCCCAGTAGATGCAGGCCACAGAGCTGGTCCAGGAGCCCAGTGACTGCAGGCCACAGCAGCTGGTCCAGGAGCCCAGTGACTGCAGGCCACAGCAGCTGGTCCAGGAGCCCAGTGACTGCAGGCCACAGAGCTGGTCCAGGAGCCCAGTGGATGCAGGCCACAAAGTTGGTCCAGGAGCCCAGTGACTGCAGGCCACAAAGCTGATCCAGGAGCCCAGTGGATGCAGGCCACAGAGCTGGTCCAGGAGCCCAATGACTGCAGGCCACAGCAGCTGGTCCAGGAGCCCAGTGACTGCAGGCCACAGAGCTGGTCCAGGAGCCCAGTGGATGCAGGCCACAAAGTTGGTCCAGGAGCCCAGTTACTGCAGGCCACAAAGCTGATCCAGGAGCCCAGTGGATGCAGGCCACAGCAGCTGGTCCAGGAGCCCAGTGACTGCAGGCCACAGCAGCTGGTCCAGGAGCCCAGTGACTGCAGGCCACAGAGCTGATCCAGGAGCCCAGTGACAGCAGGCCACAGAACTGGTCCAGGAGCCCAGTGGATGCAGGCCACAGCAGCTGGTCCAGGAGCCCAGTGACTGCAGGCCACAGAGCTGGTCCAGGAGCCCAGTGACTGCAGGCCACAGCAGCTGGTCCAGGAGCCCAGTGACTGCAGGCCACAGCAGCTGGTCCAGGAGCCCAGTGACTGCAGGCCACAGAACTGGTCCAGGAGCCCAGTGGATGCAGGCCACAGCAGCTGGTCCAGGAGCCCAGTGACTGCAGGCCACTGCAGCTGGTCCAGGAGCCCAGTGACTGCAGGCCACAGCAGCTGGTCCAGGAGCCCAGTGACTGCAGGCTACAGCAGCTGGTCCAGGAGCCCAGTGACTGCAGGCCACAGAGCTGATCCAGGAGCCCAGTGACTGCAGGCCACAGAGCTGGTCCAGGAGCCCAGTGACTGCTGGCCACAGCAGTTGGTCCAGGAGCCCAGTGACTGCAGGCCTAGAGCTGGTACAGGAGCCCAGTGACTGCAGGCCACAAAGCTGATCCAGGAGCCCAGTGACTGCAGGCCACAAAGCTGATCCAGGAGCCCAGTGGATGCAGGCCACAAAGCTGGTCCAGGAGCCCAGTGACTGCAGGCCACAAAGCTGGTCCAGGAGCCTAGTGACTGCAGGCCACAGAGCTGGTCCAGGAGCCCAGTGGATGCAGGCCACAAAGCTGGTCCAGGAGCCCAGTGACTGCAGGCCACAGCAGCTGGTCCAGGAGCCCAGTGACTGCAGGCCACAGAGCTGGTCCAGGAGCCCAGTGACTGCAGGCCACAGAGCTGATCCAGGAGCCCAGTGACTGCAGGCCACAGAGCTGGTCCAGGAACCCAGTGACTGCAGGCCACAGCAGCTGGTCCAGGAGCCCAGTGACTGCAGGCCACAGAACTGGTCCAGGAGCTCAGTGGATGCAGGCCACAGCAGCTGGTCCAGGAGCCCAGTGACTGCAGACCACAGCAGCTGGTCCAGGAGCCCAGTGACTGCAGGCCACAGAACTGGTCCAGGAGCCCAGTGACTGCAGGCCACAAAGCTGATCCAGGAGCCCAGTGACTGCAGGCCACAGAACTGGTCCAGGAGCCCAGTGGATGCAGGCCACAGCAGCTGGTCCAGGAGCTCAGTGGATGCAGGCCACAGCAGCTGGTCCAGGAGCCCAGTGACTGCAGGCCACAGAACTGGTCCAGGAGCCCAGTGGATGCAGGCCACAGCAGCTGGTCCAGGAGCTCAGTGGATGCAGGCCACAGCAGCTGGTCCAGGAGCCCAGTGACTGCAGGCCACAGAACTGGTCCAGGAGCCCAGTGGATGCAGGCCACAGCAGCTGGTCCAGGAACTCAGTGGATGCAGGCCACAGCAGCTGGTCCAGGAGCCCAGTGACTGCAGGCCACAGAGCTGGTCCAGGAGTCCAGTGACTGCAGGCCACAGAGCTGGTCCAGGAGCCCAGTGACTGCAGGCCTAGAGCTGTTCCAGGAGCCCAGTGTATGCAGGCCACAGCAGCTGGTCCAGGAGCCCAGTGACTGCAGGCCACAGAGCTGGTCCAGGAGCCCAGTGGATGCAGGCCACAAAGCTGGTCCAGGAGCCCAGTGACTGCAGGCCTAGAGCTGGTCCAGGAGCCCAGTGACTGCAGGCCACAAAGCTGGTCCAGGAGCCCAGTGACTGCAGGCCACAAAGCTGGTCCAGGAGCCCAGTGACTGCAGGCCACAGCAGCTGGTCCAGGAGCCCAGTGACAGCAGGCCACAGCAGCTGGTCCAGGAGCCCAGTGGATGCAGGCCATAGCAATTGGTCTAGGATTTGATGGCTGCAGGTAACAGTTGCCATTGGGCTCCCCTGTCTAATCTAGTGGAGTACTTTGAGGATGTATCTAGTGCGGAAGATAATGTGGAAACCAGGAGTAGTGATGTATTTTCTGAAGGTGTCTGATAACACTTCACACGGTAGTTTGGGCAACAAGGTTAGAAGACAAGGAATTGGGGGTAATATACTAATCATTGATTGAGAACTGATTTTTAGATAGGGAATAAAGAGTGGAAATAAATGGACCTTCTCAGGTGGGCAGGCCATGAACAAAGATGTAGTGCAGCGATAATATATGTCGATGATTTAGCTGAGTATTGCAATATTCATAGATTAGTTTTACTCTTCTTAAGCCCATCACTCCTACTGGGGCTTCAGCTGCCAACAACTGCTTGCCAGAGCCCTCTAACCTGGGCCAGCCTTTCAAGCCGCCCCCATCTAGATCTCTCTTCTCCCATGGATGAATTCTTTGGAGCTTCTGTTGGTGTTTCTGTAGTTCCAGGTTTTTACAAGATGAGGTTGCTAGCCCCATGCCCAACCCTCCTCCTTCCACAGCTGGGCTTGAGTTCAAAGTTTATTAATGGTATAAAAATTAGGTGAGACTTTGAAAATAGTGGTGGCTTCAGTGAGTAGTGACAAGCTGTGTGCATGGGCAAGACTGTGGCATATAATGTGAAAAACATGAGACCACCACTCTATGCATTAAATAGAAAATCAGGGTAGTTCTCAAATGGCAAGCAATTGGGTAGTGCTGGAGTTGAAAGGGACCTTGGTATATTTGTACAGCCAGTGTTTGACAAACAATATGTGGCTATAACAAACAACTAGGAAGCTATTGGGAAAAGCCTGAGTAAGGTGTTTAAAGAGAAAGATTTGCTTTATTTGTCACATGAACATTGAAACCTACAGTGAAATCAGTGTTGGCGTCAATGGCCAGCACAGCCTGAGATGCGAGGGGTCACCATGCTTCTGGCAATCAACCTAGCATTCCCACAACTTACCAATGTTGATTGGTAGAATACTGTGCCAAAGGCTTATGCACGTATACTGTATATAGTTAGGGTCCCTAAGACTTCTGAATAGTACTGTAGTAATTTTATGTATTGCACTGTACTGCTGATACAAAAAAACCCCACAAATTTCATGAGATATGTGAGTGATGATAAACCTGATTCTGATATGGGTCTCTATTGTGACTGAGAGAGGGAAGAGTGCAGGGAGAGATGAATCATGGTTGGGAAAAGGGGAAGGGAGAGGGGAGGGAGCAGGAAACACCAGAGAGACATTCTGTAATAATGAATAAACAATTGGTAGGAACCAAATTTCTTTGCTTGGTGTCTTAGGGCTGGGGTGTCTGTACATATGCCAGCCCAGCCCTGGCACGCCTTCCCTGTCAACTGTCCCACACCCCTTCCATGGCACTATACCCTTGCTATCCCTAATCCCTTGATTCTGCTCGATTTACAGACTCACGCTCCACTCCACGTTGACAAATACAGTACTGTGCAGAAGTCCTCGGCACCCTAGCTGTATATATTGCACATCTCTGGAATGTAGGAGGAAACCCACGTAAATACAGGGAGAAGGTACAAACTCCCGATCACTGGCACTGTAACACCACGCTGCGTAAATGGAGATATCATTGACTCTCAATCTGGATGCAGGGGGGATGTCTGCACTGGATGAACCTCCAATGGTCAGAGTCGCAGAATAAGCACCATGTTGTTTCAGACTAATATTTTCATTCAAACAAACAATGCACAAACTAAATCAAATCCTGCAAGGAACAAAAGAGTAAATAAATAATAGCGAGTTGTAAAGTCCCTGAAAGTGAGTTCATGGGCTGTAGAGTCAGCTCAGTGTTGAGGTAAGTGAAGTTATCCATGCTGTTAGATTATTCCTTTGCTTAAAGCAAAAAAAATCCTCAATTCTGTGATTCAGTGATAGTAAATATTCTGGAGTTCTATCATTGTCACTCCACTACCTTATTCTTGTAAAATTTGCATTTACTTTATGGCAACCCCCACCCTCCAGAAAAAGAAGTCAAACGGGAGGCAGGTGGTACAGATGCCATGGATACCTGTCACTCAAACTGATAACCAGTCCAATCCAAGCTCTTCACCAATTTCTTGCAACCCTTTCCATCACTAGCTCAACCAGATCTCTCAAAGCCCTGCTCTGTCTGACACAATGTTATCTTGGTATATATTTGACAGGCAGATTTAAAAGCTATTCTATTTAAACTGCAACAAAATTATTCCCTTTCTACTGCATAGTGCAGCGACTATGACAATGCCAGACAGGTGCTAACATCATCCAGTCAGTCAACTGGAGGTAGTTAAAAATTATAGATGATAACATGAGTGGGATGTAAATCATGTTAACTTGTTCCATGAATGGAGTAATCTGAGGTATTTATGCTACACTGTAAATAACTCATTACAGTTGTTTGTGCTGGGTAATCGTAGCTTTCCCATTTTCTTTGAGACATCGTGTAGCTCACACAGTATTCCCACAGTAACTATTTAAATGGCTTTTTAGTCTGTTTCCATGTCCTGTAGCAGAATCTACTTGTAAAACTGTTGAAAACTGGGTTCCAGATGAGAAGGATGCCATGGAATTGTTAAACAACTTCATTACTGGAAGGGTACGGCTTATAGACTGGAAGACCAACTCTTCTCCCTAGCAGGGTTGAAGAACAAAGGACACAATAATAAGCAAGTTTTGCAATCTCTTGTTCAAGAAGGCTGCTCCCATTATGACATCGTCATTCCAGTATTGAAAACAATTTACATTGTTATTGGTATTATCACATAGCTAACATCACCAATTCGATTATTTCCACTGACTTACGTCACCCATTTTCTTCCTAGAAGGTGGACAGTACTAGCTTACTCTCACTGCTGAAAATGACTGCACACAAAAGAGATCATAAATTATTGTGTCAGTAAAAGAACGATGATGTGATTTCTCCCGTTGAATGGGTCAGAGTTCATGGTTCCCTCACTGAAAAGCCAGCACGTGCAAGGGGTCTCAATGTGTGAGTCAGAATCAGAGTCAGGTTTATTATCACCAGCATGTCACATGAAGTTAGATAACTAACCAGCAGCAGTTCAATGCAATACATAACATAGAAGAAAAAACATCAGATAATAAATAAACAAATAAATAGCTAGATAGATAGATAGATAAACAAACAGATAGATAGATAGATAAATAAATAAATCCAATATAGGTATATTGAATAGACTAAAATCATGCAAAAACAGAAACACTGTGCATTAAAAAAGTAAGGTAGTGTTCATGGGTTCAATATCCATTTAGGAATTGGATGGCAGAGGGGAAGAAGCTGTTCCTGAATCACTGAGTGTGTGCCTTCAGGCTTCTGTACCTCCTACCTGATGGTAACAGTGAGAAAAGGCCATGCCCTGGGTGCTGGAGGTCCTTAATAATGGACGCTGCCTTTCTGAGACACGGCTCCTTGAAGATGTCCTGGGTACTTTGTAGGCGAGTATCCAAGATGGAGCTGACTAGATTTACAACCCTCTGCTGCTTCTTTCAGTCCTGTACAGTAGCCCACCCCCCACCCCCTATACCAGACAGTGATGCAGCCTGTCAGAATGCTCTCCATGGTACATCTGTAGAAGTTTTTGAGTGTTTTTGTTAAGATACCAAATCTCTTCAGGCTCCTAATGAAATATTGTCGCTGTCTTGCCTTCTTTATGAATGCATCAATATAAGACCATAAGATGCAGGAGCAGAATTAGGCCATCTGGCCCATCGAGTCTGCTCCGCTATTCAACAATCACAGCTGATCCTTTTTTCTTCTCTTCCTTAGCCCCAGTTCCCAGCCTTCTCCCCATAACCTTTGATGCCATGTCCAATTAAGAACCTATCAATCTCTGCCTTAAGTACACCCAACAACCTGGCCTCCACAGCTGCATGTGGCAACAAATTCCACAATTCACCACTCTTCTTCCATTGGGACCAGGTTAGATCCTCAGAGATATTGACACCCAGGAATTTGAAACTGCTCACTCTCTCTACTTCTGATCACTCCATCAAGACTGCTATGTGTTCCTTCATCTTACCCTTCCTGAAGTCCACAATCAGCTCTTTCATCTTACTGACGTTGAGTGCCAGTTTGCTGCTGAAGCACCATTCCAGTAGTTGGCTTATCTCACTCCTGTACGCCTTCTCGTCACTACCTGAGGTTCTACCGACAATGGTTGCATTATCAGTAAATTTATAGGTGGTATTTGAGCTCTGCCTAGCCACACAGCTATGTGTATATACAGAGTAGAGCAGTGGGCTAAGCACACACCCCTGAGGTGCACCAGTGTTGATCGTCAGCAGGGAGGATATGTTATCACCAATCCGCACAGATTGTGGTCTTCCGGTTAGGAAGTCGAGGATCCAATTGCAGAGGGAGGTACAGAAGCCCAGGTTCTGCAACTTCTCAATCAGGATTGTGGGAATGATGGTATTAAATGCTGAGCTATAGTCGATGAACAGGATCCTGACGTAGGTGTTTGTGTTGTCCTCTGCGATATGCCTAGAGGCTCTGAATTTGAAATATTAAACTTGGGCTGTGTGTGCTCCACTCTACGGGTTTAAGCAAGTTCCTCATCATCAGCCATTTGTTGAATTTGAGCAGTAGGTAATGAGGCATAAAATAATTGGTAGAGCAGAGAAGACCAGAGACAAAGGCAAAACAGAATAATGGAGGGGAGGGTCTGGTATAATCTGCAGAAAAAAAGTAAAGATCTCCACTGAGAAAATAAAAATGAAATATCTGCTTAGGTAGTGATCAGAAACAACCAGGGAAAGAAAGCAAAATAAAATTGGCTTGAAAATTCCATAATGGTAGCTGCAGCATTTGCTAGAGTGTAAATCAGGAAATATGTGCGCTAACAAAGGATCTACTGTAATTGAAAAAGGATTTTAATTTTCAATTGACTGGACAATCAAATTGGCAGAACAAAAGAGCTTGTGGAATACAGTCAACTAGTTTTTGCAGATCTATGTATTGTGGAATTGATAAAAAGACAAAATACTTGAGATAAAAAAAAACCTTGAAATGAAAGAAGGTCAATGATCTTACATAAGATACTGAAGATAGTCTCTGGGGAAGATAATAACAAGAGGAATGGGTTATGTTTTGAGTTAGAGGATGATCTATTCAAGACCTAGTGTAGGCAACTTTTCTGACTAATCAAGCACCTATCAAGCTCTTCTTTAAAAATTTTGAATGATTTCTCCTCCACAACCATCTGTGGCAATGAATTCCAGATTCACCACTGCTCTAGCTAAAGAAATTCTTCCTTATCCCTGTTCTATGTCCTTCTATTCAGAAGCTCTGCCTTCTGGTCCTGAACATCTCCCTCTATAGGAAAAATCCTCTCCACAGCCATTCTATCTAGGCCTTTCAGTGCTTAATTGACTTCAATGAGATCCCCCCTCCCCCCCCCATTCTTCTAAACTCTAGTGAATATTGGCCCAGAGCCATCAAACTCTCCTCATACAGTACTGTTCAAAAGTCTTAGACACATATATATAGCTAGGATGCCTAAGACTTTTGAACATGACTGTATTTGTCAACGTGGAGCAGAGAGGGAATTTGTAAATCTTGCAGGAGGAAAAGATGTTGTGAGTGGTGGGGATGAAGCTCTGTGGGACATGTTGCAGAGGAAGAGTGCTAGGGGCAGAAGGGGGGTGGGGTGATGGCATTGGTGCAAACACACCCAGCCCTGAGACACCAGGCAAGGTCATTTGATTCCAAACAATTGGTATATTGATCAATACAGAATGTCTCTCTGGTGCTTCCTACTACCTCCCCTCTCCCTGCTTTTCCCAATCATGATTCCCCTATTCCTGCCCCCATCCCACTCTCAGTCCACAGTAGACACTCAAATCAGATTCAGATTCATCATCACTCACGTATCATAAATTTATTTTGCGGTAGCAGTTTGATGCAATTCATAAAATTACTACAGTTAACCCCTTCATTCCCAGAATCATTCTCATAAACTTCCTCTGGACCCTCTCCAGTGCCAGTACATCTTTTCTTTCTTTTCTTAGACAAGGATTTTTGCTTACATTCCAAAGATGTATGGTTAGGGTTAGTGTTAGGGTTAGGATTAGTAAGTTGAGGTCATGCTATGCAGGGACTGGAAGCACGGTGATAGTTGTGGGCTGCCCCCAGAAAATCCTCGCTGATTTGATTTGGAACACAGAACATGAAACATTTCAGCAATCAAACAGGCCTCTTGCCCACAACACTACACTGAACCAAATAAATTAGTAATCTAATATCTAACTAAAGTAATCCCTTATACCTACACAATGTCCCTATCCTTCCATTTCCTGACATTCATGTGCGCAATATATATATCTTAATAGTCCTTTTTGTATCTACCACTCTGCGCAGCACATTCCAGGCACCTACCATTCTCTGTAAAACCTTCTCCCTTGCATCTCCTTTGAAATTATCCTCTCTCAGCTTAAATGCATGACCTTGGTATTAGACATTTCAACCAAGGGAAAAAGATACTGCTTGTCTGTCGATGCCCCTCATAATGTTAGAAATCTTCATCAGATCTCCCCTCAGCCTCCACCACCCCTGAAAAAAATGTTGTCCAGCCTCTCGTTATAGCACATGACTTCTAATCCAGGCAACATCCTGGTAAACCTCTTCTGCACCTTCTCCAAAGCTTGAACATCCTTCCTATAAATGGGACAACCCTGTAATGGATTATTCAACACAAATGATGCTTTTCACTGTAAGTTCTGATATTTCACTGTATATGTGACAAATAAAGATAATCTTTCTTTCTTCCTTTTGTTGGATTCTGGTGTTTTAATCCAAAGCTCTTTTAGAAGTCAGGATAGAGGCTCAAAACTTCTTGCTTCATGATTTTTTTAAATTAAGCATTGATAGAACAGAAGAAAACAAAGCAGATAGTGACAGGGAATGCTAAGATTAAAGATGGTGCTGCGTTGTGTTTAGCTATTTCATACCCAGTTAATGCAGAACAAAGAAACTTCCAGAGCTTATACTTTGTATAGCCACTAGAGGTATATTAAACTCACGTAAAATAGAAGCAGATGATTAATTTTTAAACTGCAAAGAAAATAACAATTAAATAGTCTAATCTAAGAATTAAACAATCAGATCTACCAATCCCTCTTTTGGATTCTAAATCACATGTTAGGATCATCACAACTGAAAATTTAGAGGCAAGAAAACTTGTGGTATCTATGTCACATGTACAGAAATCAAAAACTACTTAGGTTAAGAACTATCAAAGGGTGTATAATTCTTAAGAGTATTCAGAAGATTACATCATGGTTAGGCAGATTATTAGGCACACCTAAGCAAGTTTGAACTATTTTATCAATGATCGTCATTAAAAAAGTAAAAATGATGTAAATTATGATAAGGCATATTAGTGTGAATAATATGACTCATAATATTGAGTAACCCCAGCTTCTGAAACTACAATGAATCCGATCAAAGAAATCTCATCCATCAGGTTGATGTATTTTAGTTGCTTCTTTATGGATATGATCAACCAAATCAGTTATGTCTTCAGACTCATCAGGTATGTAAGTACAACATTCCTTGCCTATAACTGCACATGTTCTCTCTTAAACGCTAAGAGAAGATCTGAACCCACACAATTCTGAAGAACCATTATAGAGGTGACCATTTCTGTTGTTACTTTCCCCAAGGCATCAGCAGTGCCATTGTTTGCTCTTTCTAAGGCTGCAGCAGTATTTTTAATCTTTCTTTCACTCCTTGCAACACCACAAAATGGGAATAAAATTGATGCAAAACAATCTTCTTCTGAAACGTCTCATTTATTTCAAGACTCAGGAGGTAAAGGTGAAATGTGTGTATGTCTCAATCTTTATCTGAAATCTAAATTATCTTTTACTTTTAAAATTGCAAGTTTTTTTACACTTGCGAATAAATCATCAAATATAGTTTATTTAAGTTAGAGGTGGCCTTGTGTTATAAGACTATAAGACCATAAGATATAGGAGCAGAAGTAGGCCATTCAGCCCATCAAGTCTGCTCTGCCATTCAATCCTGGGCAGATCCAATTATTCCAGTCATCCCCACTCCCCTGCCTTATCCTCATATCCTTTGATCAAGAACCTATCTATCCCTGCCTTAAATGCACCCAATGACTTGGGTCACTCATGGCAACAGATTCCACAGATTTACCACCCTCTGACCAAAGTAATTTCTCTACATCTCTGTTCTAAATGGACATCCTTCAATCCTGAAATTGTGCCCTCTAGTCCTAGACTCGTAGAAATAACTTTGTCATAACTAATCTGTTCAGGCCTTTTAACATATAGAATGTTCTTATGAGATCTCCACCCCCCCCCCCCATTCTCCTGATCTCCAGGAATACAGCTCAAGAGCCGCCAGACGTTCCTCACACGGTAACCCTTTCATTCCTGGAATCATTCTTGTGAATCTTCTCTGAACCCTCTCCAATGTCAGTATATCCTTTCTAAAATAAGGAGCCCAAAACTGCACACAATACTCCAAGTGTGGTCTCACAAGTCCCTTATAGAGCCTCAACATCACATCCCTGCTCTTATATTCTATACCTATAGAAATGAATGTCAACATTGCATTTGCCTTCTTCACCACCGACTCAATTTGGAGGTTAAACTTTAGTGTATCCTGCACAAGGACTCCCAAGTCCCTTTGCATCTCTGCATTTTGAATTCTCTCCCCACCTAAATAATGGACTGCCCATTTATTTCTTCCACCAAAGTGCATGACCATACATTTTCCAATTTTGTATTTCATTTACCACTTCTTTGCCCATTCCCCTAATCTGTCTAAGTCTCTCTGCAGGCTGTCTGTTTCCTTAACATAACAAGCTCCTCCATTTATCTTTGTATCATCAGCAAATTTAGCCACAAATCCATTAATCCCAGAGTCCAAATCATTGACATACATTGTAATAAGCAGTGGTCCCAAAACCAACCCCGTGGAACTCCACTGGTAACCGGCAGCCAGCCTGAATAGGATCCCATTATTCCCACTCTCTGCTTTCTACCAATCAGCCAATGCTCCACCCATGCTAGTAACTCCCGTGATTCCATGGGCTCTTATATTGCTAAGCAGCCTCATGTGCGGCACCTTGTCAAAGGCCTTCTGAAAGTCCAAGTTCACTATATCTACTGCATCTCCTTTGTCTACCCTGCTTGTAATTTTCTCAAAAAATTGCAGTAGGTTTGTCAGGCAGGATTTTCCTTTCAGGAAACCATGCTGGCTTTGGCCTATCTTGTCATGTGCCTCCAGGTATTCCATAATCTCATCCCTTACAATCGATTCCAACAACTTCCCAACCACTGATGTCATGCTACTACTACTACGTCGACTCAAGTCTAGGGGGCTGGCTTTGGGCACGATGACAGACTCTCCACTCCTCCCTCTCCCTCATCAGTGTGTTCAGTTCATCTACATTAGCCGCACCGCTATCTTCTAGGAGCGTGTTGACCATAGTCTTGGGAAGGCGCCCAGGGTTCATCCTCCCATGTGATGACTGGGCTGGCAGGTGGCTCAGGGTGGCGTAGACAGTGCCCCGCTAGTTGCAGTCTTCTCGCCTCGATTTTAGTAGTGAGCATCAGTAGGTCATCACAGAGCTCAACGTTTGTCTTGTGCTGTTGCCAACTCACATCAAGAGCCATCCGGAACATTCGTGTATAGCAACCATCTAGTGACGTTCACATGGTCTTGGTGACTGTCCACGTCTCGCATCCGTACATGAGAATGGACTCTATGACTGCTATGAAGATCCTCTTTTTGAGCCCTCTGGTCAGGTTCGACCTCCAGATTTCCTTCATGTTGTTCATAGCCCTCCACGCCAGCGCCTTCCGTATCTTTATGTTCTTCTCCAAACTCATCATTCTTCACCCGAGGTTTCTTGAAGTCTAAGACTTGCTTAATGGTATCATTCTTTAAGGTCTTGAGAGTACCTTTGTCGCAGTTGAATGCCATGTACTCTGTCTTTTTAGCGTTTAGGAGAAGTCCGACTTCATTGCACTCAATTTCCACTTTTGTCAGTAGCTGCTCTGCTTCCTCCATCTGGCCAGAGAGCAGGACTATGTCATCTGAAAACCGCGATCTGTGAGCGTAACTGGTCTGACCCTTTTGGTTCGTCCTGGTTTTATGGTAAAACCAAGCTTGTCATGATCTTTGGTAGCTTGACGTAGAGCGTAATCGAGGATGATTATGAAGATGTAGGGTGCCAGAGTGTCTCCTTGCAGCACACCAGATAGGAGCTTGAACACTGCTGTTTCTCCGTCTGGTGATACAACTTTCGCCATGGTCTTGGTATAGCTGGACTCTGTTGCTCTCAGTAGATGGTCTGGCACTCCGTAAGCTTTCAGGATCTTCAGCATTTTACCTCGGTGAATGGAGTCAAAAGCTTTGTGAAAATCGATGGAAGTAAGCACGACTGGTAGGTTGCTCTTCTTGACTTCCTCGATGATTCTAAGGAGAGCAAGTATTTGCATTAATGTTGTGCGCTTCTGCTGAACACCATTCAGATTGAATCTTAGCTCAGGGTCAATGGTGGTGCGAATCCTGTTCAAGATCATCCGATTGTATAGCTTTGCTAAGATGTAGGTCAAGCTGATACCGCGGTAGTTATCGTCTTCGTGAGGGATCCAGACTTGGGGACAGGGATAATGTTTGAGAGTGACCACTGTTCTGGTTTGTCGTCTTTCATCAGTGCCGTATTACCCATGTCCAGCAAGATGTCGTCCAGGTCACAGTTCTTCAGGATGTCAGGCTAACAGGTCTATATTTTCCTTTCTGCTGCCTCCCACCCTTCTTAAATAGCAGAGTAACATTTGCATTTTTCCAACCATCTGGTACAATGCCAGAATCTATCAATTCTTTAAAGATCATTGTTAATTCCTCCGCAATCTTTCCAGCTACTTCCTTCAGAACACAAGGGTGCATTCCATCAGATTCAGGAGATTTATCCACCTTCAGACCATTAAGCTTACTGAGCAACTTCTCAGTTGTAATTTTCACTGCACATACTTCACTTCCCTGACTCCCTTGAACGTCTGGTATACTGCAGATGTCTTCCACTGTGAAGACTGATTCAACATACACATTCAGTTCCTCTGCCATCTCTGCATCTCTCTTTACAATATCTCCAGCATCATTTTCTATTGGGCCTATATCTACCCTCAACTCTCCCTTTTACCCTTTATATACCTAAAAAAGCTTTTAGTATCTTCTTTGATATTAATTGCTAGCTTCCTTCCAAATGACCTGCTTAGTTTCCCTTGGCAAGTTTTTAAAAGCTTTCTAATCCTCTATCTTCCCACTAGGTTTGGCTTCCTTGTATGCCCTCTCTTTTGCTTTTACTTTGGCTCTGACTTCACTTGTCAGCCACGGTAGTGTCATTCTTCCATTTGAAAATGTCTTCTTATTTGGAATATATCTGTCTTGCACTTCCCTCATTTTTCACAGAAATTGCTGCTCTGCTGTCCTTCCTGCTAGTGTCCCTTTCCAGTCAATTTTGGCCAGTTCCGCTCTCATGCCATTGTAATTTCCTTTATTCCACTGAAATAGCGACACATTGGAATTTAGTTTCTCCTCAAATTCCAAAGTGAACTCGATCATATGGTGATCAGTGTTCCCTAAGGGTTCCTTAACCTTAAGGTCTCTTATCACCTCTGGATGATTGCACAGCACTTAGCCGATCCCCTAGTGGGCTCAACAACAAGCTGTTCTAAAATGCCATCCCTTAGACATTCTACAAATTCTCTCTCTTGAATTCCAGTACTGGGCTGGTTTTCCCAATCCACTTTCATGTTAAAATCCCCAACGATTATCATGACATTGCCCTTCTGACACACCTTTTCTATCTCCTGCTGTAATTTCTAATCCGCATTCCGGCTGCCATTAGGATCTTTATACCCTTGCTATTTCTTAACTCAACCTATAGAAACCCTATACCTTCTGATCCTATGTCATCTCTTTCTAATGATTTAATATTATTTCTTATACACAGGGCCACACCACCCCCTCTGCTTACCAACCTATCTTTCCGATACATCTTATATCCTTGAACATTCAACTCCCAATGGCAGCCATCCTTTAACTAAGTTTCAGAGATGGCCACAATGTCATACTTGCCAATCTGTAGCTGAATTCCAAGGTTATCCATCTTATTTCTTATGCTGCATGCATTCAAGTATAACACTTCCAGTCCAGTATTTGGGCCATCAAATCTACTCCAACATTTCATAATGGCTGATACATTTCCCTCTCAGCCCCAAACTCCTGCCTTATGTTTCAGTTACACAAGGAGGCAGGATCCAAACAAAATGAAGGAACTTGAGAAAAGATTCATGATGATAAGTGATGAGATGATATTCCTCAACTATTTTATAGTGGTGGATAAGTCATCAAGCAAAGCAAACCTTACTCAGTGGTGATCTTGATTCTTCAGTCACCCACTTACACAAGGGGCGGTTTATTAGGCCCACATCCCTTAGGATGCAAATGGACACCAAAGCACCTGGGCACATGGAGAACTTGCAAACTCCACACAGGCAGCAATGAAAGCAACAGCACTAACTGCTACATTGCTATGCCACCCTTCTGGTGAACAAAAAACCAAATTGAAATCAGAAGTCAGGAACAAGTACTCAAGAATCAGGTGGAAAAACTCTATTTACTTTCACAAACAAGAGAAAATCTGCAGATGCTGAAATCCAAGCAATACACATAAAACGTTGGAGGAACTCAGCAGGCCAGGCAGCATCTATGGAAAAGAGTACAGTCGAAGTTTCAGGCTGAGATTCTTCATCAGGATGGAGAGAAGAAGATGAGGAGTCAGAGTGAGAAGGTGGGAGAAGGGAGGAAGAAACACAAGGTGATAGGTGAAATTGGGAAGGCTGAAGTAAAGAGCTGGGAAGTTGATTGCTGAAAGAGATACAGGGCTGGTGGAATCTGATAGGAGAGGTAGTAAGGAAGGAAATATAGAGGCAGGTGTAGCTTTGCAAGCGTAGCAAGTGCTACCCCTGCCCCTACACTGCTTCCCTCACTACCAACCAGGGCCCCAGACAGCTCTTCCAGGTGAGGCGACACTTCACCTGTGAGTCTGTTGGGTCATCTACTGTATCCGGTGCTCCCAGTGTGGCCTTTTTTAAAATTCATTTATGGGATGTGGGCATCACTAGCTAAGACATCATTTGTTTCCTAACCCTAGTATATCGGTGAGACCCGACGTAGATTGGGAGACCGCTTCACCAAGCACCTATGCTCCACCTGCCAGCAAAAGCCAGATCTCCCAGTGGTCACCCATTTTAAGTCCACTTCCCATATTCCCATTCCGACATGTCAGTCCATGGCCTCCTCTCGTCCTGATTAAGCCACACTCAGGTTGGAGAAGCAACACCTTCTATTCTGTCTGGGTAGTCTCCAATCTGATGGTATGAACACCAATTTCTCGAACTTCCGGTAATGCCCCCACCCCCTCACCATTCCCAATTTCCATTTCCTTCTCTCACCTTATCTCCTTACCTGCCCATCACCTCTGTCCTCCCCCTTTTCTTTCCTTCATAGCCTTCTGTCCTTTCCTGTCAGATTCCCCAGTCTCCAGCCCTGTCTCCTATCAATTTCCCAGCTCTTTACTTCACCCCTCACCACCCCAGCCCCTGGTTTCACCAATCACCTTGTGTTTCTTCCTCCCCTCCCTCCACCTTCTTACTCTGACTCCTCATCTTTTTCTCTCCATCCCTGATGTAGGGTCTTGGCCCAAAACGTTGACTGTACTCTTTTCCATAGATGCTGCTTGTCCAGCTGAGTGTTGCTTGTCTATAGTACCTTGACTGATCTGACATGTTCCTCAGCTTGCATACAGATCAGACAGGAACACCATGTCCTGCAATTCCTGCACTCCCCTGAGAAACGCACAATCCTTGGTGACTTTTTACAATGGCACTCCACACAGCAACATGAATTAGACTTCAAACTCCATTCAGCCTAGCTGGATAGTAGAAACAGGTTTCTATAGCAACACAGCTGCCAAAGCAGTCTTCATAAACTCTAATTTAGAAAATAATTTTATGGCTATAATGAAAATCATTCACAGATTGCATATACAAAAGTCCAGATCAACAATTAATTATCTTATCTGAGTCTGATTTTAATTTTGTGTGGCCATTGAGTTCAGTGGAAAACTGCTGACTGAAATTTTGCATTTATCATTTTTAGTTAAAAAGAAGTCAAATTCAAAAGGAAACAATCAGTTTTCCACTGATATATATGTTCAACAGATACTGTCACAATCAGATTCTTTTCTTCTGTAACTATTTGTCTTTGACAGAGCCTTTAAATCTGCAAACTTCTCACTTTTGCATTCATATCTCTCTGCTCCTGACAGGCTTGGTGAACCAATTGGTCCCTGTTCATCCATTATTCATACATTCACACATGTATGCCTCCACACATTTTCTTCAAACCTTAAAGCAGTCCAGCCTGTGTATTCTCCTGCAATGTCAAAACCCCTCAGGGAGAAGTAGGGGTGTTTCACCATGAGCCACAATTTTGGATAGAAGCAGTGGAATTGACAAAAACCCAAGTGCTGCTCTAGCCTAAAAATAAACAAGCTCTGAATTGCCTGTGAGCTAATGTTCTTTATCAGTGAAGTAAACTCCTTGCCATAACAGTGAATTCAACAATTTCATATATGATCATTTCCAGCATTTTTGTTTGTATTCGGGATTGGCAGCATTTATGGTTACATATTCCAATGGTTATGTGAGGACTTATAGCAGGTATCAAGCCATATTGACAATGGCTCATTGGTCTAATGGTATGTTCTTGCTTTGGGTGTGAAAGGTCCCGGGTTCAAATCCCGGATGAGTCCTCCTTTAAGTGGGTAGCAACAGGAGGCATAACCTTAAGGTGATTGGAGGAAAGTATTGAGGTAAGTTATTTATTCAGAGTGTGTTAAGTACATGGTGTGCCGGGGTGGTGGGAGAAGGGGCATTGAAGAAACTCTTACATTTGCACATGAACGATAGTAAAGTGGAGGGTTATGTCACAGTGAAATGTTAGATTGATTTTATAGTAGCTTAAAATGTTGGCCATAACAATGTGGGCCAAAGGACCTATGTACAGAGTGTTCTGTCTACTTCTGTAATTTCTGTTATTTTGGCTTCTAGCATGAATGACTCTACCAGCCTATCGTTTTGCTTCTCTGTTTAACCCATTTCAGTTAACTCTCATGGTTTAGCTCTTGTATCAGTGATTAAAAACACATTTGGATCTAGCATGTTGCCCCGTTAATGCCTTGCAATTTTCTCAACATGTCCACAAGGAAAGCACATACCACCAGACTCAAGGACAATTACTATCCTGCTGTTACAAGAATATTGAATAGCTCCCCAGTAAAATAAGATGGACTCTTGATGTCACAATCTGCCTTGTTGTGATAATGTGCCTTACAGTCTACCTGCACTGCACTTTCTCTGTTATGTAAAACTTTATTCTGTACTCCATCGTTGTTTTGCCTTCTACTTATCTCAAAGCAGAGTTGTAATGAATGACCATTACGGATCGTATACAAGACATGTTTTTCAGTGTACCTTGGTATATACGACAATAATAAACAAATTTACCAATTTAACTATAACTTTGATTCTAGTTGTGCCTTTATGGATGCAGCCTGATCTGCTGAGTATTCAAAACACCTTTTACTTTTATTTTGCATTTTTAAATAAGATTATTCACAGATCTACTCTGCTAAAAAGATTGAATTCAAGTTTTCTTATGTTAGCCACTGTTTTCAAAGTTGAAAGAAGAATATTAACAACAGTTCAAAAAAAATGTAAGACTAAATTTACCTTACATAAATCAAAATTTCTGCAATGCTTGAAATCTGAAAGAAACCAAAAATCCTGGAACTACTCAAGAGATGAGGATTTTATTATTTTTTAATTTATTGAGATACAGTATGGAACAGGACCTGCCGGCTCTTCAAACCATGCCACCAGAAACTCCCAACTTAACTCTACTGGAACAATTTACAATGACCTATTAGCCAGAACATCTTTGGACTGTGGGAGGAAATGGAAGCATATGGAGAACAAACTGGGTACAGACAATGGTGGGATTGAACTCCAAACTCTGAACTCTGACACCCCGAGCTGTAATAGCATCATGCTAACTACTAAGGTACCATTACGCCCAGAATATTTCTTTGTGGAAAAAGAATAACAGTCAATGTTTTCAGGTTGGTTGCTGACCTTTCATCACAATTTTGCCATCTTCAAACTGAGCCCAGCATTCCTATAGAGATCTGCAGATGCCACCAGATATAAAAAGAAGCACTTAAGTCAAACAGAAACAAAAATAAAACGCATGTAGGCTTGAGCAGTGTCGGTCTCTCCTGTGTCCTTTCTTTGTACTTTCACTGACATTATTTTGGTCCATTTCCCCTGTCATTCACACTCCCTTATCTCCTGGTGTTTAGCCGAATTATTTTGTTTGTTAGTGTTAACTTCTGATTTGACTATTTCTACTGATTTATAAACTGCAGCACTTTAGGAGGTTGTTGCTCATATTTAACCCTTGAAATTCAAGTAAATACCTCCTTACCATGAGTGCATGTTCCTGGTCTTCTGCTGCTGTACACCATCCACTTCAAGGTTCGAAGTGTTGTGCATTCAGAGATGCTCTTCTGCACACCACTGTTTTAACGTGTGTGTGTGTTTTGAGTTACTGTTGCCTTCCTGTCAGCTTGAACCAGTCTAGCAATTTTCCTCTAACCTCTCTCATTAACCAGGGACTTTTTGCCCACAGAAATATCACTCACTGGATGTTTTCCTTTTTGTTTGTCGCACCATTCTTTTAAACTCCAGAGGCTGTTGTGTCCGAAAGATCAGCAGTTTCTGATATATTCAAACCACCCCATCTGGCATCAACAATCATTCCACTGTTAAAGGCACTTACATCACATTTCTTCCCCATTCTGATGTTTGGTCTGAATAACAACTGCACTTCTTGACCATATCTGCATGCTTGTATGTTTTAAGTTGCTGCCAGATGAATGGCTTATTAGATATTTGCATAATGCCTGGAAGCTTTGTTCATTCCCAGACTATGAAAGAAGGGTGAGTATCTGAGATGAAGCTCTCATTTGGTGCCATCTATTGTCAAGTGCATTCTGTGTCTGCAGTAAGTCATCTCTAAAACACAAAGACCATTTTGTTCATTGTGACCTTCCAACTAGTTTAGGGTGGAACACTGAGAGGAAGAATAAGACACTTGAACCTTGCAGCAAAGATCAAAAGGAATAGGACCAGCAAGTAGGTTTAAAGTAAGTATGTATAAATGTCTTTCCTAAGTTATAGAGAAGTGTACAAGTTGCAGCTGTGTAAAATTGTCTCTTTTTAAATGGAGATTGAATTGATCATTTTTCATTCCTTCATCCTTTCCATAAGTGCACGACTGGAAGTCAAGGGAATCTGACCCAGAGCTGTCCAATCTGATCAACATGCCATTATTTTAGTTTATTGTTTTTATGCAATCATTGCGAAGGATTAACTGTATCTATTAATGTTAGAAACACTTATTTATTAAAGAGCCACAAGTCTACAGGACATTATTTCAAGGACTACATTTAATGTGCTCAGTAAAGTATTAAGAATGCAGATGATAGTAGGATAGAAATACTCTTCTGAGGTGTGAAGCGGAGGCAGATGAAATTCAACATATTATATGTGAAGTTATGCTTTCTGAGATAAATGTAGGAGGAACATAATAGCCCAAATGTTAGATTTTAAAGATGATGCAGAAGAGGGGACTTCAAGTTTGGAAGCAAAAGCTGTTGGCGGGATGTTGCAAATTAATAAAATCATTTGAGATCCTTACTTCTAAAGTAGAGTAAAACAAGCTAATAAGTCTGAGTCTTTATAACTCACTGCTGGGTCTCAGCTAGAATATTTTGTGCACAATTTCAAAATCTTGGACATGATGCCAATGTCGTTTACTCTATTTGGTGATAGCTCTTTATTTCCCTACAAAGAAAGTACATTAAGCTGTTATTAGTGAATGAGGAGAAAATGGTAGGTAGTTCATCAGCAAATGGAATACAAATTTGACAAATGTTTATTTTCTTAACACAATATGACTTGGAATTCTCTGCCTGAAAGAATACTACAAGCGGTACCCTAATAAGTTTCACATGGTAATATAAGAAAGAGAAGCAAATTACAGGGGTCTAGGAAGCAAAAGGGAAGTGGAATAATTGGGATGATGGGACTAGTGCAGGCATGATGGAATGATTGGTCTACAATCATAAATAACTTAACTTTTAAAATCCACACATTGTTCCCAAATGTAGTGTAGGTTTTCCTTAAATGCTAGGGTCATCAAAGGGACTAGAAATTGCTCTTTCTTGGCATTAAAACATCTTAATTGTTGTCTGTTTCAGTACAAATCTCTGTGCTGATATATTGCAATTTCTTGCTGTTTTCAACATATAGCACAGTAGATGCGATCTTAGATTAAATCAGGACAACACAAACAATCTGCTTTGAATTAGTTGTGAATGAATGGGCGCTGAAATTATGGTTGGGATGGTTGGGGGGGGGGGGGTGCATTGGTAGAAAAGTGCTCCGATTAGGCAATCTGAGGCATCTTAGGCTATGAATAGTGCCAACTGGAGGCAGGTTCATGGTGCATGGGAACCAAAGAGAGACTCCAGGGCTCTAATGAAGTGCTCCCAGCAGCAGGGTTACAGGGTGGTCTCTGTAAAGAATTTTCACAATAACAATGCTAGAATGCAGCTCCAAATTCAGACATTGAATAGCTTCTCCTTTGGGCATTCTTATCATGTGTGCCAAACTGTAAAGTTGGTGCCTTATCAGATAGAAAGATTGGCATGGTGAAGGTCAGTGCAAATTTGGCAGTTTTAGTAGCTTGGTGAGGTCACTTTTGTCTTCTGTCCTATTCTAGAGTCCGTTACTTTACTTAGTATGTTGAATGTGCCATAGGGTGTTGTACAAGTCATAGTTTACTACTTCAGGACCTTGAGTTCACTCTTGTGGAATAGAACTGGTTGTCTTCATTATTGCATAATCTCCATTATGAACCAGTGACCCCAGCCCAACCAGTTTTTTTCTTGTTATTCACTGTTGGATAAAGAATTTGATTAGTGGAATTCAAAATGAACATAGTGAAATTGATTTTCAGGGTTCAGACAATCTCAGGAGGTTTGCTGTAAGAGAGACCACAGCCAGTGTTAAAAAGAGAGAGGAGATACTTTCTAATTTTGGGAGCTGCCTTAACAACAAAGGTAGGCAAATGCCTGAACCATGTCTTCTCCATGTTTTGTTGGAGAGACATTGTTGATCCTGAATTAGAATTGTAGTAATGAATATTTTGACAGGGTTAGTAGGTTTTAAGCAGTATTTCCACACTTGGGTCAGTCCCAGCAATGTCCTACAACCACTGTGCTGGCCCTGAGCCCCAGCATCTCAGTGTTGAGTGGCCACAGCCCTCACAGGCAGCAGCTACTTATAGAAGCACAGGAGGAACATAGCTGGATTGGAGCCAGGCTGAGCACCAGCAGCGACGTCACTGATGTATTTTTCTGTGAAGTGCAACAATGATACCTCCTAGTTTGGATTCAATCTGTGCTCTCCTTCTTGTGAGCACATCCTGTGCCCTTCGTGAGGTGCCAGTGTAAGCAGTACCAGTCAGAGCAACAGTTTAGACTGCACTGGAGAAAGAGGAGTGTACAGAGGGATGTTAAAGGTAAGCTCTTTACAAAGAAAGTAGTGGGTGCACAGCATGCCCTATCATGGGCAGTGGTAGAGACAGACACATTAGGGACATTTAAGAAACTCTTAGATAGGTACATGGATGATAGAAAAATGGAGGGCCATGCAAGAAGGAAGGGCTAAGTTGATCTCAGAGCAGCACAACACTGTGGACCAAAGGGCCTGCACTGTGGAGTAAGTCCTATCTTCTATTAACAAGCAGGTGTATAGTAGTGTCTGGCGTGTACAAGAGTGTGATCATGAGCGTGAGAGTGAGAGTGTGAGAGACAGACAGAGGGACAGAGTCTGGCACACTTAATTTAGCACCTTGATTGAAATTTAAAATAAAACAGGTAATATATAAATGTAAATATAAATCAAGCTCATAATTTCCTCAGTTGTGTAGGAATTTAGCAAATAGCATTGTTCTGTATCTAAACGCTGTATTAATGCATTTTGGTTCAGATTACAGTCTGAAAAATGTGTTTTTCCACTGGTTTCAACATAGAACCATAGAACATTACAGCACAGAAACAGGCCTTTTGGCCCTTCTTGGCTGTGCCAAACCATTTTTCTGCCTAGTCCCACTGACCTGCACCTCATTCCACACTCCCACTACTCTCTGTGTGAAGAAGCCCCCCCCCATGTTCCCTTTAAACTTTTTCCCCTTCACCCATGACCTCTGGTTTCTTTCTCCCCTAGCCTGAGTGGAAAAAGCCTGCTTGCATTCACTCTATCTATACCCATCATAATTTTATATACCTCTATCAAATCGCTCCTCATTCTCCTACGCTCCAGGGCATAAAGTCCTAACCTATTCAACCTTTCTCTGTAACTCAGTTTCTCAAGTCCCGGCAACATCCTTGTAAACCTTCTCTGCACCCTTTCAACCTTATTAATATCCTTCCTGTAATTTGGTGACCAAAACTGCACACAGTATTCCAAATTTGATCTCACCAATGTCTTATACAACCTCACCATTACATTCCAACTCCTATACTCAATACTTTGATTTATAAAAGGCCAATGTACCAAAAGCTCTCTTTACTACTCTATCTAGCTGTGACGCCACTTTTAGGGAATTATGTATCTGTACTCCCAGATCCCTCTGTTCTACTGCATTCCTCAGTGTCCTACCATTTACCATGTATGTTCTACCTTGGTTTGTCCTTCCAAAGTGCAATACCTCACACTTGTCTGTATTAAAATCCATCTGCCATTTTTCCAGCTTATCCAAATCCCTCTGCAAGCTTTGAAAACCTTCCTCACTGTCCACTACACCTCCAATCTTCGTATCATCAGCAAATTTGCTGATCCAATTGCCACATTATCATCCAGATCATTGATATAGATGACAAATACCAATGGACTCAGCACTGATCCCTATGGCACACCACTAGTCACAGGCCTCCACTCAGAGTAGCAATCCTCCACTACCACTCTCTGGCTTCTTCCATTGAGCCAATATCTAATCCAATTTACTACCTCTCCATGTATACCTAGCGACTGAATCTTCCTAGCTAACCTCCCATGCAGGACCTTGTCAAAGGCCTTACTGAAGTCCATGTATACAACATCCACTTCCCTTCATCCCTTCATCCACTTTCCTGGTAACTTCCTCGAAAAACTCTAATAGATTGGTTAAACACGACCTACCATGCACAAAGCCATGCTGACTTTTTCTAATGATTTGCTTCCGTCTGGTAGATAGATAGATAGATAGATAGATAGATAGATAGATACTTTATTCATCCCCATGGGGAAATTCAACTTTTTTCCAATGTCCCATACACTTGTTGTAGCAAAGCTAATTACATACAATACTTAACTCAGTAAAAAAAAATATGATATGCATCTAAATCACCATCTCAAAAAGCATTAATAATAGCTTTAAAAAGTTCTTAAGTCCTGGCGGTAGAATTGTAAAGCCTAATGGCATTGGGGAGTATTGACCTCTTCATCCTGTCTGAGGAGCATTGCATCGATAGTAACCTGTCGCTGAAACTGCTTCTCTGTCTCTGGATGGTGCTATGTAGAGGATGTTCAGAGTTATCCATAATTGACCATAGCCTACTCAGCGCCCTTCGCTCAGCTACCGATGTTAAACTCTCCAGTACTTTGCCCACGACAGAGCCCGCCTTCCTTACCAGCTTATTAAGACGTGAGGCGTCCCTCTTCTTAATGCTTCCTCCCCAACACGCCACCACAAAGAAGAGGGCGCTCTCCGCTTCAGATCCCTCCAGACTAAGACTAATAGGCACTGGAGAAGTTTTTTCCCTACTGCGGTCACTTTGCTGAACAGTTAACTGCCGGTTAACTGTCGGCTAACTATTACTTGGATTGCACTACCTGTATGTATAATCTATATTTTCATTTATATTTATCATTATTATTGTTATGAGCAGAGAGACAACATCTGCCGGAAGTAAATTCCTTGTATGTGCATAGGTACTTGGCGATTAAAGTCTGATTCTGATTCTGATAAGTCCCTGTCTATTCAAATACTTGTAGATCCTATCTCTTAGTATTCCTTCCAATAATTTACCTACTACCGATGTCAAACTTACCAGCCTATAATTTCCCGGCTTACTTTTTGAGCCTTTTTTAAACAACAGAACTACATGAACTATCCTCCAATCCTCTGGCACCTGACCCGTGGATATCGACATTTTAAATATTTCTGCCAGGGCCCCTGCAATTTCAACACTAGTCTCCTTCAAGGTCCGAGGGAATACCCTGTCAGGTCCTGGGGATTTATCTACTCTGATTTGCCTCAAGACAGCAAGCACCTCCTCCTCTTTAATCTGTATAAGTTCCATGACCTCCCTACTTGTTTGCCTTGTTTCCATAGACTCCATTCCAGTTTCCTTAGTAAATACAGATGCAAAAAAAAAATTTAATATCTCTCCCATTTCTTTTGGTTCCATACATAGCCGACCACTCTGATCTTCAAGAGGACCAATTTTATCCCTTACTATCCTTTTGCTCTTAACATACCTGTAGAAGCTCTTAGGATTATCCTTCACCCTGACTGCCAAAGCAACCTCATGATTTCTTTTAGCCCTCCTGATTTCTTTCTTAGGTATTTTCTTACCCTTTTTATACTCATCTTATTTCCTCCCTGTTGCCTATACAATGTTATACATCTCTCTCTTCTTTTTTATCAGAGTTCCAATATCCCTCGAGAACCAAGGTTCCTTATTCTTATTCACTTTGCCTTTAACCCTGACAGGAACGTACAAACTCTGCACTCTCAAAATTTCTCCTTTGAAGGCCTCCCACTTACCAATGACATCCTTGCCAGAGAACAACCTGTCCCAATCTACGCTTTTTAGATCCTTTCTCATTTCTTCAAATTTGGCGTCAAATTTGGAAACATCTGCCACTTGCACATGTTTGCCAAAAAGCCAATGAAACTCTAGCAGAATGCTTCAGGGCTTGAGTACAACTCAGGGCCGACAGCCTTTTAATAATAATTCTTTCAGTTTGTGATGTTCTCTCAGCTTGTCAGCAAGTTGCTGCACTGAGGCACATTTCTGGATTAACCTTTGTGTGTAGTTAAATTGAGTAATCCACTTAAAATTGTATAATTACCTCACAGAGAAGATTTGAAAGCACAGACCCTAACATGGTGAAGAACATCTTAGAGCTAACACTGGCACTATTTTAACAACTGTTAAACATACATCCATTCATTCAATATCTACAGTATTGTGCTAGGGTGCCTAATACTTTTACACAGTTCTGTGGTAATTTTATGTATTGTGTTGTACTGCTGTTGCAAAAAACAACAAATTTCATGACATATTGGGTTATGATAAACCTGATTCTGATATAAGTTGGTTTCTGTTGTGGACTGAGAGTGAGTAGGGGGCAGGGAGAGGGGAATCCTGGTTGGAAAAGGGGGAAGGGAGAGAGGAGGGAGTGGGAAGCACCTGAGAAACATTTTGTAATGATCAATAAACCAATTGTTTGGAATCAAATTAACTTTCATGGTGTCTCAGGGCAGGTTATGACTGCACCTGCACTACCCCCTACCCCAGTACTCCTCTGCCACCTGTCCCGTGGTGCCCCACCCTCACACACACACCCCTAAGACATGCACAGTACTGTATGTAGGTAGTTGGCCTTGAACATTGGCAGACCATAAAAACATACTGTCACCATCTTCCTGTATTTCAACTGTGACTACTTCAAAGCTTCACCATTGTCAATAGGACACTGTGCAGCCTCAGGTAAATACCGCAGAGTGTTTTATGTATACATTTCCTTCAATGGGTTTCAATTGTATTCGCTACAGCTCCAAGATCAAAAGACACTAGAGATAACAGTTAGGTACAGCAGCTATTAAAACTCATGTGAGTAGTAAAACTAGAACTGTTGGAGTTCCAGCAGGTTTCTTTTCTCACTGCTGCTGGTCCAATTCATCTTCCTCTCTTTACACTCAGTTACAATCAATAAGCATTTACTCCTCTCCCTTAATTAGCACAGAAGACCATGGTTTCACTGAGGTAACTGTACTCTCCACTCCGCATTAGCCAGTTCACTTGTGCTCTCCATCCTTTCCCTCTCCACAACATTAAAGAGTTATTTTCTCACTTTTGATTGTTTCTCTTTCCACAGAAGCTGCCACAGCTCCTGAGCATCCCAAGCATGCTTTGTTTCCACTGACGTTGGAAGGAGGTTGGACAAGCAACAACTCGAGTAGCAAACATTGCATTGAACTGAAAACATCTGGGATTTTACAGGGAAGCAGGTTTGTGTCAACAAGCTCAAAAAAGGTAAGATTCCAAGCAGCACAGCAGAAAATTCACCCCATAACACAAGAGATCCTGCAGGCACTGGAAATCCACAGCAACATACACAACATGCTGGAGGAACTCAGCAGGTTAGACAGCATCTATGGAAGGGTACAAGAAATCAACATTTCAGGCCGAAACCCTTCATCAGGATTGGAAAGAAAGGGGAAGATGCCAGAATAAAGAAGGGAAAGAGTACAAGCTTGCAGGTGATAAGTGAAGCCCGGAGAGGTGGAAGGTGGTGGGTGGGGGAGGAGGGAGAAAGTAAGAAGCTGGGAGGTGACTGATGGAGGAGTTAAAGTGCTGAAGATGGAGGAATCTGTTAAGAGGGGAGAATGAACCATAGGTGAAAGGGAAGGAGGAGTGGCGTCAAAGGAGCCATTACAACTTGGGGCACCAGAATTCAGAGTTCAGTTCTGATGGCATCTGTGTGGAGTTTGTACATCTTCCCTGTAAATGAGTCGGTTTCTTCAGGGTGCTCCTGTTTCCTGCCACATAACAAAGACATACTGTCATGAGCTTTGTGGGCTTCTGTGGCTTGCTGTAGAGAGTTGAGTTTCTCGAGCACATGTATTTAATAATTGTTGTCTTAATTAGAGTTATTAAACCCTTATACTCTCTGTTTAATCTTGTCAAGTTAATTGTGACTGGTTCTGCATTCTATGATTATTTAAAGTGGACTCTTGCTTGGCGCTCATGGTAGAGTTCTTGTATAAGTATTTGCTTTGTAGTGCTGCTTAGTTGTGCCTCTGGTGCTCTGCTGGTATTCCTCTGTATAACTGCCTGTTTCCATCTCTTCATGGAAATCTGCCATTCCTCTGCACCTAGATCCAGGGTTCACCGTGACAGAGTTTGCCGTTCCCCAGCACCCTGGTTCAGCCATAGCCAGTGTGTACCGTGACACATACTGGTTAGCAGTTTAGTTGGTTATTGTAAATTTTCCTGTAGATTGGGCTAGGGTAGCTGAATGATGTGGCTCGTTGGGCTGGAAGGGCCTGTTCTGCACTGTACCTCTAAATAAGTAAGTAAATAAATAAATAAATGCAGCCCTATTGTCAGGGTGGTCTGCAAATGACTTTGCAACTCATGGGAGACCCGTTGTGTTCAGTTGTTATCCAATCTTAGCAATTTATTTGCAAATGCTTCATCACCACATTAGGAGATGTCATCAGTGCACTGTGGTGTGTCCTCCGAATGCTTGGCCTTTATATACTGATCAATCAGCTGATTGGACATCATTACGGAAGCTCAATTGTGATGTGGAGAGGAAATCTCGTCGCTAATTGGCTGTGTGGAGACCTTTGTGCATTGTGGTCAGAACTTTGCATTGGCTTAAAGCCAGCTGATGTTCATGGATTTTTGTGTTTTCTCTCAGTCTGGCCGACAGAACACTTGCTGCAGTCCTGCATTGCATTTTGTAGACCACATTGGTACTCTGCTCAATGTTGCTCTTGGCTTTGTGTGACCAAAGTTCTATGTTCTTGGAGCTGTTACCATCACTAAATTGCTCTTACTGATGTAAATATCTTGTATATATTGTTTTTTTTATAAAGAAATCTTAACTCCAGAAGTGTGTGTTTTCAATTCATTGCTCCTTCCAATACCTAGAGCTTCTTATGGCCTACTAGCACCTAGTGTAGTACCAGGTAATTTGATTTTCTCAGAAAGCATGTGGCGATCAGTCACACGAGATAAGACCAGCACTACACAGGTGTTACAGCAACGTTGAGAAGAATGCTTTGCAGACCAAACTAATGAACCAGGCTTTTAGACAAGACCAGAGTGGTCTACACAATCCAAAGCAAGATTGCAGCAAATATTTCATTGACCTAACTTGGAGAAAGCTATCCACCAAGATCCATGAACATCAACTGGCTGTAAAGCAGTATGAGCAACTCTCCCATAAAAATCGAGAGGGACACTAAATACACTGAGCATTAGTGAAAGCCATGGTGCCAGCAAACAGACGGCATGCAAGAGAATTTCTAGAGGTGTGGTTTTCCATGAACAATTCTGTAAACAAACACATAAACCTTGCTCCTATTTATGAGCCAATGCAAGCAAAGTTCCTGACTACAATGCACAAAGTTTGCCGTACAGCCAATCAGTGACAAACTTTCCTCCCAAAATCACATTTGAGTTTACGAAATGACGTCCAATCAGCTGATTGAGAAGTATATAAAGGCCAAGCATTTGGAGGACAAACAACTGATGATGTCTCCTCGCATGATGATGAAACACTTGCAAGTAAATTGCCCAGATAAGAGAACAACTCAATCCTACCATCAACCACCCGAGCTCTACATCTTCTGAATTATTTCACAGGAGACTGCTGCCAGACAAGTCTTGCCTGGGTAAATCCCTCCCACCATTGAGCACATCTACCTGGAGTGCAGTCGCACGAAAGCACCATCCATCATCAAGGACCCCCACCAACCAGGCCATGCTCTCTTCTTGCTGCTGCCTCAGGAAGGAGGTACAGAGGCCTCAGGACCTTATTACACTTCAATCATAGGGCTCTGGAACCAAAGAGGTTAACTTCATTCAACTTTGCTCTTCACAACACTGAGCTGTTTCTACAACCTGTGGACTCACTGTCAAGGACTCTTCATCTCAAGTTCTCAATATTTATTGCTTATTTATTAATTATTTTTTTCTTTTTGTATTTGCAATTTGTTTCTTTGCACATTGATTATCTGTCTTGTTGGGTGTGGTTTTCCAGTGAATCTATTTGGTTTCTTGTACTTTCTCTGAATGCCTGCAAGAAAATGAATCTCAGGGTTGTATATAGTGACAAATATGTTCTTTGATAATAAATTTAGTTTGAGCTTTGAACTGATTGCTGTAGAAGGATTAATCAAGTAAATCTCAAGTTGCTTAGTGCTTCTCAGAGTCTGAATTTTTTTGTTAGCGAGCTTGGCTGAATCCTAAATAAAAGAACAGGGATAGTTACTGTGTCTCCGAGATACCCTCATTCATACCACTCTTTCAGTTGTCGGTAACTCTGAACAGACTCCCACTGCTAAAGCTACAGAAAGGCAGGAAGGTCGCTGAAGCATTTCAGTTTAAAGCTTGCACTCACTAACTGAATACCGTAAGAAAAACACAGGCAGATTTGAACAACGTCATAATCAAGGCTATCATATAATAACCATATAACCATATAACAATCACAGCACGGAAACAGGCCATTCCGGCCCTCCTAGTCCGTGCCGAACTCTTAATCTCACCTAGTCCCACCTACCCGCACTCAGCCCATAACCCTCCACTCCTTTCCTGTCCATATACCTATCCAATTTTACCTTAAATGACACAACTGAACTGGCCTCTACTACTTCTACAGGAAGCTCATTCCACACAGCTATCACTCTCTGAGTAAAGAAATACCTCCTCGTGTTTCCCTTAAACTTTTGCCCCCTAACTCTCAAATCATGTCCTCTCGTTTGAATCTCCCCTACTCTCAATGGAAACAGCCTATTCACGTCAACTCTATCTATCCCTCTCAACATTTTAAATACCTCGATCAAATCCCCCCTCAACCTTCTACGCTCCAATGAATAGAGACCTAACTTGTTCAACCTTTCTCTGTAACTTAAGTGCTGAAACCCAGGTAACATCCTAGTAAATCGTCTCTGCACTCTCTCTAATTTATTGATATCTTTCCTATAATTCGGTGACCAGAACTGTACACAATATTCCAAATTTGGCCTTACCAATGCCTTGTACAATTTTAACATTACATCCCAACTTCTGTACTCAATGCTCTGATTTATAAAGGCCAGCGTTCCAAAAGCCTTCTTCACCACCCTATCTACATGAGACTCCACCTTCAGGGAACTATGCACTGTTATTCCTAGATCTCTCTGTTCCACTGCATTCCTCAATGCCCTACCATTTACCCTGTATGTTCTATTTGGATTATTCCTGCCAAAATGTAGAACCTCACACTTCTCAGCATTAAACTCCATCTGCCAACGTTCAGCCCATTCTTCTAACCGGCATAAATCTCCCTGCAAGCTTTGAAAACCCACCTCATTATCCACAACACCTCCTACCTTAGTATCATCAGCATACTTACTAATCCAATTTACCACCCCATCATCCAGATCATTTATGTATATTACAAACAACATTGGGCCCAAAACAGATCCCTGAGGCACCCCGCTAGTCACCGGCCTCCATCCCGATAAACAATTATCCACCACTACTCTCTGGCATCTCCCATCTAGCCACTGTTGAATCCATTTTATTACTCCAGCATTAATACCTAACGACTGAACCTTCTTAACTAACCTTCCATGTGGAACTTTGTCAAAGGCCTTGCTGAAGTCCATATAGACTACATCCACTGCCTTACCCTCGTCAACATTCCTCGTAACTACTTCAAAAAATTCAATAAGGTTTGTCAAACATGACCTTCCACGCACAAATCCATGCTGGCTACTCCTAATCAGATCCTGTCTATCCAGATAATTATAAATACTATCTCTAAGAATACTTTCCATTAATTTACCCACCACTGATGTCAAACTGACAGGTCTATAATTGCCAGGCTTACTTCTAGAACCCTTTTTAAACAATGGAACCACATGAGCAATACGCCAATCCTCCGGCACAATCCCCGTTTCTAATGACATCTGAAAGATCTCCGTCAGAGCTCCTGCTATCTCTACACAAACTTCCCTCAAGGTCCTGGGGAATATCCGGTCAGGACCCGGAGATTTATCCACTTTTAAATTTCTTAAAAGTGCCAGTACTTCCACCTCTTTAATTGTCATAGGTTCCATAACTTCCTTACTTGTTTCCCACACCTTACACCATTCAATATCCTTCTCCTTAGTGAATACCGAAGAGAAGAAATCGTTCAAAATCTCTCCCATCTCCCTCGGCTCCACACATAGCTGACCACCCTGATTCTCTAAGGGACCAATCTTATCCCTCACTATCCTCTTGCTTTTAATATAACTGTAGAAGCCTTTCGGATTTACTTCCACCTTATTTGCCAAACCAAACTCGTAACTTCTTTTAGCTTTTCTAATCTCTTTCTTAAGTTTCCTTTTACATTCTTTATATTCCTCGAGCAATTCCTTTACTCCATGCTGCCTATATCTATTGTAGACATCCCTCTTTTTTCGAACCAAGTTTCTAATATCCCTTGAAAACCATGGCGCTTTCAAACCTTTAACCTTTCCTTTCAACCGAACAGGAACATAAAGATTCTGTACCCTCATAATTTCACCCTTAAATGACCTCCATTTCTCTATTACATCCTTCCCATAAAACAACTTGACCCAATCCACTCTCTCTAAATCCCTGCGCATCTCCTCAAAGTTAGCCTTTCTCCAATCAAAAATCTCAACTCTAGGTCCAGTCCTGTCCTTCTCCATAATTATATTGAAGCTAATGCTATTGTGATCACTGGACCCGAAGTGCTCCCCAACACATACATCTGTCAGCTGACCTATCGCATTCCCTAACAGGAGATCCAACACTGCCCCATCTCTAGTCGGTACTTCTATGTATTGTTGCAAAAAGCTATCCTGCACACATTTCACAAACTCTAAACCATCCAGCCCTTTTACAGAATGAGCTTCCCAATCTATGTGTGGAAAATTAAAATCTCCCACAATCACCACCTTGTGTTTACTACAAATATCTGCTATCTCCTTACACATTTGCTCTTCCAACTCACGCTCCCCATTAGGTGGCCTATAATACACTCCTATCAGTGTTACTACACCTTTCCCATTCCTCAATTCCACCCAAATAGCCTCCCTAGAGGAGCTCTGTAATCTATCCTTCCAAAGCACCGACATAAGATTTTCTCGGACAAGCAATGCAACACCTCCTCCTCTGGCCCCTCCTACTCTATCACACCTGAAGCAACTAAATCCAGGAATATTTAGTTGCCAATTACACCCTTCCTGCAACCATGTTTCACTAATAGCTACAACATCATAATTCCAGGTATCAATCCACACTTTAAGCTCATCCACCTTTCTTACAATGCTCCTAGCATTAAAATAGATACATTTAAGATACTCTCCACCTCCTCCTCTCTTTTCATCCCTAGCAATGCATTCAAATTTATTATCCTATCACAGGCATATAATCATAAGGACTGGCTCTGAAATATGATCAAAATAGTTTTTTTCAAGAAAAGTCAATAAATGACATTCTGAAATTCAACATTTAAGTGGCCTATCATAAGCATCCTCCTATAATCAAGGGACATCTGATTTTTAAAGAACAAATACACAGTTTATAAGCAAAGTATATTCCTTATAGGCAAAAAAAAAATTTTTTAAAACCTCCATACACATTCCAGGAATTCATCCTCCACAGTACTATAGCTAATTTAATTTGACCATTTTATATATATAGAGTGAAGTCACCTGTGATTACTGTAGAACTCTTGTTAAAATCATCCTTAATATTTGGTTTTCCACTATTCCCTAGTAAGGAATAGGCCCTTCAATGAAAAAGTAAAAATATAATTTGTTAAAGTTAATCTGGATCTCTTACAGATTTGGGATATGAGAAATTCCATCTGCCCCTATTCTCGTCCCTCATCAGCATTCAGGGCCTCAACCAGTCCTGGAGAATGAGCTGATACATCGCCCTCAATTCTGTCAGAGTCATTTACTGTATCAGGTGCTCCTGGTACGGCCTGACATAGACGGGAGAGTGTTTTGTGAAATACCTTCACTCCAGCCATCACAAAAGGTGAAATCTCCAGTTCCTATTCCCACACATTGGTCCCTGGCCTCCTCCACTGCTACAATGCAGCCACACTCAAGTTGCAGGTGCAACATCTCATATTCTTTTGGGGTAGCATCCAACCTGGTAGCATAAGCAATAATTTCTCTAACTTAAGGTAATTTCTCCACCTCCCACATCTCTCCTTTTCCATTTTCCATTCTTGTTCCCTTCTTACTCCTTCTCTTTTCCTCATTTGCTCATAAACCTCTTCTAGAGCTCCTCCGACTTCCCTTTCTTTCTTGGTCCACTGGCATTCCTATCATATTCCTTCTTCTTCAACTCCTTACCTCTTTCACCAATCATCCTTTGCCCTTCCTCCCTCACCTGTGGTCTCACCTATCACCTACCAGCTTGTACTCCTTCCCCTCCCCCACCTTCTCATTCTGGCTTCTGCCCCCTTCCTTTCCACTCCTGATGAACGGTCTCAGCCTGAAATGTCGACTGTTTATTTCCCCTCCATAGATGCTCCTCGACTCGCTAAGTTCCTCCAGTATTTTGTGTGTGTTGCTCAAGAGAAAGTATATTGGTGAATGAGAGAATAGCAGAGAAATTAGACAAACAATTTGTGCCTGCCTTCACAAAAACAAAGAAAGAAAACGTCTTGAAAATAGTAGTGGATTACAGACCCAGACTAAAGGAGGAGCTCAAAGAGTTTACCATTAATTAACAACCAGCAGTGGAAATGTTAAAGGTGATAAATTGTCCAGACTAAATGACCTTCATCTTTAAATTTTCAGATGGTAGAGAGAGCGGTAGTGAATGTCCTGGTTACTATTGTTACAACCAAGGCTCTGCCAGGCTGTGGAATCAGACTGGCAATCAAGCTCGTGAGTATGCACGCTCCAGCCAATTAGTGTGAGACCATTGTGGTGGTATTCAATTCCCTTCCTCTCGTTTCAGGCTTGTTTAGACTTAACCAAAACCACAGCACTGTCAATGCTCCCTGCTTACCATTGTCCTGATCTGGGAAAGAAGACTACTGTTTAGATTGATGCTGTTAAAGAGCATTATTTTTTAGTATCCTGCTATACTGCAGAGCCACTGTATCAGCGTTAGCTTTAGTTTGAAAGTTGTAGTTAATGGCCTGTTGGCCTAATGTTTATTCCTTTTCCTATTAAAAGTCAGTGAACTGCTGACCCGCTTCACTGTCTCTCTCTCTTGGCACTCGGGCCATAAATGCACACCTCGTCTCAACCATCTTCTAAAGTTTCAGTGATTCTTGAATGCCTTCCGTAGATGGAAGATAGAACATAGAACCAGGTGATTTAAAAAAAAATAGGAGTGAGAAGCAGAGAGCTAGACAACAGTTAGCTTGATATCGACATATTATGGACATTTGGATAGGGAACCACCCTTACAGAATTCACTGTCCAGCTCATTGATCTGTCCATAAGACATAGGAGCAGAATTAGGCCAATCGACCCATCAAGGATGATTTATTATCCCTCCCAACCTTATTCTCCTGCTTTTCCCTATAACCTTTGATGTCCTGACTAATCCAGCACCTATCAACCTCAGCTTTAAATATACTTAATGACTTAGCCTTCATAGCCATCTGTGGCAATGAATTCCACAGATTCATCTTCTCTGGCTAAAGAAATTCTTCCTCATCTCTTTTCTAATACATGTCCCTGTGCCCTCTGATCCTAATCTTTCCCCACCATAGGAAACACACCCTCCATCTAGGTCTTCCAAATTTGATACATTTTAATAAGATTCCCCTTCATTCTTTGAAACTCCAGTGAGTACAGGCCCAGAGCCATCAAACACACCTCATGTTAACCCTTTCTTTCCAGGAATCATTTTTGTGAACCTCCTCTGGATCCTCTCCAATGTCAGCACACCCTCCCTTAGATAAGGGGCCCAAAACTGCTCACAATATTCCAAGTGCAGTCTGACCAGTGGCTTACAAATCCTCAGCATCACATTGTTGCTCTTGTATTCTAGCCTTCTCTAAATGAATGCTAACATTACATTTACCTTCATTGCCTCCAATTCAACCTGCAAGTTAACTATTAGGGAATCCTGTGTGAGAACTCCTGGGTAATGCTCTCTCTCTCAGCTTGGTAATGATACCAAGCTCAGTGGCACTGCGGTCTCTGGGGAGGATGCAGAGAAAGCTGAGGGATACAGATACGTAATGTCAATGAACAGGGACATTAAAGATGGAAGATAATGTGAAAACACTGAGGTCACCTTTTTTTGATGGGAAGTATTCTTTAAGGGGTGAGACCCTGCAGGAGTTTGGGGTCAGGGGTTCAATACCAAAGACCAATCAGAAGTACTGAAGTGAAATCCTGCAGCTGGAGTTCTGTCCGTGCATGTGGGTGGGTAGGTGGGTAGGAGGGAGGGGTATTGTTTTGCCACAAGAATGTGTGGTGACACTTGCGGCTGTTCCCCGTACATCCTTAGGTTGTGTTAATTGTTAAAGGAAATGACACATTTGACTGTATTGTTTCGATGTACCTGTGATAAATAAATGAATCTGAATCAGAATGCATTTATATCTGAAAAGCCGATGCTCAAAGGAGCACAGGTGCCCTTCTACATAAATCACTTAAATTAAAATGCAGGTGCATCAAACAATTAGGAAGCCATCGAGAAGGTCGGCCTTTTTAGCAAGAGGATCAGAGTAACATGAGTAGAGACATCTTGCTTTAATTACTTAGACCCCTGGCGAGAGTGCATCTGGAATTTTGTTCACAGGTTTGGTCTCAGCATCTTATAAGGATAAACTTGCAATAAGGGAATATTGGTTCCTGATGGCAGGTTTGTTTGTTATATAAGGAGACATTCTGCAGACTGGGCCTATACTCCCTAAAAATTTAGAAGAATCATAAGTGATTCTTACAGGTTAGATGTGGAGACAATGTTTCCATCGGCTGGAGTGTCTAAAGCCAGGTGTCACAGTCTCAAAATAATTGCGGCCCTCTGTTGGTCGGGGACGATCATGGATACTGCAGCCTAGCTGTCATAGGTAAGTCAGTATGCAACCCGGGGCCAGTACGATATGAGGAGCAAGCAGCAGGCTCCCCCTCTCCACACAGCGATGAATCCGAAGGAACAGCAGGGACTGATACAGTCTGGCCCCAGCTGCATTGCACGCTGCCTGTAAGGATTTTGTACATTCTCCTCGTGACCGCGTGAGTGTTCCGGTTTCCTCCCACGTTCCAAAGACGTACCCTTGGTAGACTAGTTGATCATTGTAAATTATCCCATAGTTAGGCTAGGATTAAATTTGGGCATTGCTGGACGGTGCGGCTCAAGGGACGAGGAGGCTTACTCCTTGTCGTATATCTATAAATAAAGGAGTTGCCAATCAGCGTTGAACTCAACACAGGACTGTCTTGAGGACACCAGCTACAGATTTTTCCTTGGGGTTTACTCCCAAAGTCTTCCACAAGTGAGTGCAAGGCAGCAGAAGTTTCAGATCAGAGTCCTCCTTCTCCTACAACTGTAACAACCTTAAGGAATCTCTAAAAATAAAGAGTTGGACATTCAGGACAAACTTGAGGAAGAAATTTCAAAGACAGTAATTAATCTTTGGAATTAACCCAAGAACATTATGGAGGTTCAGTCACTCAGTATATTCAATACACAGATTGACAGGTCTTTCGTTAGGAGTATATTAGAGTGGGAAATTGGGGGAGTGAGGTGAAAGCCTTGATCTTATTAAGTAGTTGAGAAAGTACAAGAGGCTGAATCATATTTTTTTACTGAGTTAAGTATTGTATGTAATTAGTTTTGCTACAACAAGTGTATGGGACATTGGAAAAAAGTTGAATTTCCCCATGGGGATGAATAAAGTATCTATCTATCTATCTATCTATCTAATCCCAATTCTAACCATGCACATACTAGCTCTTTAAAGAAAGCTATCAAGTAATGTCCACTTCCTTTTTCTATTCTAATACAAACTTTGTAGATCTAAGATTTGTAGATTTATTTTTTGTCAAGTTTGTGTCTAACTTACTTTTAAAAGTAAAAACTATTCCTTGTTACAGCCAAGGCAAGCCAAACCATAACAATCTATTGCATAACATCCCTCTCCCCACTGGTTCTTTAGTTAATTATACAGAGGATTAGGTTGTGGGTTAATGTAGCATTAGAGTTATTGACCAAAACAGATAAAAGGTCAAAATGTAAGAGCGTGGTTACAATATGGACCTCTTCAACCTGCCGGTCTCAAGCCCCCGTTCCTCCTGATCGTCCCAAGTGTCTGCTGATATCTCTTATTCTCTTATTATTCTCTTATATCTCCTATTCTACTACGATTTGTCTGCTGATTAGGTGATGTGTTTGCCCAAATGAGATAAACGCTGGAAACACTCAGCAGGTCAGGCAACATCTGTGGAAGGAGAAGGACAACTTACTGTATATTTCAGGTCACCCTGGAACATTACACATATTTTTCTTTCTGCAGAAGCTCCCTGACTCGTTGAATATTTCCAGCATTTTCTATTTTTTTAAAATTTCACATTTTCAGTTTTGTTTAATATGCATTGGCCCAGCTGCTGATCGACAGGAAACAAACATAGGCATATTCTGCTGCAGAAGTTCTCTGCATACCTGCGAGGAATTGAATACCAAGACTTTTTCAGCTGCAATTATAAACCTCACTGTCACAAATAAGCAGTTGGGGCAATCACTAACAAACACCTTTCCCAAGCACTGCAATGTATTCTCAGAAAATCATCCAGAATCAGAATTTCTAGGAACTTCAATAGACTCAAAGCTCCCATCAGACACTATATGGCAACCAAACTCCCAACAGACAGGAAGCTAATGATCCCATGAACAAAACACAAACTGTTGAAAGAATTCAGCAGGTCAGGCAGCATCTATGGAGGGAACTCTCTGACCTGTTGACTTTCTCCAGCAGTTTGTGTTTTGGCTCCAGATTCCAGTTTCTGCAGTCTCTCGTGTCTCCAATAATCCCACCAACTTCATTATAACCAGGATTCTTAGACACACATTGTAAATTATATTAGCAGATGACACATCTCACCACAGCCCATTTTCCCAGGCACAACAATACAATTAATATTCAGAGACACCTCATTGTCCATGTAGTCCCATCACAACATTTTAGCAAGTATTTAGAGGCTGACTTATCACCAGTATCAACAACACCATTGATTCTTAGACAATTTCAACAGAATTCCAAAGTAGAACATGAAATCCAGTGGTCCAAAGGAATATGGCTAAAATTCTTTGGAACTGCGTAGAAATGGGATGTCCAAGCAGTATGCGCAGCCAATATCACCAGCTCTACGTTACAGACAACATCCATCAATACTGCATTCTAAGTCGTCCTCCCAACCAAGAGAGTTTACCCCAGTTACTGCAATAATATCCGTGTGAACACTGGTAGAACAGTCTAGCACAGGAACAGGCCCTGCAGCCAAACCAAATAAATTAATCAAGTGGCCAACTAAACTAATCCCTTATGTCTATATCATTGCATTTGCCTCACGTTCATGTACCTGTCTAAGTGTCTTACAAGTCCCTCATGAATCTGCCTTTCTTTGTGTGCACAGAGAATGCATCTTATCTAACATTCCAACACAACAAGCACCCCAAACCCCTACAAATAACCAGTAGTACAACACCAGCAGTACTGCCTTGAATCCATTACCACATAATATCCACAATCCCATGTTATGCCAATCCAAGATGCACTGCTATGGCCAGTGTTCTAATACAAAGAATTGTACTCAGTATTCCCAAAGCTGCGGTACCATCAGCATTCCCAGGTACTGAGTAACAATGATCCATTCCCACTTCTTATCTCAAAGCATTGCATCATAACAAATATTGAAAGCCCCCACCACTGGTTCATTACTTCCTGTCAGTCACCTTATGTACAGCCTAGCAACACTTTATGGACGTACAATAAATCTACTGCATGTATTGTATGTAACCTACCTTATGTATATTTATTTATTTACAGATACAGCGTGTAATAAGTCCTTCTGGCCCTTTGCACTGCACCACTCCGGCACCACTGATTTAATCCTAGCTAATTATGGCACAATTTACAATGACCAATTCACCTACTAACCGGCAAACACAAGGAAATCTGCAGATGCTGGAAATTCAAACAACACACACAAAATAGTCGACATTGCTTCTCCTTATAGATGCTGCCTGGCCTGCTCTGTTCCACCAGCATTTTGCACCTACTAACCGGTATGTCTTTGGACAGTGGGAGGAAACCAGAGCACCCAGAGGAAACACACATGGCCATGGAGAGAACATACAAACTCCTTACCTTTTGTGATTTTTTTTTGTGCTGCATCTCATCTGGAGTAACAATTATTTTGTTCTCCTTTGCACTTGTATGCAGGAAATGATGCTAAACCACGTCACGATAGCATAGCAGTTTGTGGAACAGCTCAGCGTGGCGGAGCTCAGAATACAGTGCTGGCATCCTCCGCATTTACATAGTCTCCCATGGAATGCCTAGTTTGCCCCGGATGCTCCAGGTTCCTCCCACAGACCAATTGGTAATTGCCCTGTGATTAGGTTAGGGTTAAATAGCGTGTTGTCAGGGGTTGCTAGGACAGGCAGCTCGAAGGGCTGGAAGGGCCAATTCACGCTGTATCTCTAAATAAAATAAATACGTAAACAACTTTGAATCTTGAATCTTTAGATTTTGAAACCCAGATGCAGTTTGAAGCCACAACTCTTCCATACTGCAGCAGAACCAGTGTCCCTGCACATTGCCACAGAACCAATATCCCCAGACACTGCAGCATTACGGGTTTCTCAAGACATTGCAGTTTAACAAACCTCTCCATCGTCAGGATCTCCACTAACAGGAAGGAGGTGCAGGAGCCTGAAGACAGGAACTCAATATTTTAAGATCAGCTTCTTCCCCTCTGCCATCAGATTTCTGAAAGGCCCATGAATACTATCCCACTAATTTTCTCTCTTTTGCACTTTTTTATATATATTTCTTATTGCAACTTATAGTAATATTTGATCTACTGCTACCGCAAAACAAAAAAAATTCACTACATATAAACCTGATTCTTATAACCAGTATTCAGAGGGAAACAACAGGTCGCATCATAATTAGTGTACACATATTTTGCAACAAAGGTATTTTTCATGAGATATGCAGCATAAACAATATAGGTGGATAATGTAACATAATCTGTATTAACAGGCCACACAATATAACCATATTCACACGGACAACAGCATGACTAAGAGATACTGTGACATAACCAGTACATTTGGGTACTGCAATCTAACTAGTGTTCACAGCATGATCAAGATTCACAGGGACAGTGTCATCCCAGACTCTGAGTTATAACCAGCATCAGAAACACTATTCATATTCACAGGCTCAACACTATAACCAGGAATTGTATTGAGCTTGGTGCTCCTCAGATAGTCCTGTCTACCCGTGTTGCTGTTTTCACGGAACAATAGACCTATACCCACGGACTCTCTGTTCAACAATGCTCTGACAGGCATCGTCATTCATAAGGCACATCCTTCTCTGGTTTAACTTACCAAAATGAATCACTTTATACTTGTTATTATTTTGCCCACTTTCAATATTGATCAAGATCCAAATGCTATTCTTCACTGTCTGCTATCTACCATCAGTTTTGGTGTTATCTGCAAACTTAGAAATCATGACACCTACATTAAAATTTCAAAGTACATTTATTACCAAAGTACGTGTCTATATACAAGCTTGAAATTCATAGTCCTGCAGGTAGACACAATAGCATCCACTAAAAACCCAATGTGCAAGCAAAAGAACAAATCGTGCAAATAATACAATACAGTAAACAAATAACACACAAACATGAATTGCAGAGTCCCCGAACGCGAATCCACAGCCACAGAGCCAGTTCAGTGCTACAGCCGGTCCAGGAGACCAATGGCTACAGGCCACAGCCACAGAGCCAGTTCAGCACTGAGGCGAGTAAAACTTCTCGATGTAGCTGAACACAGGTTCGTCCTTCGCCTTCAGCCTTGTCGCCTTGCTCATTTTCATCTGGGTCTGTGCTTAAATAGGCTAAACGTTGCTTTATTTTCCACTCTTGGGCCTGGGCCCCGCCATTTTGACCAGGCCCGAAGTTTCAATCATTAATATGTTAGTGATCTGTATTCATTCTTATCCAGATCACTAACATATGACAAACTACAGGGGATCTAGCACTAATCCCTGTGGAACATCACTAATCACAATCTCCCCCCCCCCCCCCCCACCACCACTCTCTTTCCACCAAATCAAATTTGTATCCAATCAGGTGGCTCACCCCTAACCCCATGTGTTCCAACCTATCATGTAGAGACTCGTCTAATACTTTTGCTGAAGTCCATGGAGACAACATCTACCACCCTGCCCTCATTAATCCTCTCTGCCACCTCTTCAAAAACGTCTGATTTCCCATGCACAAAGCCACGGTGATGATCTTTAATCACTTTTTCTAAATGTAACTAACTTCTTTCTTTCTTTCTTTATTTAGAGTGACGCTGTTACAGCTCCGGGCATTCGAGTTCAGAGTTCATTCCCAGCATCCTCTGTAAGCAAGTTTGTATGTTCCTTTCTGTGTGCACTTGGGTTTCCTCCAGGCTCTCCGTTTCTTCCCACCACCCTAAAATGTACTGGTTAGTAGGTTAATTGGTTATTGTAAATAGTTGTGTGATGAGGCTAGGGTTAAAACAGTGGGTTGCCAGGCGATGCTGCTCGAAGGGCTTGTTCTGTGCTGAATCTCTCTAAATAAAAAGCTAACTCCTTTCTCTCAAATCCTTCTAGTAGCTTTTCCACCACTGATGTACAGCTCACCAGCCTGCAGTGCCTGACTTTCTTATATAGATATTCCAGTATATCAATATTCCACAGCAGGGCTCTCAAACCAGTACCAACAGGATATACAGCCCAATAAATAGTACTCACAGCTTTGTAACACATCCAGTACCTCAGGCAGTACATCACAACCAGTATTTACTTAACAATCATTAATACCAACATCCCCAGGTATCGCATTATAACTAGTATTAAGAGGCATAATCAGTTTTAACAGGTAATGTTCTTTTCAGCAATATTCCCAAACATAGCATTCAATGACATTGCCAGTACCCTCATTATAAGAAGTACATCAAAAGCAGTATTTCTAGACATATCATTGTAAACTGTATTCCAGGAAATACTTTTTTCAGGGAATATGTATAAAGATACTACAGACTTCACACTTGCAGACTGCAATTGCATCCAACTCAAATGAAATTATATGCTAACACAGTGGATTCCAGTTAACTGGGCCGTCAGTTAATCAGGACAGCTGCTTATTTTGTACAAATCATGAAGAACAGAAAGTAATCATGAAAATAGATGGGTTTCCCTTCGTTTATGTGTGGGACACTTTGCTGCTTAATTGGGGCAGGAGACTGCTGTCCAACAGTTACTAACTAGCGTTTGTCGTGTGTACTTGTGTGGCCGTTAGACATTACATCATGCTAAAAGTAAACAGTTTTCAAATAATTTCGCCACTAATCTCAGCCCCTGCACTTATTCCTGCGAACGGCCAGGGTGCTACATCTACCCATTCACCTCCTCCATTACCACCATTCAGGGTCCCAAACAGTCTTTCCAGGTGAGGCAACATTACACCTGCAAATCTGCTGGGGCCATCTATTGTGTCCACTGCATCCAATGTGGCTTCCTCTATGTTGGTGAGACCCATTGTAAGTTGGGGGAATCACTCCGTTGAGCACCTCTGCTCCAGTCGTCTAAAGCAGAACTTCCTGGTGGCCAAACATTAGAACTCCGATTCCTGTTCCCATTCCGATACGTCAGCCCATGTCCTCCTCTTGTGCCATGTTGAAGCCACTCTCCGGGTGGAGGTGCAACACCTTATATTCCCTCTGAGTAACCTCAAACTTGATGGCATGAATATCGATTTCGCCTTCTGGTAATGTTTTCCCTTCCTCTCCCCTCTTTCTCTATTCCTCACACTGGCCTTTTACCCCTTCTCACCTGCCTAACAATTCCTGCTGGGTCTCCTCCTCTTTCCCTTTCTCCTACGGTCCATTCTCCTCTTCTACCAGATTCCTTCATCTCAAACCCTTTACCTTTCCCTCCCACCTGGCTTCACCTATCACCTTCTAGCTAGCCTTCTTCTCCTCCCTCCACCTTTTTATTCTGGCATCTTCCCTCTTCCTTTCCAGTCCTGGAGAAGGATCTCGGCCCAAAATATTCGCTTACGTAGATGCTCCCTGACCTGCAATTTCCTCCAGCATTTTGTGTGTGTGCTTTGGATTTCCAGCATCTGCAGACTTTTTCCTGTTTGTGGTTTGTAAATAGTGTCAGATACATGTACTTACATTCAAAAAGCAGTGATTTTGTCACTTTATTGTTGGTGAGAAATAAGCAGTAAGACAATTCTGAACTGCTCTGTTCACTGCGGTTTTAAGCATTCAGGCTTTGGAGATGCCAGAAACGGCAGGAGTGAAAATGAAACCATTTCACTACTTCAACAAGGTAGGATCTACAAAAAAATCTGAAGGTACTGACAATTATCTTGAATGTTACAATCAAAATTAAGATTTGGAGTATGGAATAGTCGGTAGCCTTGTTATGAAGGCTGTCCACCACCTACACGAGGTGTTTGCACTGATTTTTTTCATTTACAGTCAATCGAAAGAATGAAGCAGTGAACATTGAACTCCTTCATCAATACTGCCTAGGATCTATAAATAATGCCTAGTTTTATAGTATGGTAGTAGTGTTGATAGGGTTCCAATTTGTTCTGTATTTTATTTAAATATATAATTTGTTACCAGTTACATTAAATGGTAGATTATCATTTTTGTACCTTTTTAACTATTTCCATAAAACTTTGAAAAATTGGGGTGGTAGCTAAATTGGGCCAAATTGTACTGGTCCCAATGTGTCCCAATTAATTGGAATCTTCTGTATTTAAAATTAATGAAAAAATTCCACATATCATGCATCACTCACGTTAATAATTTCTCTACACGACTGCCTGGCGATCCAATGATTTCTCCCAGAGTGACAAAAATCTGACCAAGGAAATCCTGAAAAAAGAATTGTGGCATTAAGTATCAGGTTAAATGCATTAAGTGGCATTTGCCATCATTTCATTGGTACACCTATTCCGAATTTAAACCATCATCATGACAAGTTATATCAAATATAATTTCAGATATAACCCTATAATCTTAGAAAACAGAAGATGTATTAGAATATCATCAGTCATAACGCTACATAATGATTATAGTGGCGAATGAACTGTAGGGGAGAAATTCAACATATTATGTTGCAACACTGCACTTTCTCAGGTACGTTATGTAAGACACTTTGGTATCAGTTTGACTCCCTGAACCAGAAAGTAAGTATATTTATGGTAATGTGATTCTTAAAGAAGAAAACACAGTAATAAAGAGATTTATGAAATATTTCTAAAGTCGATTATAATTACAGTATCAGGGAAAGCCTTTCAGCAGTGCTGACAGGAAAAATCATCTCCAATGAAGTATGTCTGCACATGCAGACTCCTCCCAGTCTCCACCCTGCTAACAGGAGTTACCTGCCACTCATTTCCAGCTTACCGCCTGCAGCCTATTTAAACCCACCTCTCAGCCACAGACTTTGTTCACTCATACAAACCAGCCAGCCTCAACCAGTTGCTCCTAGCCTTCAGTTACCTTGTTGCCTTGTTGTGTTAAATACCTGTTCTCTCTTGTTCTGTGGCCCCTTGTGGCTTGAAACTTTGCAATTTATTAGTAAAGTATTGTTTACTGCTAAAATCATCTCCACTGCTCTGCACTTTGGTCAAGCATCCTCTACATTTCCTGACATTACGCTTTTTAATGTACTTTAAATGTTAATTATTTATTTTTACATTATACTTTAACATTATGCACTATATATATTACATTGTAGACATCTATTAAGGCAAGCTTGTACATTTAATGGAACAACCGTGTAATTTTTTAAAAATTCATGATTCTGTGGTGAAAAGGTTGCATCCAACCATGACTTGTGATAGTTCCTAACAGTGGGAGAAGATGTGGTTGGTTGGGAGAATGGTACGGAATGCTGCAGAAAAAAATACCATGCAATGGGTCAATGCACAAAACATTCAGAAAGTAAGTGAAGATCACAGAATATAGAGTGGGGGTGGCGGTGCTGTTTCTTGGAGGGGAGTGGGTTTATTGAAGAGTGGTAATGAAGGGAACCCATGTTTGGCAGAAGACTTACTTTAGTGGACACCGAGTGAACGAGCCCTGATATCCCTGTAAAACTATCATTGAAAACGCCATTTTGCTGCACAATCCAGCAACACTATGATTCCACTTTGCACTGCAAAAGACTTTGTTTTTGTTCCAATAGTGTTCTTTCTTGTATAATTTAGTATGAATTATGCTTAATTTAAACTCAGTGATTACTTCATTAGTTATCTCCTGTACCTAATAAAGTGGCTACTGAGAGTTTGTGAATAGTCTTCTGCTGCTGTAGCCCATCCACTTCAAGGTTCAACATGTTGTGCATTGAAAGAAGCTCTTCTGCACATCACTATTGTGACATGTGTTTATATGAGTTACTGTCACCTTCCTGTCACCACCCACTGGAATTTTTTTTTTGTTTTTTTTCTATCATTCTCTGTAAACACTAATGTGTGAAAATTCCAGGCGATCAGCAGATTCCGAGGTACTCAAACCATCCGTCTGGTGCCAACCATCATTCCCCATTTGAACAATTGAACCTTTTGACTATGTCTGCATGTTTCATGCTTCTATAGCATGCAGTTGCTGCCATATGATTGTTTGATTAGATATTTGCATTGATGAGCATCTGTACAGGTGTACAGTACCTAACAAAGTGGTTGCCGTGTAGGTTATTCTTGTTTTGTATCTGCTGTTATGTGCTTGTGATGCTGCTACAAGCAAGTTTTTCATCATAACTCAGCATACATGCACTTGTGCTTATGATAATAAACTCAACTTTGACTTTACAAGCAGGAAGATTTCCAAAGGCCAGGAAATCTTGGACCAACATCAAATTTTCAAGTAGCACCTGCTTTTCAAGAGCAGAACACAAGATACCATGTAACTCCCATGATTTGCAAAGAGCTGGTTGGGATCAGGTTTAGAATTACAAAATAGTTATAAGACCATAAGACTTAAGCACAGAATCAGGCCATCTGGCCCATCGAATCTGCTCCGCCATTCAATCATAGCTGATCTTTCTTCTTCTCTCCTCTTGGATGGACAGGGGTCTGTGCCAGGCAAAAAGCAAAATCTAGCCGGCCGGCTCTCCCGACCATTCTGCTCTCCAATGTCTGCTCCCTGGACAATGAATTGGACTACATCTGAATCCAACGAAATACTTGTCGGGAGTACAGAGTCTGCTGTGCGTATGTTTTCACAGAGACATGGCTCACTGAGGGAATTTCGGACGGTGCCGTTCAACCTTGTTTCGAGCGGACAGGGATGCAGCTCTCTCCGGTAAGGCTCGCGGTGGTGGTGTGTGTGTTTACATCAACACAGAATGGTGTAAGAACTCTGTGCTGGTTTCCAGACACTGCTCATCGCTAGTGGAGTTTGCGGCTGTTAGATGCAGACCATTTTATTTGCCACAGGAATTCACCTCTGTCTTTATATTTGGTGTCTACATTCCCCCCCCCCCCAGCGCTAATGCTAAGGAGGTTCTCTGTGAACTGTACGGGGCTATTAGCGAACTGCAGAACCACACCCTGATGGACTGTTTATTGTCGCTGGAGATTTTAACCATGCGAACCTTAAGTCAGTGCTCCCCAAATTCCATCAGTGTGTGGACTTTGCAACGAGGGGGGAGGACGTGTTGGACCTGGTTTATAGAAGCATACTGGGCAGAGCCCTGCCTCCACCTCGGTTACTGAGACCACATCTCTGTTATGCTAATCCCAGCATACAGACCGCTCGTCAGGCGCTCCAGACCAGTTCAGAAGCAGGTGAAAACCTGGCCAGCAGGAGCCATCTCTGCTCTTCAAGACTGCTTTGAGCACACTGACTGGCACATGTTCAGGGAGGCTGCAACCGATGGCGACTCTACCAACTTAGAGGAGTACAGAGCATTAGTGACCAGCTACATCAGCAAGTGCATTGATGATGTTACTCTGTCCAAGACCATCACTATACGTGCCAACCAGAAGCCATGGATGACCGCGGAGGTGCGTGCGCTGCTAAGGACCCGCGACTCCACCTTCAGAGCAGGTGACAAGGCAGCCCTAACAACAGCAAGAGCCAAACTGTCCCGAGCCATCAGAGGGGCAAAGTCTGCACATGCCTGGCTAATCCACAGCCACTTCCAGGACAGCGTGACACGCGGCGCATGTAGAAGGGCATCCAGGACATCACCAATTACAGGACAACATCACCTGACTGTGTGGGTGATGCCTCCCTCCCAAATGCACTGAATAACTTCTACAATCGGTTTGAGGCAGAAAGTGACGTGGCGACAAGGAAGTCCACCCCTCCTACAAATGACTAGGTGCTGTGTCTCTCCATGGCTGACGTGAGAAGAACCCTGTGCAGGGTCAACCCACGGAAGGCTGCTGGACCGGACAATATTCCTGGTAGAGTGCTCAGAGGATGTGCAGACCAGTTAGCAGATGTTCACTGGCATCTTCAACATCTCCCTGAGCAGCGCCACTGTTCCAATGTGCTTCAAGGCCACCACCATCGTCCCCGTGCCGAAGAAGTCTTCAGTGTCCTGCCTCAATGACTACCGTCCCATTGCACTTACATCCATCATCATGAAGTGTTTCGAGAGGCTCGTCATGAGGCATATCAAGACCCTGCTGCCCCTCTCACTGGACCCCCTGCAGTTTGTGTACCATCCCAACCGCTCAACAGATGACGCCATTCCACCACCCTCCACCTGGCCCTAACCCACCTGGACAAAAAAGACATATACGTTCGGATGCTGTTCATAGACTTCAGTTCAGCATTCAACACAATCATCCCTCAGAAACTGATTGGAAAGCTGAGCCTACTGGGCCTGAACACCTCCCTCTGCAACTGGATCCTAGACTTCCTGACTGTGAGACCTCAGTCAATCCGGATCAGGAGCAGCATCTCCAACACCATCACACTGAGCACGGGGGCTTCCCAGGGCTGTGTGCTCAGTCCACTGCTGTTCACTCTGCTGACCCACGACTGTGCTGCAACACACAGCTCGGACCATATCATCAAGTTCGCTGATGACATGACCGTGGTGGGTCTCATCAGCAAGAATGACGAGTCAGCTTACAGACAGGAGGTGCAGTGGCTAACGGACTGGTGCAGAGCCAACAACCTGTCTCTGAATGTGAACAAAACAAAGATGGTTGTTCACTTCAGGAGGGCACGGAGCGACCACTCTCCGCTGAACATTGATGGCTCCTTGGTAGAGATAATAAAGAGCACCAAATTTCTTGGTGTTCACCTGGCGGAGAATCTCACCTGGTCCCTCAACACCAGCTTCATAGCAAAGAAAGCCCAGCAGCGTCTCTACTTTCTGTGAATGCTGAGGAAGGTCAATCTCCCACCCCCATCCTCATCACATTCTACAGGGGTTGTATTGAGAGCATCCTGAGCAGCTGCATCACTGCCTGGTTCGGAAATTGCACCATCTTGGATTGCAAGACCCTGCAGCAGATAGTGAGGTCAGCTGAGAAGATCATCTGGGTCTCTCTTCCCGCCATTATGGACAATTACACTACACACTACATCCACAAAGCAAACACCATTATGAAGGATCCCATGCACCCCTCATACAAACTCTTCTCCCTCCTGCCGTCTGGGAAAAAGTTCCGAAGCATTTGGGCTCTCGCGACCAGACTATGTAACAGTTTCTTCCCCCAAGCTATCAGACTCCTCAATACCCAGAGCCTGGACTGACACCTTACTGTCCTATTGTCTTTATGCAGTCCTGGGTAGGTCTGTAGTCTAGTGTAGTTTTTTTCTGTGTTTTTTTTTACGTAGTTCAGTCTAGTTTTTGTACTGTGTCATGCATCACTGAGCCAATAGGCTGGTCCTGGACTTATTTCCACTTGGCATAATTTACTTATTATTATTTAATTATTTATGGTTTTATATTGCTATATTTCTACACTATTCTTGGTTGGTGTGACTGTAACGAAACCCAATATCCCTCGTGATCAATGAAGTATGTCTGTCTGTCTGTCAACACCACGGTCCTGAAAAACCGTTGTCTCATTTTTACTATGTACTGTACCAGCAGTTACGGTCGAAATGACAATAAAAGTGACTTGACTTGACTTTCAACCCCAGTTCCTGGCCTCCCTGTAATCTTTGATGCCATGTCCAATCAAGAACCTATCAATCACTGCCTTAAATACACCCAATGACTTGGCCTCCACAGCTGCATGTGACAACAAATTCCACAAATCACCATCCTCTAGCTAAAGAAATTTCTCCACAACTCTGATTTGAAAGGGTGCCCCTCAATCCTGAGGTTGTACCTCTTGTCCTAGACTCTCCCCCCATGAGAAACATCCTTTCCACATCTACTCTGTCTAGGCCTTTCAACATTTGAAAGGTTTCAATGAAGTCCCCCCTCACCCTTCTGAATTCCAGCGAGTACAGACCCAGAGCCATCAAACATTCCTCATATGATAACCCTTCCATTCCTGGAATCATCTTTGTGAACCTCCTCTGGACCCGCTCCAATACCAGCTCATCTTTTCTAAGATGAGGGGCCCAAAACTGTTCACAGTACTCAAGGTGAGGCCTCACCAGTACCTTCTAAAGTCTCAGCAACACATCGTTGCTCTTGAATTCTAGACACCTTGGAATGAATGCTAACATGTCATTTGCCTTCCTCACCACCAACTCAACCTGCAAGTTAACCTTCAGGCTGTTCCGCACAAGGACTCCCCGATGCCTCTGCATCTCAGATACCTGGATTTTCTCCCCATTTAGAAAATAATCCACACATTTTTTTCTACCATCAAATTGCATGACCATGCATTTTCCAACATTGTATTTCATTTGACACTTTCTTGTCCATTCTCCTGATCTGTCTGTCCTTCTGCATCTTACTTGTTTCCTCAACACTACCTGCCCCTCCACCAATCTTTGTATCATCTGCAAACTTGGCAATAAACCCATCTATTCCATCATCTAAATAATTTAAATACAGCATAAGAAGAAGTGGTCCCAACACCAACCCCTGTGGAACACCACTAGTCACTGGCAGCCAACCAGAAAAGGATCATTTTATTCCCATTCACTGCCTCCTACCAATCAGTCAATGTTCTAACCATGTTAATAACTTTCCTGCAATACCATGGGCTCTTAGCTTAATAACCAGCCTCAAGTATGACATCATGTCAAAGGACTTCTGAAAGTCTAAATATACAACATCCACTATATCCCCTTTATCTATTCTACTTGTAATCTCCTCAAAGAATTCCAACAGGTTCGTCAGGCAGGATTTTCCCTGAAGGAAACCATGCTGACTTTGTACTATCTTGTCCTGTGTCACCAAGTACTCCATCACATTATCATAATATCTTCCCAACCACTGAAGTCAGGTTAACTGGTCTATAATTTCCTTTCTGCTGCCTTCCTCCTTTCTTAAAGAGAGCAGTGACATTTGCAATGTTCCAGTCCTCTGGCACCATGCCAGAGTCCAATGATTTTTGAAACATTAATTCTAATGCCACCACAATCTCTAACACTACCTCTTTCAGAACCCTTGGGTGCAGTTCCTCTAACCAAGATGTCTTATGTACCTTTAGGTCTTTCAACTTTTTGAGCACCTTCTCTCTTGTAACAGTAACTGCACCCACATCTCTTCCTTCACACACTACAACATCAAGCATACTGCAGGTGTCTTCCACAGTGAGGACTGATGCAAAATAACACATTAGCCATCTCCTTGTCCTCCATTATTATTTCTCCTGCCCCATTTTCTGGCAGTCAGATATCCACTCTCATTTCTCTTTTATTTTTAACATACTTGAAAAAGCTTTTCCTGTCCACTTTGATATAATTTGCTAGCTTGTTTTCATATTTCATCTTCTCCCTTCTACAAACTGTTTGTAGATTTTTTTTAGTTGCTCTGTAGTTTTTAAAAAAACTTACCAATCCCCCATCTTCCCACTAATTTTTGCTTTGTTGTATGCCCTCTCTTTTGCTTTTACCATAGCTTTGACTTCCCTTGTCAGTCACAGTTGTACTATTTTACCATTTCAGTATTTCTTCATTTTTGGAATACACATGTCCTGCACCTTCCTCATTTTTCCCAGAAACTCACACCATTGCTGCTCTGCTGTCATCCCTGCCAGCAGCTCCTTCCAATTTACTTTGGCCAATTCCTCTCTCACACCACTGGAATTTCCCTTACTCCACTGAAATATTGCTACATCAGACTTTACTTTCTCCCTGTCAACTTCTTCTTAAACAGAGCCTCAGGACTGAGGATGATTTGTTTCCATTTTGTTTTTGAGCTGACATATGAGACCAATTGGATTCATTAGATGAGTGGGGAGGTGACTGATTGGGTGTGTGCTTTGGTACGTGGTGAAGTGATGCATTTTTTATGATGGGCTTGTAGTTGTTCTCATAGTGCAGATTTGAAAATCAGCCTGAGATCCCAAGAAGTCAGTGGATTGATGCATTGCCTGAGGAAGTTTTGAGCACATCCTTGAACCATATCTTTTGTCCATTTGCTAATTGTATCCTTTGATTTGTTTTAGACTAGATATCTGTTTTGAGCATATTGGATTATAAAGGACATGCCCTATTGAAAGGACCCAACTAATTCTAATTAGACCATCAGTGTCGGTGACGCTCTCCTGCGACAGGAAACCTACATTGATTTGCTTATCCTTCCAGCAGATTTGCCACAAACAACTGTAGAGCCCAAACCAGCAGGTATATTTGAAGCAGAGCTTGATAGGTTTTTGATTAGTTACGGTGTCAAAGATTATGGGGAGAAGGCAGGAGTATGGGGTTGAGAGGGATAGTAAATCAGCCATGATAGAATGGGCCAAATGGCCTAATTCTGCTCCTAAGCCTTACAATCTTATTTAGAGGAATTTGCAGAGAATTTCCTGTGATGTGCATAATATAGTTATGTTCAGATCTCAGAAAAATATGAGAAAGCAGGGATAACTGCTAACTATAGACCATGAATTTGGTGCCCAGTTTGAAATCTTGCAATTCATATATCCTTTTCCTCAAATGACCAAAGACACTGTTAGATTGAAGGTGTTAGTGCTTGATCTTTACTGAGAGATGGCCCCTAAGGTACAACATTCATAGTTTTACCGTAACTTGTAATATTGAAGGGTGATGTTGTGAAGTGGCTGCAGGTTGGTAGAAGGAACCAGCATACCACTTTCAGCTGGATTTTTTGAAAACCAAACAGCTGACTTCTTTCTGTTGTTCCTGCCCCATAGCATTGCATATTAAACTTTAGCTTCCTTTGGAAAATTAGCACTAAATCAATTTCCCCCATCCTAATAGATATACTACTCTATGCATAAAGATGAGGCATCATAAGGTTGTTGTTATCAATTTTGAATGGTATGCATGCTGATGTCAGTTTCTCAGAAATCCATCTGGTGACTTCCACTTGTATGTCTGTCGTATACAAGGAGATTTGGGCTATTACTTCACAGAGTTTGGCTTTATAACTCACAGCATCTTAACACACTCAGCTATGCATTTGAAGTACATTGTATTCAGTCGTCAGGAGAGTCAAATTGTGCGAATTCGTATGAAGCCATGTATGTTAGTGATGAAACGTTTGTTCATCTTTCATTACAGTTCACCAGCTTTGTGACCAATTTTCTTTGAGGCTAATATTAAACCAGCTGTGTGTGGAGATCTATTATCTTAAATGCTGACATGTAAAGCACAGTACAAATGATGTGTTTCACTGGTTACAGACAGAATGCAGATTGACAATGGCTCTTTGAAAGAATTTAGAAATTCTCACTGTAGATAGAGGCTGATTAGTCACAAAAAGGTCTGGTTCAGACAGTAAAGGACTGCCTGTGGTGTTGTCTAACATTTAATTATTCATTGTACATTTGTTACTTTTCTCTGTGCAGACATTTTGCTGAATATAAATTAAGGATACCGAGCAGAAATATTGAGTCATTGGGGTTTATGATACATATATACTGCTTCTATTTATATTTCATGTTCCCTTTTCACTTTCTTCTTGTGTACCATGTACCATTCCTTGGTTTTGCATCTATTATTATGGACTTTAAGGATGTTGCCAGGTCTTGAGGATCTGAGTTATAGGGAAAAGTTAAAAATGTTTATTCCCCAGAGTGTAAGAGAATGAGGGGTATATAAAATTACGAAGAGCATAGATTGAGTAAGTACAATTAGACCTTTTCCACTGTTGGTTGAGTGAGACTAGAACTAGCAGTCATAGGTTAAGGATGAAAGCTGAAATATGTATTTATTTATTCGCAATACTACATGGAATAGGTGCTTCCGGCTCCATGAGCTGTGCCGCCCCAGTAAACCCTGACAACCCCGATTTAACCCTAACCTAACCAGGACAAAAGACAATCACCAACTAACCTACCTGTATGCCTTTTTACTGTGGGAGGAAACCAGAATGCCAATGAAAACCCACACTTTCCACGGGAGGATGTACAGACCCTATTTATAGAGGACACCGAAAATGAACTCTGAACCCCAATGTATTAACATTGTGCACGACCGTGGTGCTTTAAGGGGAATCTGAGGGGGAACTTCTTCATACAAAGGGTGGTGCAAGTGTGGAACGAGCTAGCAGTGGAAACGGTGGATATGAGACTGATTGCAAAGTTTAAGAGAAGTTCAGAACTTTTAGTCGAGACTGGTTTCATCAATAGGTCAGGGGTTTGGGAATAAAATGTTCCGGTTCCAGTGTAATATTGAAGTACACTGGATTGCAACTTACTCCCATTAATGCATGGTAAAGGTGTCGCGATTAATCAAAGCAGAACAGAGTTTATCTACTGACCTAGCCAGAGGTTCACAACTAAATGCACTAAAGACGGACTGCTAATTACCTTACCACGAACAATTTCTGCACATTTACTCATTGTCAGTGCACATCTGGCCAATCTCTGCACGGGAGGTATGTTGAGGTTTGTTTATTTAGTTGTTTACTGAGATGCAGCATAGAATAGGCCCTTCCAGCACTTCGAGCTGTGCTGCCCAGCAACCCTCAATTTAACCCCAGCCTAATCACTGGACAATTTACAATAACCAATTAACCTACTGAGCGTTATGTTTTTGGACCATGAGGGGAAACAGGAGCACATGGAGAAAACGCATGTAATCTTTGGTGAGGGTGTACAGACTCCTTACATGTGGCATGAGAACTGAATGAACACCAATGCCCTGAGCTGTAAAAATGTCATGCTAACTGTTACATTACCACAGCGCCTCTGAAGAAGGTAATGAAACTTTAAATAAACACAGCTAAGCAAACACTAAAATCTGATGAAAATAAATGCATGTTTGGACTATTTCTCCTCCTTAGCCTAAAAGCACATTTCACAGCTGTTGGGTGCTTGGGGCCACATTGGCCAGATTTGGACAGTGAGACTGACAGGCTACTCAAGCATGTCACTTGGACGAATTCAATCCTGCCTAGTAGTACTTTCCATTGCTGGTCAGAACAGACAGTGCCATAATGAATTGGAATTCCTGTAGCAATCTTCTATTCCTCAACAGGGGCCAATCATGAGAAACACTGCAGTTAATACCACAGAGACTTGGCAATTGACACAGAGACCTTGCAGGCTGTATAAACATCTTTCACTGACGCATTCCCAGCAGATTAATTTGTTTGTGAAAACCTTGGTGCTTCATCTGTCAGGGAGCAATCTGTGCACAATTCACATAACACCAGATGTCCATGCTCCAGTGCGCTATCAACTTCAGATTGGAGGACAGTTCTATTCAAAGTTAAGTGCAATCATGCAGCATCATATTCACTTAAAATCAATGACCTATTGGATAGGTTATAAAGTAAATGATGCCCTTACAACAAGAACAAAACAAGAAATGGCTGAGGTGTAATAAGGCACTTGTCAGAGCACATCTGGAGTTTTGAGAGTCCCCCTGAAGAAATTCCTCATCTCTGTTCTGAAAGGATGCCCCTCTATTCTGAGGCTGTGTCCTATGGATTTAGACTCTCTTACCAAGAAAACATCCTCTCCACATCGACTCTGTCAAGGCCTTTCACCATGCGATAGATTTCAATGAAGTCACCACTCACTCTTCTGAATTCCAATGAGAACAGGCATCAAACACTCTTCATATGACAAGCCGTTCAATCCTGGATCATTTCTGTGAAACTCCTTGGAAGCCTCTCCAGTTCCAGCATATCCTTTCTAAGATAAGGAGCCCAAAACTGCTCACAATACTCCAAGTGAGGCCTCACCAGTGCTTTATAAAGTCTCAACATTACATCCTTGGTTCTTCCTCACCACCAACTCAACCTGCAAATTAACCTTTAGGGAATCCTGCACAAGGACTCCCAAATACTTTTGTGCCTCAGTTTTTTTTGTATTTTCTCTCCATTTTGAAAATAGTCAACCCTTTCATTTCTTCTACCAAAGCACATGACCATACACTTCCCGATACTTTATTCCATCTGCCATTTCTTTACCAATTCTCCTAATCTTTCTAAGTCCTTCTGTAGCCTCTCTGCTTCCACAAAGCTACCTGCCTGCCTCCATCTTCATATCGTCCACAAACTTCCCAACAAAACCATCAATAATATCATCCACATTGACATATAACGTAAAAAGAACCAGTTCCAACACAAACCCCTGTGGAACACTACTAGTCATCGGCAGTCACCCAGAAAAGGTTCCTTTAATTCCTACTCTTGGCATCCTGCCAATAAGCCACAGATTTATCCATGCCAAGACTAAGGAGCTGGTGGTGGACCTGAGGAGGGCTAAGGCACCGGTGACCCCTGTTTCCATCCAAGGGGTCAGTGTGGACATGGTGGAGGATTACAAATACCTGGGGATACGAATGGACAATAAACTGGACTGGTCAAAGAACATTGAGGCTGTCTACAAGAAGGGTCAGAGCCATCTCTATTTCCTGAGGAGACTGAGGTCTTTTAACATCTGCCAGATGATGCTGAGGATGTTCTACAAGGCTGTGGTGGACAGTTCTATCATTTTTGCTGTTGTGTGCTGGGGCAGCAGGTTGAGGGTAGCAGACACCAACAGAATCAACAAACTCATTCGTAAGACCAGTGATATTGTGGGGGTGGAACAGGACTCTCTGATGGTGGTGTTTGAAAAGAGGATCATCTTGGACAATGACTCCCATCCACTCCATAATGTACTGGTTAGGCACAGGAGTACACTCAGCCAGAGACTCATTCCACCGAGATGTAACACTGAGCGTCATAGGAAGTCTGTGGCCATCAAACTTTACAACTCCTCCCTCGGAGTGTCAGACACCCTGAGCCAAATGGCTGGTCCTGGACTTATTTCCACTGGGCATGATTAACTTATTATTATTTAATTATTTATGGTTTTATATTGCTATATTTCTTCACTACTCTTGGTTGGTGCGGCTGTAACAAAACCCAATTTCCCTCGGGGATCAATAAAGTATGTCTGTCTGTCTGTCTGTCTGCTAGAATCTTTCCTGTAATACCAAGGACTTGTAGCTTGTTAAGCAGCCTCATGTGTGGCACCTTTACAAATACCTTTGAAAATCCAAGTCCAAAACATCAACCAATTCTCCTTTCTCTATCCTACTTGATATTTCTTGAAAGAATTCCAACAGGATTGTCAGGCGAGATTTTCTCTTGAGGAGACCATGCTGGCTACAGCCTATTTTCTCATGTGCCTCCAAGTACCCTGAGCCCTCATTCTTAATAATCAACTCCCACATCCTCCCAACCACTAACGCCAGACTAATGGCCTATAGTTTTCTTTCTTCTGCGTCTCTCCCAAATTGAAGAGTGGAGTGACATTTGCAACTTTCCAGTCTTCCAGAACCATTGCAGTATCTAGTGATTCTTGAAAGATCATTACTAATGCCTCCACAATTACTTCAGCCCCCTCTTTCAGAACCCTGGGGTGTACACCATCTGGTCCAGGTGACTTGTCTACTTTCAGACCTTTCAGTTTCACACTTATGGTAACTTCACACACTTCATGCCCCCAACACCTGGTACTTCCACCATATTGCTAATGTCTTGCACAGTGACGACTGATGCAAAATATTTATTCAGTTCATCCGCCATCTCCTTGTTCCCCATTATTTCCTCTCCAGCATCATTATTCAGTGGTCCAATATCCACTCTTTGGTGTCCTCTTTAATATTATTGGCTAGCTTACTTTCATATTTCATCTTTACTTTTTTAATGACCTTTTAAGTTGCCTTCTGTTGGTTTTTAAAAACTTCCCAATCCTCTAACTTCCCATTCATTTTTGTCCTATTGTATGCCCTCTCTTTAGCTTTTATGTTGGATCTGACTTCTCTTGATAGCCACGGTTGTGTCATTTTAACTTCAGAATACATCTTCCTATTTGGGATGTAGGTACCCTGTGGCTTCTGAATTGCTTCCAGAAATTCCAGCCATTGCTGCTCTGCCATCATCCCTGCCAGTGTAATACTGATACATCTGACTTCAGTTTCTCCTTCACAAATTTCAGGGTGAGTTACTTTAAGCTCTCTAATCATTTCTGGTTCATTCACAGCACCCAATCCAGAATAGCTGATCCCCCCAGAGGGTTCAACCACGAGCTGGTCCAAAATGCCATCTCATAGGCACTCGTGAATAGCTCCCTCCTGGAATCCAGCACCAAATGATTTTCCCTATCTTCCTGCATATTCAAATTCCCCATAATGATTGTAACTTTGCCCTTTTGGTATGCATTTTCTCTCCCATTGTACTTTGTAGGCCACATGCTTACTACTGTTTCGGGGTCTGTTCCTAACTGGCCTTTTCTCCATTTCAGTCCCTTCACTCTTTCCACATTGATTGAACCCTTTCCAACTCCATATCACCTGTAATGATTTGATTCATTTTTTACCAACAGAGCTATGCCTTTCTGCCTGTTCCTTTGATACAATGTGTATTCTTGGATATGAAGCTCCCAGCTATTATCTTTCAGCCATGATTCAGTGATTTCTATCCTGCCAATTTGTAACTGTGCTGCAAGTTCATCGACCTTATTCTGTATACTGCACACATTCAGATACAACACCTTCAGTCCTGTACCCTTTCAATTTTGTCTGCTCTGTTCATTGCAATTCACCCTATTGGCTGTAATTTTGCCTTATCAATAGCCTCTCTTCAATACACATTGCTTCTGTTTATAAACAAGAGAAAATCTGCAGATGCTGGAAATTCAAGCAACACACACAGAATGCTGGAGGAACTCAGCAGGATCTATGGAAAAGAGTACGGTCGACATTTTGGGCCAAGACCCTTCAGCAGGAAGTCCAAGCCTTCATGTTGAAAATAAGATGACAAAACTGAGCAGGATGGTGGAGAGGGCTGAAGTAAGAGTGAGGATGGGTGCTCTTTGGTCCCAGTAGGTTCTGAAATTCAGCTGGTCATCAGATAAATCGTTGGAGGTCAGAGGAGAATGATATCTCCATTAGAGGTCCCTAGAGATTGTTTAGGTTTGGAGGATCAGAGAATTGGATTGAGAATTGGGTGGAGTGATGAGGGAGGGATAGAAGCTGGGACTTCATAGGAATTAGAAAAGTTTATTTTTATTTATTTGTTAATTTAGAGATACAGCGCGGAGTACGATCTTCCGGCCCTTTGTTTTGCTCTGCCCAGCATCCACTGACAACCCATCAATTTAACCCTAACCTAATCATGGGACAATTTACAATGACCAATTAACCTACTCGGTACACACTTGGACTGAAGAAGGGGACCTAGAGAATACCCAAGCATTCCACAGGAGGACATACAGAGGACGCCAGGACAGATGCCCCCCGTTGCAATAGTCTCACACTAACCACTACGCTACTGTCGCACCCAAAATGATGCTGAGTCCAAGTTGATCAGCTGATCACAGGATCTGAGCAAGTTGAACAATCCGCACCAGGAGTACTTTTTAACGGCAATCGAGATGTTGAAGGAAGAAATTCTGATTAGGGGAGAGACCAATCAGCGAGGAGTGATGACTCTGTTGGTTAAAAATGGAATAAAAAATCTTTAGAAAGAGGTGACACAAGGTCGGAAGATATTGAATCGTTGTGGATATAGGTAAGGAACTGCAGATGTAAAAAGACCCTGATGGGTGTTATGTACAGACCCCCAAACAGTAGTAAGGATGTGGTCTACAAGTTAGAAAATGCAGACCAAAAAGGCAATGTTGCAATTGTATTGGGAAAATCAGGTTGGTGTGGGATTCCAATAGAGGAAATTTCTAGAAAACCTACGAGATGGCTTTTTAGAGCAGCTCCTGGTTGAGCCCTCTAGGGGGTCAGCTATTCGGAATTGGGTGTTATGCAATGAAGCAGAATTGATTAGGGAGCTTAAAGGGAAAAAAAACCCCTTAGGGACAAATGATCATAATATGATCAAATTCACCCTTAAATTTGTGAAGGAGAAACTAAAGTCGGATGTATCAGCATTACAGTGGAGGAAAGGGAATTGCAGAGACATGAGAAAGGAGCTGGCCAGAAATGATTGGAAAAGAACACTGGAAAAGATTGGAAAAGGATGACAGCAATGCAGCAATAGCTGGAATTTCTGGAAGCAATTTGGAAGGCACAGAATATATACATCTGAAAGTGGAAGAAGTATTCTAAAGGTAAGATGACACAACCATGGCTGATAAGGGTTTGGTGAAAGCCAACATAAAAGCTAAAGAGACGGCATATACTAGAGCAAAAATTAGTGGGAGCTTCAGGGATTGGGAAGCTTTTAAATACCAACAGAAGGCAATTAAGAAGTTAATAAGAAGGTAAAGGTGGAATACAGAAGTAAGCTAGTGGATAATTTTAAAGAGAACACCAAAAGTTTCTTCAGATACATAAAGTATAAAAGAGAGGTGAGAATGGATATCTGGCTGATGGAAAATGATACTGGAAAGGTAGTAATAGGGCACAGGAAGTGGCAGATGAACTGAATAAATATTTTGCATCAGCCTTCATGGTAGAAGACAATAGCAGTATGGTGAATGTTCCAGGTGTCAGGGGTCATGAAGTATGTGGTTACCATAATTAGAGAGAAGATTTTTGCGAAATGGAAAGGTTTAAAGGTAATTAAGTCACCTAGACCAGATGATGTACGCCCCAGAGTTCTGAAAGTGGTGGGCGAAGAGGCAGTGGAGTCATTAGTAATGATCCTTCATGAATCACTAAATTCTGGAATGGTTCAGAAGACTGCAAATGTCACCCCACTCTTCAAGAAGGGAGAGAGGCAGAAGAAAGGAAACTATAGACCATTAAGTCTGACCTCAGTAGTTGGGAAGATGTTGTAGTCAATTATTAAGGATGAGGTCTCAGGGTACTTGGATGCACACGATAAAATAGTCAGCATGGTTTCCTCAAGGGAAAACCTTGCCTGACAAATCTGTTGGAATTCTTTGAAGAAATAACAAGCAGGATAGATAAAGGAGAATCGTTTGATGTTGTGTACTTGGATTTTCAAAAGGCCTTTGACAAGGTGCCACACGAGGCTGCTTAATAGATTACAAGCCCATGGTATTATGGGAAAGATACTAGCTTGGAAAAAGAAGTGGCTGATTGGCAGGAGGCAAAGAGTGGGAATGAAAGGAGCCTTTTCTTGTTGACTGCCAGTGACTAGTAATGTTCCACAGGGGTCCATGTTGGGACTGATTCTTTTTACATTATATGTCAATGATTTGGATAATGGAATTGATGGCTTTGTTGCAAGGTTTGCAGATGATATGAAGATAGGTAGAGCGGCAGGCAGATTTGAGGAAATAGGGAGCTATAGATGTACTTATATAGACTAGGAGAATGAGCAAACAAGTGGCAGATGGAATGGAATGTGGGGAAGTGTATGGTCATGCACTTTGATAGAAGAAATGAAAGGGTTAACTATTTTGTGAATGGAGAGAAAATATAAAACCTGAGGTGCAAAAAGATTGGGGAGTCCTTATGCAGGATTCCCTAAAAGTTAATGTAATCCAGGTTAATTAAACCCAAACTTGTAATGTTAGAAAGTTCTAACTGTGGGGGGGGGGGGGGGGGATGAGAACAAGGTTTACCAGTTTTTATAAAAGGAGAATTTGAGAAAAACACTATGCAAGGGTGGGGCGGGCTGGACACAGGACGGACAAAGAGAGAAACACAGCAACGATTAGAAGAAGAAGACATGAACAGTTAAGAGCGGAATTAGGAGTGAGTATCTTTACCCACTTGAAGATTACTTAACTTGAAACTCCTGGAGTAGAGCCAATAGCAATAGAAGATTTATTGATGCTAAAGAGACAATATCGGCAGAGACCAGTGTCCAAAATCCCTACTGTGTAGTCTGCAAAATTACACTAGGAGATTTGGCCAAGTTTTTATTCAAGTTTGTGAAATGACTTTCTGTGGATGATGAACTATTTCATTCCAACAAACCAAAAAACAAGATGGTGAGCCACCCAAGCTGAAGAAGCAGTGTGGTAATGAAATATGTAATGACGCAAAGGATTTAATACAGTTGGATGCATAAGTTATTTTCATTCGAAGAATCTGAATATGATTTTCTGCAAGAACTGATTATTTTTGCAAAGACTTTGATAAGTTACTGAGTAAGATTTACTTTGTTTAAGAGTTGTGATGTTGGAGAATTGCCGTGAAAAGAGTTAAACTGTGTATATATAATTTTTGAATTTGAATTTAAACTTGTAGATATACTGCCTGGAACTGAAACTGAAGTTAACTATAATACTTGAGAATAGAAATTATATTTGGTTTTCTAATTAACTATGGATAAGTAAAAAGGAAAGTTTAGTCTGTAAACTTTTAAATAGGGAATAACTCTAGATCTAATTAGTTAGATCAGAGTAATAAAGGAATCTCACCGATTCTAATTAAAAAGGAACTTGTGGTTTGATATCTAAGATTTGGAACCCAAAGAGAATGTTTGAATTTTAAATTGTTCTTGCTCATGTAAATATTTTGTGCATATTGTTTCTTTCTTATAAACAAGACTTATCTCCAGAAGTGTGTGGTTTCTATTCACTGCCTCCTTCCAATGCCTGGATTCTTCTGATGGCCGGCTAGCACCTAGTGTAATTTGATTTTCTCAAAGAGTGCGTTGACTAGTCACACATGATAAGATCAGTGTAACACAGGTCTTACATAAAACTTGGCGAGCCAGCCAGGAGGTAGTGTGTTAGATAACCAGAAGCATACTGATATACAAAGCACTAAAATAATTTTATTGTTCAAACTGACTTGTTCAATTAAGACCTACAGTGAAAGAAAATTGAAGTCATAGAGGAAAAGGGTGTCAACATCCCAAATGCTGTTTTAGTCAGTGAGTGGCATAACAGGAACAGAACAAGATGAGGGAATACTGGACTTTCTAAAAGAATATGGTTCAGTTGCCAGAGTTATTTATCTAACTAACCCCAGTGCAGAATTTCCCAAGTCCCTCATAGTACAGTACCATTTTGACTCTGCAATGCAAGATCTCCAGCCCTTGCTACCATACACTCAATAGGCAAGTGGTGACCAAAATGTTTCCTACCATGTAGTTACTTTAGCCAGTGTTTACACTCAGAAAGTTGGAAAAGACACCACTCAAGCTTACCTTGGGGAGTTAAAGACCTTAGAGAAGCGCAGAGGGAAAGATTATAATGAAATCTTGAGAGAGTTGTTAACCCAGATCAGCCAAACCCTTACTGTGGTAGTAGGGATACAGTCACTGTTGAAACTGCTGAAGATGTACATGATAAGACCAGCACTCTTCAATTCAGAGCAGACACCACTGCTACTAACCAGCCAGAAACAGCTCTAGCTGCTGCTCAGTATAACTCAATCCCAGAAATACAAACTAATGGAGTTGTAGTGGAGCCATACCTCTCTCTCAGTGATCTAAACCCTCCCGATATTCAGAGAGTCATAGTCGAGCACTCTGTGTGCAGTAATGACTTGATGGCTCCTGGAAATCCACCAGTACAGCTCTGACCTGTTTCTGGAAGAACACCACATCCACCTAATGAGGCGGGTTATGAGACGGTGTGCTGGTGTTGAACTGCTCTTGCAAGACCCAAGTGCTTCTGATCTTCATAGAACACGGAAAATATATGAAAGTATTCTTCCCCCAGCTTCTGACATCATCAAGTCAATAAGCCCTGGAATTTCACCAGTACTTACATACAACTCCTAGATTCAGCTTTTGCTGCCATGGAAGATAGTGATGAATTATTCATCCAATTCATGAACACAGTACAGAACACGGGTTAAAAACCGTCTGCCTACCTACAGTGACTACTAGTAGCATTGACACTGACTGTAAAGTTGTGGAGATGCAGAAACTGAGACTAACAAGCATCTCTTAAGGCAGTTTTGTAGGGAATGTTGGGACCACTCCCCAATGTTAGAGAAAAAACAAAACCCGCCATCATTTACTGAACTACTGATGTTTCTATGCATCGAGGAAGACAAGCATGCTTCTCAAACCACACGCATAAAACTGCATTTAGGAACAGCCAAATCACGTGCAGTTATACAGTCTCAGACGCAGGTGCCTGTAAAGATGATGATGTAGTGCAGCTAATTTCAGTTACTTCTCAACTGACTGAACAAGTCTCTGAGCTTCAAAGTCAACTAGCTGCTGTACAAGCTACAGAACAGCAGAAGGGAAAAGTGAGCTTTAATACAGCAAGTGAGACACCACTGCAAAGAAGGGATGATGCAACAGATAACAAGAGTCCAGTACCACTAACAAACAGCCAAGTGTAAAACCAAAAGCTCGGTACTGTTTTAAATGTGGCGAAGATGGGCACATAACCAGCTCTTGCTGCTGTGAACCCAATCCAGCATTAGTAGCAGGAAAGGGAAGACAGCTTGAAAAGAGACAGAGTGAGAGGGAATCACATCATGGTACCCCAAGCCTCATTTTAAACTAGAAGTGGCTCCTGCTGCAGGGCAAGCAGGGAGTGATGTCCGCAAAGCATGTCCCAAAAAGATCATGCTTGATGAACTGAAATCTGGAGGACAGACTGTTAACCTGTCTAAGGGATTAGTCAGCAAAACATGCACTCATCAAATAAGCCTAGCCGGTAGAAAATGCAATTGTTTATTCAATACAGGATCTCAGGTCACTACCATCTCTAAATCCTTCTATGATCAGACCTCCCACTTCACTCTCTCACCAACTTGTTGGAAGTTAAGGGTGCAAACAGACAAGCTATCCCATACCTGGGATATATAGAAGTCAATGTTACATTCCCGAATGACTTTATAGGGGTGGATGTGGAAGTGTCACCTTAGCATTGATTGTTCATAGCATTGTCTCTTTACATTCACAGCCTGTGGTGCTAGTTGGCATGAATATCCTTGATGAACTGTATAACTACTACTGTAAATTGCAAAGTAGCCAGAAATTCTGTCCTAAATTTGGCTACAAGCAAGTCCTGCAAGTTTTACAAATGCGATGAAGACTGACTACCAAGGGAAATGTTGGACTGCTGAGAGTACCTGGCAAGGACCCTAGACAAAAACCCAGCTGGGCTGTCTCTAATCTCGCGTGGATCAGTCACAGTCAGAACACCACATCCTGATATTTCAGCTAGCATGGAGCATCCTTCTTCTCTCATGTCTGGAGGACTTAAAGCAAAGACTTGCCTTGTTACTTTGGAAAACAAGCAACATTGTCACTTACCTGTAGTGATCTCCAATATAACAGCACATGATGTTACAATTCCTCCCAGATATGTTATAGCGGAACTAAATTTAGTACAAGTTATACTTCTGAAAGAACAGTCAATTAAAACCTCCAATGAGTCAGAATTCCCTCAAGCGTCAAGCCCAGGGTTTAACTTCGGTGATTCTCCTATACCCACTGAGCGAAAGACAAGACTTACCCAGAAATTACAAAGCATCTGTGATGTTTTCTCCCATCATCACTTAGATTTTGGGTGTACCAACAAAGTGTAACATTGAATCAATCTTATTGATGAAACACTGTTCAAACATCGACCTCAACCAATACACCTGGAATTCAGAGAAGCTGTTCGGAATCATCTCCGGGAATTACTAAACACAGGAATGATCAGAGAGTCTGAATCTCCTTTTTCTTCTCTGATTCTTGTGGTGAGAAGAAAGATGTCCATTTTGTGTATCGAAATTTCAGAAGTTAAATCAACGATTAAAGATGCCTATGCACTCCCAAGGCTTGGAGACAATTTTATGGCCTTGACCAGTTCCAAATGTTTTTCAGTCCTTGACCTAAAATCTGGTTATTACCAGATAGAGGTTGAAGAAGCTCCGTCAAGCTTAAAACCACCTTGGTGTGTCCTCTCGGGTTCTATGAATTCAATAGGATGTCACAGGGAATTCCAAACACGCCAAGCACATTTCAGTGACTCTGTGGAGAAATGCAAAGCTGATATGAACCTGAAGGAAGTCCTTGACGACATCATTGTGTTCTCTAAAGACTTGGATAAGCACGAGGAAAGACTGATGAGAGTCCTGAACCAACTCAGAGAGTATGGACAAGCTAGCTTCAGAAAAATGTGTTTTTGCACAGATGTCAGTCAAATATCTCAGACATACAGCATCTCATCAAGGAGTTCAAACTGGCTCTGATAAGGTTGCTGTGGTCAAAACCTGGCCAATTTCCAGAAATTTGAAGGGATTGAAGTTCTTCCTTGGATTTATTGGATATTACTGCCGCTTTATCAAGGACTTTTCTCAAGAAGTTAAGACACTCAATGATTTGACATCGGGATACCCACCTACCAGAAAGAACTCCAAGGTGAAGGAAGATAGCCAGTATCATCATCCGAAAGACCCATTTGCAGGCTGTTGTACTACCACATGTCAAGAAGCATTCAACCTAATCATAAAGGAACTTACATCTGCTCCAGTGTTGGCGCTTGCTAACCTTCAGCTGCCTTCTACCAGGAACAGGACAGGCACCTTAGGGTCATCGTCTATGCCAGTAGGAGCTCTCACAAACCATGATATCCTGCTCATAAATTAGAGTTCCAAGCTCTAAAATGGGCAGTCAGTGAAAAATTTCATGATTACACTAGACAACAAAGATTTTGCTTCCTGAATACCTTTAGGCATATCTTATGAATTTTGGGCTACTGATCATGAAAATCACCATGAAATTTCCTTATCACGCACCATTTTAAAAATAAACTTATGTTTATTATTTCAATTCATAATACAAGTCAATTAAAATATTATCTACAATGTAAGCTGGAAAGTTTCCTACCTTGTCCAGGCGTGCGTGGCCATACTTAGGCGGTGCGGCTGCTGCATGGCAGGACAGGTTTTAGTAATAATTACTGGGTTCAGGACTGTAAGGATGGTATTTGCTATCACCAGGCACAACAATTTCTACGAAGGATTATGATATTTGAGACAGATGCTTCCCAGAATAACTGATGCCAAGATTAAGGAAAGCATTTTTTGTTGATCCACAAATCAAACAGGTCATCAATGACAGGCAGTTTGAAGAATTTCTAGTGGGACCGGAGAAAATCACATGGAAGGCACTCAAGGAAGTTGTTGAAATGTTTCTCGGCATCTACAGAGCACCAAACTACATGCAGCTGGTTGAAAGCATGCTTCAAGCATATAAAACCATGAAATGCAACATGTCACTAAAGATTCATTTTCTGCATTCCCATTTAGACTTCTTCCCTGAAAATCTTGGTGCTGTTAGTGACGAACACGGTGAAAAGTTTCACCAGGACATTGTGGTCATGGAAAAAAGATACCAGGGCAACTGGAATCCATCAATGCTGGCGAATTATTGTTGGACACTTAAGTGAGAAGCCTCAGACACCAAGTACAAATGAAATTCATTAACAAAATATTTTTAACTTAGTTGAACTATTGCAAAGCATTAGCACCATTATGCAAATAAGCACATTATATTCAATAAAAGTTAATTTGTTGTTTCTCTAAATTCCTATGTGATACAAGTACAGTCGGCCCTCCTTATCCGCGAATTCAACCAACCGCAAATCGCGAAAACCCGGAAGTGCTCTTCCAGCACTTGTTGTTTGAGCATGCACAGACTTCTTTTCTTGTCATTATTCCCTAAACAATGCAGTATAACAACAATTTTACATAGCATTTACATTGTATTAGGTATTATAAGTAATTTAGAGATGATTTAAAGTATACGGGAGAATGTGCGTGGGTAATCGTGCATCGGAATCGAAAAAATTTCGGAAGTACTCTTACTAAGTAAATCAGAAAAGGTACATCCGGTACTATTTAGCATCAGTTAGTCAAACATTTGCCTTAGTATATATTTTACCTTTCTATGCATATAAAACGTATGTTTCAGCACCGGGCTGTCGATCCAGTGACGGACCGCTCCCAAGTGTGATCTCCACCGTGCCAGGTTGATATGGAGGATCAAAAACCCAAAACCCCAAAACCTAATAATTAAACCATTGCGTTGCTTAGTAAAAATTGTAGCTTTCATCGGGGCAGGGCCTTTCTCACTTTATCCTTTAAAATTGTTCTGATCGTTGACCGACGTAGCCTAACACTTTTCCAATGAATGATGGTGTTTCACCTCTTTCTGATCGCTTTATTATTTCCACTTTATTTTCAATCGTGATCGTGATTATTTTCGAGAACAGAAACACTGCGGATTTAGAGCTCGACTGCTGGGTCCTAACGTCCACCGTACTGAGACAGGTTAAATAAAGTCTGGGGTTCCGCTGGGTCCTAAGATCCACTGCATTGAGACAGGTTGAATAAAGGACTTGAGTATCCGCGTTTTTTGGTATCCACGAGAGGTCCCAGAACCAATCCCTCGCGGATAAGGAGGGCCGACTATATTCTAAAATTATATTTGTGTTCATCTTCAAGCAGTCCATCATAAACAAAAAAATTCTGAGGAAACAACACTTTTGAAAGAATTTGTTGTCCAGTGTTATCTTTATGGGAGTTCATTTACTGTAGTTCATTTAACCCCCTGACTTATGTACCTTCCACTGAATGCAACTAGTTACAGATGCTAGCTGCCCTGTAAACTGATAATTTTGAGCTGCAATATAGATCCAAGAACCTGAACCAGGATGTTGACGGGTTGTCCCGACAACCACATGGAGAACTATCAGATGATTTCATACCCCAGAAAGATTGGGAACGCATCATGAAGTTTACTGAAAGTCATCTGCTGAACTCAGGTGATGCAGGTAAAGTTACCGTTGACATTGTGCAAGCTACATGTGAGAGTTGTCTTCAAACAGAAGCTGCGGCAAATGCTGCCATTGCATATGCTCGATCTTTAATGATGCATTTGAGTGCTATTCCTGACAGTTACGCACAAGAAGATCAGTCTATGGGATTCCCAGTCATTTCTCAACTCTCTGATGGTGAGATTACAGATTCCCAATTAGCAGATCCTTGTATTAGGGAAGTCATCAAGCAGATGGAAGCTGGAGAAAAACCATCCTCTTCAGTGAGCAACATAATCCACAGACTACCCTACCTTCTCAGAGAATGGGATCGTCTAGAGCTAAAAGACGGAATTCTCTACAGAAAAATATTAGCTGGAGATAAAGCATACCAGCTTGTTCTTCCTGAAAAGTTTCAATCTGAGGTACTTAAGAGCCTTCACAATGACTTTTGTCAGATGGGTATTGATTTAGTCAGATAGCCAATTCTATTGGCTCAAGATGGCTGCTGATGTAGAAAACAAGATTAAAACATGCAGTCAATGTGTAAAAAGAAAGACCTTGCCTGAGAAAGGTACTCCATTAGTGAATATTGTGACTACCCAACCCTTGCAGCTAGTCTGCATGGACTTTCTTACATCAGAACTCGATCAAAGTAACACAAAAGATGTGTTAGTAATAACTGATCATTTCACTACATATGCTTTGGCTATTCCTACACCCAGCCAAAAAGGCAAAACAATTGCAAATGGTAGCATTTTGTCTTGCATTATGGTTATCCCAAGTGCCTATACAGTAACTAGAGGCCTTACTTCGAATCCCACTTGATTAAAGAATTGTGTGAGATAAATGGAATTCAAAAAGTCGGAACTACACTATGTCATCCCAGAGGAAACCCTGTTGAGAGGTTTAGCATATGTTGAGAACCCTGAAGACGAAAGATAAAAGTCGCTGGCAAGAATTTGTGAAAGCTCTAGTCCATGCTTATAATTGTACTGGGAATGAGACGACTGGCTTTAGTCCGTATGAACTGATGTTCAGATGACAACCCCAACTTCCAACTGACTTAGTTTTCAGACTACCCTTGAAAGACTAACATGGTAAATCACATTCTCAGTATGTACAACATTTGAAATCTCATCTTGAGGAAAGCTTCAAGATAGCTATGGGGAACTCACAGAAAAAGGCAGACCGAAACAAGACCAGATACGATAAACAGGTGGCAGCTTCAGAGATGAGAAAAGGAGACTGAGTGTTAGTAAGGAATGTGTGTCTATGAGGTAACAAACTTGCCGATAAATGGGAAGAAATGGCCTATGTAGCGGTGAGCAAGCTGTTTACAAGATACGTCCTGAGAACCAGTCTGGGCCCACACAAACTGTATAGAGGGATCTATTGCTCCCTTGTGGATTTATTCCTTCTGAAGACAATGAAAAACTTTCTCCTGTCTCTGTTCGCAAGTATGCAACTTGCAGTACTAAGAATGAACAGTCGGTTGAAGAGGAAGAAATTCCAATTGACTCTGAAGAGGATGAGGATGAGGTTTATTACCTCAGACCAAGACTTGACATTGTATATGAACCTCCTAAGAGTCGAGAAGCTTGTGAACAGTTACACAGACGAAATGTGGGCTCCACCCCAAGCCCAAACCAGCCATTTACAACCACTCTGGCGGTAGACTCAGTGCTGGAATCCCAATGCAATACGAGTTACTTACCTGAAGAAGAGGAATCCACTGTAGAAAGTAATTTACCTATCAGTCCTGAAGAAAACCCTATGGAAGACACAACAAGTGAGGAAATGCATAATCAGTGTATCCTACCTGGTGGGAGAAGACTGGAAATTTCGTCAATCCCAAATGATTTTGAGATTCGACAAGAAAAAGAGACACAGGATGAGTGTTGACTAGAAAAGACACGACAAATGAAAATTCCCACCAAGAAAGGTCTGAACTCAGGAGGTGATCTAAACACAGAGAAAAACTTAGAACTAGTAGAGTTTACAGAATGTTTAAACTTTGAATTGTTCCTGCTCATGTAAATATTATGTATATATGGTTCTTTTCTTATAAACAAAACTTATTTCCAGAAGTGTGTGATTTCTATTCACTGCCTCCTTTCGATACCTGGATTCTTCTGATGGCCTGCTAGCACCTAGTGTAATTTGATTTTCTCAAAGAGTGCGTTGACTAGTCACACATGATAAGACCGATGCAACACAGGTGTTTTATTAATTTGCAGGTTGAGTCTGTGGTGAGGAAGACAAGTGCGATGTTAGCATTCATTTCAAGAGGACTGAATATAAGGGCAAGGATGTAATGTTGGGGCTTTATAAAGCTTTGGTGAGGCCTCACTTGTACCATTGTGAGCACCTTTGGACCCTTTATCTTAGAAAGGATGTGCTGAAACTGGAGAGGGTTCAAAGGAGGTTCACGAAAATGATTCCAGGATTAAATGGCTTGTCATATAAAGGGCGTTTGATGGCTCTGGGCCTCTATTCACTGGAATTTAGAAGAATAAGATGTGACCTAATTGAAACTTATCAAGTGGTGAAAGGCTTTGATAGAGTGGATTTGGAGAGGACGGTTCCTATGGTGGAAGTGTCTGAGATCAAAATAGAGATGTGCCCTTTTAGATTGGAGATGAGGAGGAATTTCTTGAGCCTGAGAATGGTGAATCTGTTGAATTCATTGCCGCCAATAGCTGTGGAGGCCAAGTCTTTATGTATGTTTAAGGCAGAGGTTGATAGATTCTTGATTGGTCAGGGCATGAAGAGACACAGGGAAAATATAAGAGATTGGGGCTGAGAGGAAAAAATGGATCAGGCATCATGATCAAATAGCAGAGCAGATTTGATGGGCCAAATGGCCTAATTCTGCTGCTAATGATCTGATTGATTAGTGGGTGGGAGTAGGATTTAGGCTAAAACATAAATAATGGGATCTCAGTGTGACTCTGCAATGCATAAGCTTAGTTGCCCTGTTCATAACGATGGTTGTTCATGGGACAATGCAGTCAAATGTTCTGGATGTTCTCCAGTAATTTGGATTTGGTGAATATTATGCTTCGCCACATTTAAAATCACCTGACTTTAAAATAATAAGCATTACTCAATCTATTGTGCATCCATTTCAAGATAGCACAAAAATCATATTTCAGATCCAGCTGTAACCTGATTAGAATCAACCTTTATTAGAAAGCAACAAAGTTTTTCTTTACTGAGAGCCTTACAATGGATTCCCAATTTATGCTACTGTTCTTCTATAATGTGTGCATCCTGAAGCAGTTGATGACATGTCTACCCAGATATTGCAATAGGCTTTGTAAGAATTACTCTACAACTTGGGGTTTGGAGAGTGCAATGCATGGGGCTAATTTCACAGAACTCGTATGACAATTAGTAACAGGAAACTCATTGGGCTGGTTGAAGGCTCAATTTCTGCATGCCTGCATCGAAATCTGAGTCTGAATTTGGGTCTGTGGAGGCTGGAGGCTGAAGAACACGGATGGTCTTGGGATGAGAGGATATATGCGTGCGTAGGAGTGAGGAAACAGGGTTTATTTTGCAGCTGTTGCTTTGTAGCTTGTTCTGTTTTGTTGTTTTGTATTGTTCTGCCAAACATTGCTGCCAGATTGTGTGGCAAAGCCGGCAGGCTGCCCTCTGCACACCCTTAGGTTGTGATCGTTGTTAACACAAATGACACGTTTCACTGTAGGTTTAAAGTATATATGATAAATAAATGTGAATGTTGAATCCACATTCAACAAGGCAGTGCGCTTTGTACAGACCACAGGATAAGATGGAAAGTTTCATCTCAAAGTGATAATTTTCTTAGTATTTTGGAACAATAGATCCTGTCCTCTTCACAGCAACCGGAGTTACATAGCCTAGGAGCGTTTCTGTACCTCTAATGAGCATTGTGATTACATCTACCATTCTCCAACAACACTCTGCAGCTGGAGAACTCTCAAGCACAGATGTCAAAAAAAACAAGCTATACCTGCAGTAAGTTAAAAACAGATCAAAGCTAAGCTCTAGGAGATTGCTATTCTATAATCACTTCTACCCAAAGATTTCTCTGATACTATTTAAAGAATATGTTTACCTGCCTCAGTCCCATGTTGAGCAAACAACTTAGAAAATGAGAAAGTCAAGGATAAAACAACCCCAAACTCTCTGCTTTTTAGTGAAGCTTCTAGTGAGGTCAAATGAGATTTTACAAGATAAGTCTTGTATTTTAATTTTATTTTGTTACAGCCTCGGCCATTTCATATCCACTGTTCTTTTTTTATTTTTAAATGAAGTAACGTTAGATTTGCAACAACTATTAGACTTGACAAGGGTTGTACAAATAGCAAATGAAATATATGACCATACAGTCCTTTTTTTTGGTAGTGATAGTCAAGCTTCCCCAACAGGAGGATGTCCTGCTATTTTTTGGAAGCATTCCAAATGGCATTATGAGCATTTGAGAAGTTAAGTTGGTCCATATTTACAATCTCATCTACAAAAAGCAGCTCTGAAATTTAAGCCTAGATAAGATGCCTGGAGTTAGGCTAGAACCTGTCTCCTTGTTTTAGAGGCAAGTATTAAACCAACTCATATTGGATGACGTAATAAACAATTTATATAACCAACATAAATATTTCATTTCTGTCTAATATTTCATTATACACATATATGTTGTAAGGGATTTCTGAAATGACTTTTATAAGATTTTTCCATCACATCTTCAATTCCAGGTGCATTGTTTAATATAATACAGAGCGTACAAGTACTTGTACTTGCGAATTTGCGAATAATTTATATTTTTGACCTCATCGTAACAGAAGTACAAGATGCTGTGTATATGGATGTTACAATATGATCAGAAGGTTACATTGTGTATAACTGACTGGGTTTTGAAGTTGGTGTTCCCTTAATATTCAGGACATGTTAACACACTTGCAGTGGCAGGATGGTATTTAGGATTGACACACTCATTGGTCTCATCGTACACTAAAGAACAGAGTTCCATAAATTGCCAAACTGATTGGTGCACATGGCTTTTTATGTATGACAATATTTTATTGATATCTTGTGTGTGCTTGTTGTCTTATATGTACCATGGTGTGTGTGACTGTTGATACTGTGATTTGCACCTTGGCCCCAGAGGAACACTGTTTCCTTTGGCTGTATTCATGTGTGGTTGAATAACTTTAACTTGAACTCCAAGGCAGGCTGTATTCTTCAATGGGGATTGGAGGCAGCTTGCAGACTCAATCACATCACAGGTTGGAACATCCTGAAGCAGTCCTATCCCATTTCTATTTCTTTTATTTTTTTTAAAGTATAATAGATTCTTACCTTCTGTTGTCCATTATAAGATACGAAACAGCATTAAGAGAAGAAATAGAATGTTAGTATATTGATAAAACTACAATATTTGAATGATGTCACAGTGATGAACTGTACAGCAAGGAAGGTTGGTGTACTGAGAATCTATATATATCAGTAAAGCAACAACACATATGGCAAAAACTGCAGTAAATTTTCCAAAAAGTAGCATAATTTTTTTCTCAAAATATAGTTATACATAAGTAATGTATATAAAATTATAGAACAATATGGTCTTTAGTATTAACATGTATATTGCCCATCCAATTATATATTGACTATAATTGTTCATTGCTGTGTTATTTCAGATATAATGGAGTAGGATGGAACTTTTCAGCCACAAGAACAGATTGGATAGGTTGGGTTTGTGTTCTTTGGAACAGAAACAGCTAAGCAGGCCATAGTTGCTCCATAGGAAAGTTACAAGAGATGTAGATCAGGAAAAAAGATTTACAGGGGTCTTGAAAAATTTTTCACCCAGAGGATGGTTGAAATCTGGAACACACTGACTGAGGCAGATTCTCATTTGAGAATTATTTTTATAAGCACTTAAAACACCATGGCATGCAAGACAATGGCTAGTTACTGGAAATGGGGTTAAAAAAGATCATTACTTGATGACTGGCATGGATATAATGGGATGATGGACCTGTTTCTGTCTCATTAAGCTTTATGACTATAATAATTACATCTTTACCTAACAATAAGATGATTGTGAAATGACCAGCAGATGACTGCGAAATGAAATGGAAAAGAGGAACAAAACTAGGGTAACACATTAACAGAACAATGTCCAATCAGTCAGAGAAGCTGTGCAAGTGTGGATATCAATGGTTAATAAATTATGGGCCTAAATATAATCTAGTCCTGATTTTTTTTAATCTAATTTCATCATCAGGCCAGATTCTAATTTATGCTTTTTTTTTTACACTGGGTACATTAGATCAATATCATGGCTCTTATTATAATATTTAAACAATCAATTGCAAGAGAAAATAATCTGTTTTTGGGGTGTTTAAACCCAAGGAGAGTAGAATAAATTGTCACAGATTTCACCACTTTCCCCCTGCAACCTCAAATCAGCTGGACGCACTTCAGAAGAAGGTATTACATAGATTGGATTAAGAGTGAAGCAGCCTCAGCTGGAACACTTGTGCACATTTTTATTTAAAGCAGAGGTTAATAGGTTTTTGATCAGTCAGGGCATCAAAGTTATGGGATGAAGACAGGAGAATGAGTTTGAAAGGGATAATAAATAAGACTATAAGACCATACAGTATAGGAGCAGAAGTAGGCCATTCAGCCTACCGAGTCTGCTCGGCCATTCAATCATGGGCTGATCCAATTTTTCCAGAAGAATTCTGCTTTCTGCCCATACCCTTTGATGCCCTGGCCAACCAAGAACCTATCTATCTCTGCCTTAAATGCACCCAATGACTTGGCCTCCACAGCCGCTCTTGGCAACAAATTCCACAGATTTACCACCCTCCGACTAAAGTAATTTCTCCGCATCTCTGTTCTAAATGAACGTCCTTCAATCCTGAATTCGTGCCCTCTTGTCCTGGACTCCCCTACCATGGGAAATAACTTTGCCATATCTAATCTGTTGAGGCCTTTAACATTTGAAATGTTTCTATGAGAACCCCCTCTTTCTCCTGAACTCCAGGGAATACAACCCAAGAGCTGCCAGACATTCCTCATATGGTAACCCTTTCATTCCTGGAATCATTCTCGTGAATCTTCTCTGAACCCTTTCCAAAGTCAGTATATTCTTTCTAAAAAAGGAGCCCGAAACTGCACACAATACTGTGTGGTCTCACAAGTGCCTTATAGAGCCTCAACATCACATCCCTGCTCTTATATTCTATACCTCTAGAAATTAATGCCAACATTGCATTCGCCTTCTTCACCTCTGACTCAACCTGGAGGTTAACCTTTAGGATATCCTGCACAAGGACTCCCAAGTCCCCTTGCATCTCTGCATTTTGAATTCTCTCCCCATCTAAATAATAGTCTGCCCGTTCATTTCTTCCACCAAAGTGCATGACCGTACATTTTCCAACATTGTATTTCATTTGCCACTTCTTTGCCCATTCCCCTAAACTATCTAAGTCTCTCTGCAGGCTGTCTGTTTCCTCAACACTACCTGCTCCTCCACCTATCTTTGACAAATTTAGCCACAAATCCATTAATCCTATAGCCCTAATCTTTGGCATACATCGTAAAAAGCAGTGGTCCCAACACAGACCCCTGTGGAACTCCACTGGTAACCGGCAGCCAGCAAGAATAGGATCCCTTTATTCCCACTCTCTGTTTTCTGCCAATCAACCAATGCTCCACACATGCTAGTAACTTCCCTGTAGTTCCATGGGCTCTTACATTACTAAGCAGCCTCATGTCAAAGGCCTTCTGAAAATCCAAGGACAGCACATCCACTGTATCTCCTTTGTCTACCCTGCTTGTAATTTCCTCAAAAAATTGCAATAGGTTAGTCGAGCAGGATCTTCTTTTCAGGAAACCATGTTGGCTTTGGCCTATCTTGTTACATACTTTCAAGTATTCCGTAATCTCATCCCTAACTATTGATTCCAACAACGTTCCAACCATTACTGTCAGGCTAAGAGGTCTATAGTTTCCTTTCTGCTGCCTTCCACCCTTCTTAAATAGCAGAGTAACATTTGCATTTTCCAACCATCCGGTACAATGCCAGAATCTATCAATTCTTTAAAGATCATTGTTAATTCCTCTGCAATCTTTCCAGCTACTTCCTTCAGAATGCAAGGGTGCATTCTATCAGATTCAGAAGATTTATCCACCTTCAGACCATTAAGCTTCCTGAGCACCTTCTCAGTTGTAATTTTCACTGCACATACTTCACTTCCCTGACACTCTTGAACGACTGGTATACTGCAGATGTCTTCCACTGTGAAGACCGATGCAAAATATACATTCAGTTCCTCTGCCATCTCTGCGTTTCTCACTACGATACCGCGTCATTTTCTATTGGTCCTATATTTACTGTCAATTCTCTTTTACCCTTTATATACTTAAAAAGCGTTTAGTATCTTCTTTGATATTAGGTCACCAGCTTCCTTTCATAATTAATCTTTTCCTTCCTAATGACCTGCTTAGTTTCCCTTGGCAAGTTTTTAAAAGCTTCCCAATCCTCTCTCTTCCCACTAGGTTTGGCTTCCTTGGATGCCCTCTCTTTTACTTTTACTTTGGCTCTGACTTCACTTGTCAGCCACGATAGTGTCCTTCCTCCACTGGAAAATTTCATCTTATTTGGAATATACCTGTCTTGCACTTCCCTCATTGTTCACAGAAACTCCAGCCATTGCAGCTCTACTGTTCTTCCTGCTAATTTCTCTTTCCAATCAACCTTAGCCAGTTTCCCTCTCATGCCATTGTAATTACCTTTATTCCACTGAAATACTGACACATTGCAACATAGCTTCTCCTTCTCAAATTTCAAAGTGAACTCAGTCATAGTGTGATCACTTTTCCCTCCGGGTTCTTTAACCTTAAGCTCTCTTATCACCTCCGGATCATTGCATAATAGCCAATTCCATAGTGGGCTCAGCAACAAGCTAATCAGAATCAGGTTTATTATCACCAGCATGTGACATGATATTTGTGAACTAGCAGCAGCAGCAGTTCAATTCAATATATAATCCAGCAAAGAGAAAAAATAAATAAATTAAAAATAAAAATAATAATAAATAAACAAGTAAATCAATTATATATATTGAATGGTTTTTTAAAATGTGCAAAAACAGAAATACTGTATATTTAAAAAAAGGTGTGGTAGTGTCCAAAGATTCAATGTCCATTTAGGAATCAGATGGTAAAGGGGAAGAAGCTGTTCCTGAATCACTGAGTGTGTGCCTTTAGGCTTCTGTACCTCCTACCTGATGGTAACAGTGAGAAAAGGCCATGCCCTGCGTGCTGGAGGTCCCTAATAATGGACGCTGCCTTTCTGAGACACCGCTCCCTAAACATGTCCTGGGTACTTTGTAGGCTAGTACCTAAGATGGAACTGACTAGTTTTACAACCTTCTGCAGCTTCTTTCGGTCCTGTGCAGTAGCCCCTCCATACCAGACAGTGATATAGCCTGTCAGAATGCTCTCCACGGTACAACTATAGAAGTTTTTGAGTGTATTTGTTGACACGCCAAATCTCTTCAAACTCCTAATAAAGTATAGCGACTGTCTTGCCTTCTTTATAACTACATCGATATGTTGGGACCTGGTTAGATCCTCAGAGATCTTGACACCCAGGAACCTGAAGCTGATCATTCTCTCTACTTCTGATCCCTCTATGAGGATTGGTTGTGTTCCTTCATCTTACTGTTCCTGAAGTCCACAATCAGCTCTTTCGTCTTACTGACGTTGAGTGCCAGGTTGTTGCTGCAGCACCATTCCACTAGTTGACATATCTCATCCTGTACGCCCTCTCGTCACCACCTGAGATTCTACCAACAATGGTTGCATCGTCAGCAAATTTATAGATGGTATTTGAGCTATGCCTAGCCACATAGTCATGTGTATACAGAGAGTAGAGCAGTGGGCTAAGCACACACCCCTGAGGTGCGTCAGTGTTGATCATCAGTGAGGAGTCTAAAAAGCTATCCCTTAGACATTCTACAAATTCTCTCTATTGAGGTCCAGTACTGGCCTGGTAATCCCAATCCACATTAATGTTAAAATCCCCAACGATTATCATGACATTGCCCTCCTGACATGCCTTTTCTATCTCTTGTTGTTATTTGTAATCTACATCCCGGCTGCTGTTTGGAGGCCGGTATACAATTGCTATTAGGGTCCTTTTACCCTTGCCATTTCTTAACTCAACCCATAGAGACTCTACACCTTCTGATCCTATATCATCCCTTTCTGATCAGCCATGATGGAATGGTGGAGCAGACTCAACGGTCCGAGTGGCCTACTTTTGCTCCTATGTATGACTCGTCTGACTTAACAAGCAACTGATCAGCTAGTCTAGTGGTACTGATCTTCTTTTGGTCTGAATGACTGAGTCATTGACTCATTTACACTTTGAACAATCAAGCAACTTTACTGAAAATGCTGATGGCTAACAGGGCCTTCTACCTCAGCAGTCTGGCCTGGACTGAAAGCCAACTTCTGGCAGTTAAAGCACATTCATTGAAGCCAATCAATCATCTAACTACGAGAGAGAGATCACTTCATAGGCTCTAATGCATTAGTCTTGTTGTTACCACCTAAATATGTTGGCTTTCCTTATAGAGAGCATACCTGAGCTGAAAAAATGACTGCAAAGTTGAGCAGAATATACAAACCATGTTTGCCATTAGGTGTAATATGTATTTATTTTTCTTTCTAATTGGCCAACCCATCCATCTAAAAACACCTTTGACCCCCTGCCATCAGGCAGGAGCTACCACAGCATTAGGATAAGAACCGTTAGGATGGAAAACAGCTTCTTCTCCCAGGCCACAAGACTACTGAACTCTCTGCCACATCCAGGTCTCATCATGCATGAAGTGTCAGTGAAGCATTATACTGATTTCATTTATGCATCTTATTATTTGCTAATTTATTTATGCTAATATTACTTTATGTGATATGTGTGTGTTAAATGTACTGTGTTGTGCACCTTGGTCCAGAGGAACGTTGCTTTGTTTGGTGCTATGCATGTGTATGGTTGAATGACAATAAACTGAACTTGAACTTGGACATTGAAGAACTCTGTACAAAGGTATTTGCAGGGACCAAAGTTTGGAAAGCAGGATGCGGTGAGTCACAGTCCTTCTCCTTGTCCTACAAAGGTAGAAAAGGTGGAGTTGAATGTTCCGACTCAGTTACGTCACACTGAGGGTACATTTTACATCATTGTTTCTAGGAGGACCCATGTGTCCTGCTCGGGAAGTGCAAAGTATAAACTCCTATGTGTGCTGGCTGGGGTTTCCATTCAAAACTAAATGGGCAAAATGCCACAGAGAATGAGTCCATGATTGTTAAAATGTTCTTCAAATTGTTTCACTTTAACATAAAATACAAAGGAACAGTGACATTAAGGGTTCTAGTTGCGGAAGTCATTAAAACCAGTGAACAAATACACAATAAAATCATAAACTCGTGAAATGCTGGTGTTTACCTCAAGAGAGCTGTTCAACCAAGGGATGAAACTGATGTTTAAGTTACGGAAATCTCTGATTAGATCCCATTTGGAGCAAGATATCATATTTGAATTTGAATTGAATTGACTTTATTTCTTACATCCTTCACATACATGAGGAGTAAAAATTTTTATGTTATGTCTCCGTCTAAATGTGCAATCATAGTAACTTATAAATATTTATAATAAATACAACAGTCAATGTAATATAGAGGACACTCAAATCAGTGTGAGTTCATCAGTCTGATGGCCTGGTGGAAGAAGCTGTCCCAGAGCCTGTTGGCTTTTATGCTGTTTCCTGGATGGTAGCAGCTGGAATAGATTGTGGCTGGGATGGTTTGGCTCGGGTCCCCAATGATCCCACGGGCCCTTTTTACACACTCATCCTTGTAGATGTCCTGAATCATGGGAAGTTCACAACTACAGATGTGGTGGGCTGTCCGCACTGCTCTCTGCAGAGTCCTGCGATTAAGGGGGGTATAGTTTCCATACCAGGCAGTGACCTGGAGGCAGATGTATGTAACTAGAGTGTATGTAACTCATATTTCCCAAAATTTCCCAAATTGGCCATCCAGGGATTAAGAGATAAATTATGAAGAGAGGTTGTATGCACTGTGATTTAACTAGAGTGTTCTAGAATGAACTCATAGGCAGATAGTGAGGAACTTCCTCTGGTGGGGCATCCATATTAAGAGGGCTTGGCCTTCAACAGAACAAGCTCATTGATGAGTGACATCAGAAAATACTTCTTCATAACGTCAGGCCTGAAGATTCAGGCTCCTCCCAGCTAACAGGAGTCACCTGCCGCTTGTTGCCAACTCATCATCTGCACACCATTTCAACCCAGCTCTCAAGCACAATCCTTGTTCACTCGTACAAACTGGCCAGCCTTCAGTTTATTTGTTGCCTTGTTGTAGGAAGTATTTTTTCTCATTTGTTTTGTAGTTTAAAGTTATCACTCACTGTGTAATCATCTCTGCTGCTCTGATTTTGGGTCAGTCCTCCTCTGCCACATACAAATGTGATGTAAATCCATAGCACTCTCCTGTTCAGTATTACGCAAATAAAAGGCTTAAATTGAGAATTTTGCTGGATAGGAATATTATGGGTTATGGAAACAAAGTACAAGGCAGATGGGATGAGTTAAGGTATAGATCAACCTCGATCTAAACGAATGACTGAAGAAGTGCAAGGGTTTGAACAGCTTTGCTTCCATTCCTTTGTTGGCCCCAGTAGTTGTTTATTTTCAGTATATTGACCCTTCTATATAAAACACTAAATAATACTGAAATAAAATCAGACAAGGAATTGACTGAACACTCTACCCAATAAACCACTCCCTTAAAACCCCTGCCACCACTACTTTATCATTTTCTGTCAGTCACCTTCTGTACAGACACTCCTGTGCCCAGCATCACTTTATGGACATAGGATCATTGTATACAAGCTAGGTTATGTATTCATATTTATTGTGTTTTTTTACTATTGTATTTTAAGTCATTGTTTTTTTTTCTGCTGTATTGGATCCAGAGTAACAATTACTTTCCTTTCCTTTACACTTATGCACTAGAAATTATATTAAACAATCTTGAGTCTTGAATATGGCTCAGAAACAGGACTTTGAGCTTGTCCAGTTCCTCTCAATCATCAAGCACCTATTTACCCTAATCCTACCCTAATCCCATTTTTATTTCCCTCAATCCCATCCCCCTTTTTTGGGATTTGCCTACCAATACACCGGGGGAAATTTACAGTGCCCAGTTACCAAACAACCCACATGTTTTGCCACTAGAGAACTCAGTGAAAATGAACATGGTCACAGATAGAACATGAAACTCCACAAAGACAGTACTGAGGGTGGTCAAGATTGACTGAAACTACGAGGCAGTAGCTCTGGTAGTTGTGCCACCCCTATCATACCGAGTGAAGGGGTAGTGTGTAGTGATGTGACACAAGCTGAGCTTGGTGTTATGTGCCAGTCTGCACCAACTCCATGACTGGTGTGTGAAGGTGATCAGTAGTTGTTATGGCTCTCTGCCTGGGTTTCGACTAAGCTGTGAATTCCACTGTAGTGTGCAGTGCATCTCCCATGATGACTGAAACTATTTACAGCACAGCTATGAAGAAAGCCCACACTAAAAGGATTTTCATACTCACATGCTTTGAAATGTTTGTGCTCCTTGAGTCAACACTGTACCTGCAAATATAAGAAAGCAACCAGTCTGATTAAAAGTGAAACATCCATAACCACAAGGACAACTTGCCTTACCTTACTGTGTTCAGGCGATATATTTGTCGTCTCATTTAATTTTATGATGCCTGCATTTATTGCTCAGTCAAAAATCTGCAACTAACTTATGATGTTTAAATGTGAAAAATGTACAAGAGCAGAATTAGGCCATTTGGCCCATTGTCTGCCACAGAAGCCTGTGGATGCCAAATCATTGAGTATATATAAAGCAGGGGTTGATAGGTTTTTGACTAGTAAGGATGTCAAAGGTTATGGAGAATGGAATTGAGAGGGATAATAAATCAGCCATGATAGAATGGTGGAGCAGATTCAGTGTGCTGAATGGTCTAATTCTGCTCCTATGTCTTCTGGTTTTATGCTGTTTTGGTCTCCCTGCTAAGTGTTGTAAAGAATTCAATGTATTTGATCCTGACACCAATCACCATTTTGTTCCATAACAGGTAAATCTGGGATTACAGGCATGAATTGTGGCTTCCCTCAACATTGCTTGCAGTCTGCTTATCTGGAGGGTGTTTTTCAGGCCAGGGTAGTGTTACCACCCTTTGCTGTATTTGCACAACAAGATCTTTCCTAACACCATGCACCTCTACAGAGTCAGAAACTCCACTTCTTTTTCCCCTTTGTTGGATCAGACTGTTAATTCTTAGATTAGACTGCTTAATTGATATTTTCTTTGCAGTTCAAAAGTTAATTATTTGTTTGTATTTTAAGTAGTTCTAATATTCAAGTTTAATATGCCTCAAGTGGCAATACAAAAGTTCAGAGTATATTATTATTGAAGTATGTATACTATATAGAACCTTGAGATTTGTCCCCTTACAGGCTGCCACAAAACAAAGAAACCCATTAGAACCTATGCCAAACCCCCAATGTGCAGAAAAAAAACAAATTATTCAAACATTTTACGAATTCATGAAAAGAAGTCCACAGCCACGAAGCTAGTCACAGCAGCGATCCAGGAGCCGGTTAGTTGCAGGCCACAGCCTCAGTCCAGTGCAGAGATGAGTATAAATCTGGAAAGCTCTGGAAGTTCCTTTGTTGTACATTTCTTGAATACACGCGTTCTCAGTGGTTAACTTGGTACTGCAGTATTCAAGTAATAGCTTTCTAATTGGGTTAATTGCTTTCTATAGATTTGAATAGAATTTTATTATCTCTGTGGTATGAAGCAAGCTATTCATTGTTAGGTGGCGTCTTTAATCTTAGTTTTTTCCTCACTAGTAGATCCCTATCATTATCTATTCAACTTTTCTCTGTTTACTAACTCTCAATAACACAACTGCAAAGCAGCAAGTTTTGTGCTTCTTTACAGACAGACAGACATACTTTATTGATCCCGAGGGAAATTGGGTTTCGTTACAGCCGCACCAACCAAGAATAGTGTAGAAATATAGCAATATAAAACCATAAATAATTAAATAATAATAAGTTAATATGCCAAGTGGAAATAAGCCCAGGACCAGTCTATTGGCTCAGGGTGTCTGACACTCCGAGGAAGGAGTTGTAAAGTTTGATGGCCACAGGCAGGAATGACTTCCTATGATGCTCAGTGTTACATCTCGGTGGAATGAGTCTCTGGCTGAATGTACTCCTGTGCCTAACCAGTACATTATGGAGTGGATGGGAGTCATTGCCCAAGATGGTGTGCAACTTGGACAGCATCCTCTTTTCAGACACCACAGTCAGAGAGTCCAGTTCCACCCCCACAACATCACTGGCCTTACGAATGAGTTTGTTGATCCTGTTGGTGTCTGCTACCCTCAGCCTGCTGCCCCAGCACACAACAGCAAACATGATAGCACTGGCCACCACAGACTCGTAGAACATCCTCAGCATCATCCGGCAGATGTTAAAGGACCTCAGTCTCCTCAGGAAATAGAGATGGCTCTGACCCTTCTTGTAGACAGCCTCAGTGTTCTTTGACCAGTCCAGTTTATTGTCCATTCGTATCCCCAGGTATTTGTAATCCTCCACTATGACCACACTGACCCCTTGGATGGAAACAGGGGTCACTGGTGCCTTAGCCCTCCTCAGGTCCACCACCATCTCCTTAGTCTTTTTCACATTAAGCTGCAGATGATTCTGCTCGCACCATGTGACAAAGTTTCCCACCATGGCCCTGTACTCAGCCTCATCTCCCTTGCAGATGCATCCAACTATGGCAGAGTCATCAGAAAACTTCTGAAGATGGCAAGACTCTGTGTTGTAGTTGAAGTCCGAGGTGTAGATGGTGAAGAGAAAGGGAGACAGGACAGTCCCCTGTGGAGCCCCAATGCTGCTGACCACTCTGTCTGACACATAGTGTTGCAAATGTACGTACTGTGGTCTGCCAGTCAGGTAATCAATAATCCATGACACCAGGGAAGCATCCACCTGCCTCACTGTCAGCTTCTCACCCAGCAGAGCAGGGCAGATGGTGTTGAACGCACTGGAGAAGTCAAAAAACATGGCCCTCACAGTGCTCACCGGTTTGTCCAGGTGAGCGTAGACACGGTTCAGTAGGTAGACGATGGCATCCTCAACTCCTAGTCGGGGCTGATAGGTGAACTGGAGGGGGTCTAAGTGTGGCCTAACCATAGGCCGGAGCTACTCTAGAACAAATCTCTCCAGGGTCTTCATGATGTGGAAGGTCAATGCCACCGGTCTGTAGTCATTGGAGCCACTGGGGCACGGCGTCTTCAGTACAGGAACGAGGCAGGACGTCTTCCACAGCACAGGAACTCTCTGGAGACTCAGGCTCAGGTTGAAGACATGGTGAAGTACTCCACATAGCTAGGGGGCACAGGCTTTGAGCACCCTGGGGCTGACACCATCTGGGCCTGCAGCCTTGCTTGGATGGAGACGTTTCAGCTGTCTTCTCACCTGTTCAGCTGTTTTCTAAATTGATTTCTGATTTACCTCTGACATCCCCCCCCCCCCCCCATACTTTCCCCTTAACATCTTAAAGTTATGCTCCACTGTATTGGCTATTTCCTCCCTGGGAAAAAGTCTGGCTGTCTATGCCTTTTATCATCTTGTACACCTCTAACAAATTATCTCTCATCCTCTTTTGCTCCAAAGAGAAAAGCCCTTCATATACTTCAAAGCTATGTATTTCAAGATCCATCTATTTGGCACACCTCAATATCTCATGCTGCCTTATTGGCCTTTCCTTCATCTGTCATGATTTCCATCTTTCACTCTCCACCCAACCAGTGTCATTTTAGCACACGCTGCTGATTTCTTCAACACCGTCAACTGAATAACTAATTTCTGCATTGTCTACAAAGTTCATAATTATGGGACCTCCATTTAGACAGAGCAGGATGAATGGAGGAAATGATATATTGATTCTGTGAGATGAAATAAAGTTAGCTCATTAGAGTGTATAATGAAGGACTGAGTGACTGAACACTTCAAAAATTTTCAGCTAATTGAAATGAGGCAGATTGATTGGAAGTTGCCTGACATCAAATTTTTTTGAAGAGTTTAGCTAACAGCAGGCAGGAGAATTTCCATTGTGGGTTATGTGCGTGGTTTTAATACCTTTCATCAGAAGACTGACTGCTGAAGCTCAAGGAAAATAATTGACCTGGTTGAGAATTAGACTGAGCAACAGGTGACAGTGGGTTGGGTTGATGGGCAGCCTTTCTCATTGGTAGGGTGACACTTGTGGCGTCCTGTAGAGATTTGCAGTGGTACATCAACTATTCTCTACATTTATATACAAAAAAAATGTTGAGACTAAAAACCCGATATCCAAGTATTCTGATCAGACAAAGATACTAGCATTATAAGCAATATCACAAAAAGGCACACATTAAGAAAATGGACTAAACTGGGTCAAGTAGATTTCTACAGAGAAAATGCAGCAGCCATTTTAGATCTAAAATAGAACAATATTTTCTAAGTGTAAAGAAGCAGGTTAGTGGAGGTCCACAGTCTCATTGAAAGGTGAGATAGATTAAGTTGCTAAACAGTCTGTATCTCTTTTGATGTTGCTAAGTATCATAGTGATGGGGTTACTTTGCAGGAAGAGAGCATGGATAGAAAGGACAGAATGGCCTCCTATTATCAAAGTTATGGGACCCAGATACATAAGTAGAAATAAAGCAGAAGTGACTGCAGATGCTGGAATTTGGAACAAAAATGAAACTGCTGGAGGAACTCCTTCTTGACCTAAAGGATCAACTGTCCATTTCCCTCCACAGATGCTGCCTGGCCTGCTGGTTTCCTCCTTTGATTTGTTGAGTCAAATAAATATGCTGTTGCTCTGTACAAAAGTTTTATCTGTCAATAATTATGTTAACTGTACAGAAACCATGAAATTTTGAATATGCATATCATGTGAAAAAGGAGACACTGCTTTCCCTCTTATTAGGGAGAGACAGAGCCTGTGGTATGTCAAATGCCGGGTGAACAATATCGTCTTTGGCGCTACTGCAAATCTGTGTCCTTACTGTTGCTTTGCTCACGCTCGAGAACTCGGTGGTGGGTGCCAATGCTTCTTTTTGCTGGTGAGGGAGGGGGGATTATTACTGCCTACGTGTGGGAGAGAGGGAAGCTGGGGGAGGACTTTGGGGTTCTAACATTTGACTGCCATTCATTCTTTGGGGAAAGCCTCTGTTTTCGTGGATGGTTGGGAAGAAAAAGCATTTCAGGATGTATGTTGTATACATTTCTCTGACATTAAATTGTATCTTTGAACCTACCTTTGAACCTTTGATTGTTGAAGATACATGAACATAAGTTAAAACACCTTTTAATTTTGATTTGTCTAGGTATTTTCTACCATAACCAGCTCAGAAAATCACGGGCTAACCTTATTTTTGCCAAAATGATATCATCTAATCTGCACTCTTTCAAAAGATGCCACAGATGATGTGTCTTATCACTCACAGCAGATACGTTTCAGAAACATCAGGTTTGCTGACAAACATTTATTCTCAAACTTAAAACAGCATCTGGAAGAATGAAACTGGAAAACAAACCAATTGATTTTCTTTGCAAATCTTTTTAATAAGCAATGCACAAATGTTTTTCAGAAAAGGGATTAAAAGCTTTATCTAAACCTATTATAATGTTGCATTATAATCACTAGCTAAGTTATAATTGGCTTGCTGTTGTATCAGGTCAAAACTACAATAAACTGCTTTAGTCAAAGTGTCTGATCATTGTAATCACAGAACTATTTGCCAGTAATAAGAAGCTTCAGGATGGGGGCTCATCTGAATAATGAATTAAAATGAAGGCAATTTGTAACTGAACTTGATTGATGACCCACACCCTTTATGTTGTGGGAGGTTTGAATGATTTTAGTTTACCATTGAGAAATGAATAGGAGATGAGCTACGTAAGTAACAGAAACTGCCAGATGAGTAAAGATTTAAAGATTGGTTCTATTTGTCACATGTACATTGAAACATACAATGAAATTTTCTGTCACTAACCAACACTGCCCAATGATGTGCTGGGGTCAGCCCTCACATGTTGCCATGTTACACTTCAGTGCCAACACAGTATGCCCACAACTAAACTAACCCTAACCCATATGCTTTTGAGGAAAGCAAAGGACCCGGAGGAAACACGCATGGTCACGGGGAGAAAGTACAAACTCCTTACAGCGAGTAGCAGGAATTAAACCCAAGTAGCTGCCACTGTAAAGTCTTACACTAATCATGACACTACTACTACTGTAATTTACAGTTCCAGTTTCCAAATCCCCCTTTCACAAAAGAGGGATTTTACGAGGTCTAAATGCAAGACAGCTTCTCAGTGAAAAGCCATGAAACTCAGTGCCAGATATTAACACTGAGTACATCTCTAAGAGCTGCAGATAAATTCTTTCCAACAATTGTGGCATTTCAACCTTGAACAACTGTGAGAATTTCATATTGGTCTATTTGGGGCCGAATGTTCAACTGATCTATTCTGAGTCATACAACTAGAAGTCAATTCAGAAAAAAAAATCCTTTTTTTCCGAAGATTTTTCTTCTTTTTTGTAATTTATTTTTTTATTGAAGTTCATCAAACAAACATTTCCATAAGATGTATTTCAGACATTGTACATATATATCATATAATCATATATATCACAAAATCTCCACAAAGTATTTATCTGGCGTATACACTTATAGAAAAGGGTGGAAAGAAAAAACAAGCAAAAAGAAAGAACAATGTACAAGTAAGGAGTGATCTTTTTTTTTACAACAGATTCATTGATTTGTGAGAATAAAATCAGGCCTATGAGGCGTTACGTAGTTAAACCATTTTTCCCAGTATGGATCAAATTGTTCCAGCTTATGATTAACAGATGCTGTTATCTTCTCCATTTTGCAAATGTCCATTGTAATTTTTTCATTGTATTTCTGTTCTGACAAAGGATAACTCATTAGCCATGGAGAATGTATATTTGGAGAATAACCTCTACATATAGAAATCCACTATACACTAACCATGAATAATATCTAATTTATTCAATCATGTCCCAGTATCCTAGTTAGGCCCCATTGGTTCACATTCCACATAATTCCAATAACCACTAAGATAACATTTGTAAGGTTGATTTCAACTCATGAGATTCAATGATAACTTATGCACAATGTTCTGGACAAATTATCGTTTTAGTTTGTTGTGGTAAACTGGTGCTGAGTCACAGCTACAGAGATCCAGATTTGATCCCAACAATATGTGGGGTCTTTACATCTAAAAACTTGGAAGACGTTGCACTCAATTGAAACACTTGGAGGAAATATGTTCAAGGGGGAGCTGTGCTACATGAGGTCAACCCAACAGCTGCAAAAGGGAAGACTGAACAGCTAAAAAAAAACAACTATTAATCACAGCCACCACTTAGTATTGCTGACACTGCACCAGAATATGTGGATCCTGGAATGCCTCCACTTGAGACCCCACCAATAGACAATTCCTTAGGAGGACATCATACTTGCCTCAAATGATTGAACTACAACTACATTCTTCCTCTGATCACAGGGATTTCTCCCAAGTGCCTTGGTTTCCTTCTAAATTCCAATGACATGCTGGATGGTTACACAATGTAAATTACCATTCATGTAGGGAAGTAGGAAAAGAATTAAAGTGGAATTAATGAACATGAAAGTGAGAAGAGACTGGTTATCCTTGTATCCAAGTCGGTGAAAGTATGCATAGAAGTAGATAAATTATATATAGGCCTTCATAAGGAGAGAATATGAGTGCAGGAACAGGGGTGTCTAACTGGAATTATTTAGGCCTTGATAAGTACTGTACATGGATCTTTTTATCCAAAGAAGAACATTCTTGATCTGGAGGCAGTGCAGTGAAGGTTGACCAGAGTGATTCCTGGGATGGCAGGAATGAAGTACAAGAAGAGATTGTGAAGATTAGACCAGTGTATGCTGGAGTCTTGAAAATAAGAGTGGGTCTCGGTGAAATTTAGAAAATCCTCATAAGATTGATATACGAAAATTCAAGAAAGATGGTGGACAAGTTTGGAGCAAGGAGGAGGGGGTCAAACACTAGGGATATCAAGTAAGCCATTTAGGGCAGAGTTTTTGGTAAATACCTTCACGCAGTGAAAAATAAACATGTAGCATTTCCTCCCACAGAAAGACCTTATTATTTAATATACTCTCAAGAAGGAGTGAGAGTAAGGTTTAAAAGTTGAAGATAGCAAGCGATGGGAAGAAAGTAGAAACAGGGTACCAATGAGGATGACCAGCCATAATCACATTCAATAGTTGAATGGACTTGAAGGACCGAACGGTTGCTCCTACTCCGATGTTCTGTGTAAAACTGATCGGCCACAGAAAAATATGGTTTTGGGGCATGAGACTAATGGGATTCAACTTCTGGGAACCAACATGAAACTTTTGGGCCAAATGGCATCCTACTATGTCATAATAATTGAAGTTAATTCTGGCAGTTAGAAAGCTAAGAAGATTAAAGGAGAAAGAGGTAGACATGCTTTTATTTCATCACATCTTAATTATCTGACTGGTTGCATCATCGCCTGGTACATCAATTAAAATGCTGGGAATACAAGAAGACTAGTGGGCTCTGCCCAGTATAATCACAGATATATCTCTCTCCACCATCAATAGTATCTACAGAAGGTGCTGCCTCAAGAAAGGAACATTCATCATCAAAGATCCCCTCCATCTGAGCTATGCCATCTTCTCCGGTCACCATAGAGCAGAAGGTACAGGAACCTGAAGTCCCCACACCACTAGGTTCAACAGCAGCTACTTCCCTTCTATCATTTAGTTCTTAAACCAATGGTAAGGCCCTAATCATTACAGTTTAGCAAAACTATGACCATTTTTGTACTAAAATTTACTGATTTTTTGTTCTAGTTGTGTTCATCATGGAAAAATTGTGTTTGATTTAAGCTTAATTTTTTTTTGTGTGTAAATCCTGCTTATATGATACTATGTGCCTGTGCCTGTGATGTTACTGCAAGTTAGCTTTTCATTACATTTGTGCATACATACACTTGGGCATATGACAATAAACTCAACTTAGACTTTACCACCTTTCGGCAAAGAAAGAAGTTGAGGCCTGCTTGGACCTCGAAAAAATTCATTATTCAGTTCTTAATTCGGATCTAAAGTTCCATAAGGTCTGGGGACCTTTTATTGAGTACTTTCATAACCTTCCTCTTGACTAGGGTTTTTTTTTTCTTTTTTTTCCTCTTCTTTTCGGTCCCTTGCTTTCAGCTCCCTTTTTTTTTCTGGTAGTAGGCATTATTATCCTCTGTGCTAAGTGTATTCACAGTCTGGGAGTTTGACTGTCCGGACTTATACTCTTTATACTGTGTGGTGGTTGGTCTGGAGTTGTTGTTTTTTTCTTGTGTTGTGGGGCTTGGGGAGGACACTAAGCTCACTTGTCTTTAATTTAGGTGCTTTTTTGTTAAATTCTCTTCCTTTGTAGCATATTGTTATTGTATGCTTAATCTTGCACTGTATTAATGCTCCTCATTGGGATTTGGGGTTTTTAATTTTGTAAAATGTTTTGAAAAACTAATTAAAAATTTTTTTAAAAAAGAAAGAAGTTGAGGCAAAGATTGATTTATTTTTTGTTAAAGCAACACTGTGGGTTTGCTTTCCAATGAGGGCACCCAAGACCTACAGATAAATATTACTAATATGACAGGAAGAGATTAAAACTCCCATGGTATGATCTGCACCAAGTAGAATTCACAAGGAGGCTGACATTTCCCTTCAAGGTAATAGGAAATAGACACATGCCAACAGAACACATTTTATCAACACAAGGCTGACTTGAAAAGTAATTACTGGGGATTAAAAGTAATTACTATTGTACTGAAACCCATTCCCCTTTTAATATTACCAGCAATATATTGACAACATTCCTTGACTTTAAAGGTTCATTCATTTCATAGATGTAACAAAGGTCACAGCACTTGTTCATGACTATTGATTGACCTCTATAATTACAAACTTAGGCCTGTATTGAAAATTTTGCAGCAATTTTGTGAAGAAAATTTCTTTCTGGATTTGAATTTTTAAGAAGGCTCCATTTCAAAATACTGTTTCAAATTTATAAGAATGGTGCATCACTTATTAAGGCAAAAACAAAGGGTGCATATGAGATTTTAATGTGGTTTGGTTGTACTATCTTCCAGACTTTGTTAGCCTGTGTTATTTATCAGTGTGTCAGTTTAGAAGAGGGGTGTAGCAACAGGCAGACAGAAAAGCCACTACTCACACATCAAAACGCAAATTCTGCTTCTCTTCAAAGAAGTAATCCAGGACAAACTTGCGCACAAAATCTGGATTCAATGTGTTTTCAATCACTTCAGTTCTTCCATACTGGGAAAGAAAAAGGGGAAAAAGGTGGTTAAAAGTTGGAGGAGAGTGATTTACCTGCAAAACATTAAAAACAAAGCCTTCTTCATATAACAGATTTAGCTTCTTGCAAATGGCAGATAATCTGCAGCTCACAGGCTGAGACCAAGTTCAATAAATCTGGAAACAATGTGTTGTAATAGTTTCTTGATCACCATTCTGTCTTGGACATTGGGTTTTCCAGTTAGCACATTTGCCAGACTTTTCATTAAAGTGTTATGTTCTCTTCTGCTGGAGGCAGAGGACAAATGCTGGAACCTGGAGCAGCAAACAATCTACTGGGAAAATTCAGCGGATCAGGCAGCGAATGTGGAGGGAAACAGACATTCTACATTCTGGGTTGAGACCCTTTATTTGGGTTTGAGGTGGACAGTTGACCTTTGGGATGGGATCCTTCATCTGGATAGAATTTAGATGAAGGGACTCAGCATAAAACATTGACATTCCATTTCCCTTCTCGGATGCTGCCTGGCATGCTGAGCACCTTTAACAGTCTGTTTGTCCTCTTTTGATGTTCATTTATTTCCTTTATCTGGGTTTTGAGTCCATCTCATCCAAAGGCTCGGGCACTCTGTCGTTGCCTACATGCCAATCACTGCATTATCATTATTAGTTGATAGTGACAAAGCCTCTCTGCTCAGACACCCCCACCTTTCCATCTGTCTCTCCTCCATCTCCACACCTGCCGAATGAAATGGTTACCACTGCCTTGTCCACTCCAAGTTTCAATATTTCCGTCACTTAGCATTTACTGTGAACTGGTTTTAAAATTAGTCAACACTTGCACTGTAAACAAAATCAAGTCTAGTATAATTTTGATGGAGAAACATTTCAAGTTATTAAAGTGATCTGATAGCTGTCAGTTTTGATCTCTTCACCTACTAATTCCTATGTTCTCTTGCAACATCAATGGAGACCATTCAGCCTATCAAATCTCTGCTGGTTTTCATCAATTCCAGCAAGCGCATTCAACAAGTTACTATTGCAACTAATACACTTACCAATTCCTCTCTGAAAATCCTGCCACCCATCTGCAGAAAGGTGATCTGCTGTAGCCAACTAACCTGTAGTAAGTCTTTGAGATGTATGAAGAAACAGGTGCATTCACAGGGTGGATGTACAGATGCCTTGCATGTGATGCTGGAATTGAACTCTGAAGCCCTGAACTGTAATGGCATCACACTAACCACTACGCAAATGTGGTGACTAATGGCGAATCCCTGTCACACAATTTCTTGCCAATTGTAACAGATTTATGCTTTAAAAGTGCACTTGGTTCGCTAGACAAGTGAAATGGTGAGGCTGGGAGATCTCAAGCTCACTATTGCCACAGATTAGTATGTTCCACCTTGTCATTGTGGAGAGGTTTGTGAGTTCCTGAGATCCCGAGACTGATGCCATCTGAGCTTAGCTCCTGTTAGGGCCACCCATGACCAGAAGATCAAGGGGTAGGTTCCAGACTTCGTGCAATCCAGCCAACACTGCTAAAGTGGAGCTGGTGGAAGATGATGAACATCGCAACGGCAGTGAAGGAGGAGGAGGAAGGCTGCAGCAGTGAACAGTCCTCAGACGTCTTGCATTCCATGCCACTGGACCCTGACCTGTCAAGAACCACAGGGTGACTGCCCATGTACCAGCCTTCCCACATTAAAAAAAGCACACACAGGCATTCTCCATTAAAGGAATCCACATTCCCTTGGGTTAATCTGAGTGAGCACATTACTACTACAGCTATGCCAGCAATATAGAAATGGAAAAAGAAGGTTGCATTAAAATCTGGTATGGAACTACCAATGTGCAGGAGCAGAAAATGGATGATATAGCCCAGCTCAACCCTTTTTCCCAGTGAGCACGTTTACATGGATCACAAGAAAGCAGCATCCACAATTAAAGGACCATCACCATCCAGGCCATGCACTCTTCACACTACCACCATCTGGCAGGAGATACATAACCCTTAGGTCCCACACCACCAGGTTCAGGGGTAGTTGTTACCCTACAACCATCAGGCTCCTGAACTGACTTGGATGATTTCACTCACCTCAACTCTGAACTGTTTCCACTATCTACGGAGTCACTTTCAAGGACTCTACAATTTGTATTGACAGTATATTTTTTGTGTATAAATTGTCTTCATTTGCACATTGGTTGTTTGTCACTCTTTGTTTAGGTATAGTTTTTCATAAATTCTATCATGTCTCTTTACTTTTACTGCAAATACCTGCAGGAAAATGAATTTCATATATGTATGTTGACAAGAATATTTCACTTTGAATATAAGGCAAAGAACCCATCAGAAGCTGCATAGAGAAGTGCTCTGGTATGTTTGGGAGAAGAAGTGGCAGGAGCATACAGCATATCCTACAAACAAAGGCAAGTGACAGAATAGCATATGGGATAGAGGAGGAAGTGTGTGAGATAAAGGGGACAAGTTATTAATTTTAGACAAACAACAATTTAGGGAGCATCAGCTTCCCTTCACCGTTATGTTCAATAGGGTAGAATAAGCACAGTAATACAAACACTATCTTTGAAATTACTGAACATTAATGAGTCACATGTTTGGTCTACACCACTTTGTCCTCTTCTTTCTTTCCTAAAAGCGCTCAATTGACTCAGGTACTTAATGAAACCCAATTTGCTGTTTTTCCAATCACTGCATTTTTGTAAGAGCATTTTCTGATCTTTAGAGATGACCTCTATCTATCCCTCCCCCTCCCATTTTGCTCTGTCGTGCATCATCTTAGTTGTTTAATTTTGCGAGATTCTCAACAGGGTTGCTAAAAGCTCTCAGTAGCAATTAAGCAGATAGCAGTGGCTTCCAATAAGAGGCAGGAGTGGCGGTGATTGGGGAAATTAGCTTCATATCTCAGCATTATAGTTACAGAGAGCTGCTGTATGCTGGTCGTCTGTTTCATGGTCACCACCATCATTCTGTGTGTGGGAGAGCACAAGTGACTCACCAACTAGCTTGTGTATGCACTCAGTGGCCACTTTATACGGTAGAAGAGGGACCTAATAATGTCAGCACCGAGTGTATTTCTATGATGCTCATGATCTTCAGCTGCTGTAGCCCATCTACTTCAAGGTTTGACATGTTGTGCATGCTCTGCACACCACCGGAGTAACACGTGATTAGTTGAGTTACTTTCACCTTCCTGTCAGCTTTAACCAGTCTGGACATTCTTCTCTGACCTCTTTCATTAACAAGGTATCCTCACCCACACAGCTGCCACTCACTAGATCTTGGTTTGCTTTTTACAATTCTAAACTCTAGAGCCATGGACTCGCAACATTAACCGAGGGATCAATAGACCCCAGGTTGGGAACCTCTGCTCTAGAGACTGCCGTGTGTGCAAATCCCAGAAGAACAGCAGTTTCTGTGATACTCAAACCATTTTATTTGACACCAACAATCATTCATGGTCAAAGTCACTTAAATCACATTTCTTCCCTATTCTGATGTTTGATCTGATCAAAAACTGAATTTCTTGACCATGTCTGCATGCTTTTATGCATTGAGTTGCTGCCACATGATTGACTGATTAGAAATTTTCATTAAGGAGCAGGGGTATAGGTGTACCTAATAAAGTGGCCACTGAATGTAAATACTGGCTTTAGCGATAATAATATGGATGTTTATGTATCACTTCACCATGGCTCAACTACATATTACTACCCCACAGAATGCAAATTCACTCTCGCCTCCCTTTTACTCTTTATCTGCAAAAGAATTTGGTACTGTCTTTACCTTGGCTTACCTTCGTATTTCCTCTTTTCTCTCCTCATGGCATTTTTTTTAGTTGCCTTCTGTTGGTTTTCAAAAGCTTTCCAATCCCCAAAGTTCTCATTAATTTTTCCCCTCTCTTTTGCTTTTATGCTGCCCTTCACTTCCTTGTCAGCCACAGTTGCCTCATCCTCATTTAGAATATTTATTCTTCTTTGGATCTGTCCTGGACCTACTGAACTGCTCTCAAAGTCTCCAGCCATTGCTGCTCTGCTGTCATCCCTGCTGGTGTCTTCTTGCACTGAACCTTGGCCAGCTTCTCACTCATGCCTCTGTAATTCCCTTTACTCCACTGTAATACTGACACATCTGACTTTATCTATTCCCTCTCACACTGTAGGGTGAAGTCCATCAAATTATGATCACTGCCTCATGAGGGTTCCTTTATCTCAAGCTCCCTACTCAAATCTGGTTTATTACATAGCACACAATTTGGAATTGGCTTTTCCCTAGTGGGCTCAAATTCAAGCTGCTATATAAAGCAATCTTGTAGGTATTCTACAAATACTCTCTCTTGGGATCCAGTATCAACCTGATTTTCCCAATGAACCTGCATATTGAAATCCCCCAGGACTATTGTAACATTGCCCTTTTTACATGCCTTCTCTATCTCCTTTTGTAATTTGTATCCCACTTCCTGACTACTGTTCAGAGGCCTGTATATAACTCACAGCAGGATCCAAAGGTTCAAAAAATGGTTCAAAGGTTCATTTATTATCAAAGTATACAACTTTGAAGTTCTTCTCCTCCAGGTAGCCATGAAATCAAGAAAGAAAAGAAAGCCAGCACGATCAGCCACCTCCCCATGCAAAAAAATTGGACAAAAACAGAACAGGCACGTCAACCCTCAAATGCATCAACCTTCCCCTGCGCAAAATACAAACAAGAAAGATCAGGCAAAAAACAGAGAATATAAAAAACTATAAGACTGAAAAAAGTCTACGGTCCAAATTCATATTCTCCACTCTCTGGTAGCAGAGTGATACCCAGCAATCAAAAGGCAGGCAGCTGTTATTCACTTCGATGTTTCAATCTCCCTGACTGCTTTAATCAGTGCACAATAGAAGCTTTAATCTGCGAAATGCATCATCTTGCGCCCGCCCGCAGTCTATTTGCCATGAGGTTCACAAATGCTACCTCTCTTTTTACCTTTGCAGTTTCTTAACCCTACCCACTTGAATCTTGTATCTTCTGATCCTATGCAACCTCTTTCTAAGGATTTGATTTCATTTTTTACCAACAGAGCCACACCACTCCTCTGCGTACCTGCCTGTCCTTTTAATACAATGTGCCTCCTTGCACATTAAGCTCCCAACTATGATCTTCTTTCAGCCACAACTCAGTGATGCCTACAATGTCAATACTTGACAATCTAACTGTGCCATAAGATCATCTACCTTATTCTATATGCTGTGTGCATTCAAATATAACACCTTTAGTCCTGTATTCATCACCCTTTTCGATTTTGCCCCATCTTACACTTCAACTTATCCCACAGACTGCAATATTGCCCTATCTTCTGCCTGTCTTTCCCCAGTTTCACTACACAGTACATCTACTTGTATACCAGCTACCCCATCCTCAGCCCTATCTCTCCATTTCCCATCCCACTGCCAAACTAGTTTAAACCTTCCCTGACCAAGGGGAGTGCCTGCAGGTACATGTGTTACCTGTGGATAATAGTTCTACAACAAATATGAAGGTTATGTAAAAATACTCTAACTATCTAGCTTACAGAAAAAGATGGCTGAATGAATGAACGTGATGCAAAAAAGGTAAATCAAAGCATGTATGTATTCCTCCAATTTATGGCCAAAGCAGCAGCCATATTGATTCTATATGCTTGTAATCCAATAGGACATCGCCACCAACTGGCAGACCCTGGATTTACATCACCATTTCCCACAAAGTGAGACACAGATACAAGCACTGTGGATATTGAAATCTGGAGCAAAAATACTCTACTGGAAGAGTTCTGCAAGTCAAAGAGTGAAGGTTGGTTTTACTCAAAGCACTGACTGTTCCTTTCATCCACAAGTGATGCTTTGACCCACTGAGTTTTCCAAGTTTGTGTTTTGTTCCACATGAAATGGAAGGTTAGGGGTTCCAAGTTTTGCCTTCATGGATTCTGTTAGCTCTTCTTCAAGAGAAATGACATTTCAGGAGGGTTAAAGCCAACATAACAACCATTTTTCGTACTGGCATTCTCTGCAGGAGAGATCTGTGGTCATGGCACAGGAAGCTGAATGTGAAAAATCTGATTGGATGTTCAACACGCAAAGACATACACTCAGTGGCTATTCTATTAGGTACACCTATACACCTGCTCATTAATGCAAATATCGAATCAGCTGATCATGTGGCAGGAGCCCAATGCATAAAAACATGCAGACATGGTCAAGAGGTTCAGTTTTTGTTCACATCAAACATCAGAAAGGGAAAGAAATGTGATCTAAGTGACTTTGACTGTGGAGTGATTGTTGGTGCCAGACGGAGGGGTTTGGGTATCTCAGAAACTGCTGATCTCCAGGGATTTTCACACACAACAGTCTCTAGAGTTTACAGAGAATGGTGCAAAAAAACAAATAAAACATGCAGTGAGTGGAGTTCTGTGGACAAAAATGCCACGTTAATGAGAGGAGCTGAAGGACTGTTTCAAGCTGACAGGAATGCAACAGTACATCAAATAAACACACATTAAAACGCTGGTGTGCAGAAGAGCATCTCTGAATGCTAAACACATTGAACGTTGAAGTGGATGGGCTACAGCAGCAGAAGACAATGAACGTACACTCGGCGGCCACTCGATTAGGTACAGAGAGAACCTAATCAAGTGATGGCTGAATGTACAACTGGTAATAGTATTCTGTTCATATAGATCAAAACATAACACAGAGCAGTATGATAAAACAAGATAAAACAAAGTACCAATGCAGAATAAAATGTAACAGCTACAGAGAAAGTGCAGTGCAGGTAGACAACAACGTGCAAAATCATAACAAGGTAGATTATGCGGTCAAGAGTCCATCTAATCATAGTAGGGAACCATTTAACTTTTGTCCCTCTTCCCTCTGGGAGGATGTTCAGGAGCTTGAAGATTCGTACGGCCAGATTTGGGAACAGCTTCTTTCCAACTGTAATAACACTGCTGAACAGATCCTGACCCGGATCTGGGCTGTACCTTCCAAATATCTGGACCTGACTTGCACTACCGTACTTTCCCTTTTCTATTTTCTAATTATGATTTATAATTTAAATCTTTATTATATTTACTTTGGTTTGTACTACAGGGAGTGTGAAGCGCAGAATCAGATATTGCTGTGATGATTGTACGCTCTAGTATCAATTGTTTGGTGACAATAAAGTAAAGTAATAGTCATGTACAGCAGAGTAAAAATAGTCCTTGAGCCCGGTGATATGTGTCTTCTGTTTCTGAAAGAGGGAGAAGAGAGGTATATCTGGGTAGGTGGAGTCTTTAATTATGCTGCCTGCTTTAATGAGGCAGTGAGTGGTATAGACAGAGTAACGTGCGATAGGGAGACAATGAGTGGTGTAGACAGGGTAACGTACGATAGGGAGACAGTGAGTGGTATAAACATGCGACAGGGAGACAGTGAGTGGTGTAGACATGCGATAGGGAGACAGTGAGTGGTGTAGATATACGATAGGGAGACAGTGAGTGGTATAAACATGCGACAGGGAGACAGTGAGTGGTGTAGACATGCGATAGGGAGACAGTGAGTGGTATAGACATGCGATGGGGAGACAGTGAGTGGTGTAGACATGCGATAGGGAGACAGCGAGTGGTATAGACATGCGATAGGGAGACAGTGAGTGGTATAGACATGCGATAGGGAGACAGCGAGTGGTATAGACATGCGATAGGGAGACACCGAGTGGTATAGACATGCGATAGGGAGACAGCGAGTAGTATAGACTTGCGATAGGGAGACAGTGAGTAGTATAGACATGCGATAGGGAGACAGTGAGTGGTGTTGACATGCGATAGGGAGACAGTGAGTGGTGTAGACATGCAATAGGGAGACAGTGAGTGGTGTAGACATGCAATAGGGAGACAGTGAGTGGTATAGACATGCGATAGGGAGAAAAAAGAGATGCTGGAATCTGTAGGAACTCAGGGATCAGACAGCATCTATGGAGAGGACTTGATCCAACACTGACTGTCCAGTTCCTTCCATAGATGTTGCCTGACCCACTGAATTCTTCCAGCACTTCATGTGTTGCACTAGCATGTGATCAATTATTAAAACTGGTCTTCACGCCCTGTTTTACACCCACCTCCACACTCACTGGGAAGCAGCAATATTGGAATGAGTTTAATCATTGTGGTTGCAATGAGCAATCTCCAGATTGCTTCCTGTGCCTCTGGCCAGTGAGGGTAAGAATAGAATGATTTGGCAGGTGAATGCATGGCTGTGAAACTGGTGCTGGGGGATGGTTTCAGATTTCTGGATCATTGGAATCTCTTCTGTGGAATGTATGACCTGTACAAAAGGGATGAGTTATACCTGAACCGCAGGGGGACCAATAACCTTGCAGGCAGGATTGCCAGAGTTGTTGAGGAGGGTTTGGCAGGAAGATGGAAACCAAGCTGATGGGCTGAGGATAGCATTGTTGGTTTACAAGCAGATTCAGTGTGTAGTGAAATTGTCAGGAAGGACAGGCAGATGATAGGGAAGAATTGAAGTCGTGGGTGAGTTTAAGTATAACGGGGTGAAAATAGAAAAGGGTAATGGGTACAGGACTGAAGCTGTACTATTTGAATGCACACAGTATATGGAATAAGGTAGATGACCTTGCAGCACAGTTAGAGATCGGCAGGTATGCCGCTGTGAGTCATAGCTGAAAGATCATAGTTGGGAGCTTAACATCCAAGGATACACTTTGTATTGAAAGCACAGGCAGGTAGGCAGAGGGGGTGGTGCGGCTCTGTTAGTAAAAAAGTGAAATCAAATCCTTAGAAAGAGGTGACACAGGATCGGAAGATGTAGAATTCTTGTGGGTAGAGTTAAGAAACTGCGAGGGTAAAAAGACCCTGATGGGAGTTATATACAGGCCAGTAAACATTAGCCAGGATGTACAGTAGGAATTACAACAGGAGATGGAAAAGGCATGTCAAAAGGGTAATATTACAATGGTCATAAGGAATTTGAATATGCAGATAGAGTGGGAAAATCAGGTTGGTGCTGGATCCCAAGAGAGTCAATTTGTAGAATGCCCACAAGATTGCTTTTTAGAGCAGCTTGTGGTTGAGCCCATTAAGGGATCAGCTATTCTGTACTGTGTGTTGTGAAATTAACCAGATTTGATTACGGAGCTTAAAAGAAAGGAACTCTTAGGAAACAGTGATTATAATATGATAGAATTCACCCAACAATTTAAAAGGGAGAAGCTAATGTTAGTTGTATTAGTATTAAAGTTAAAGGGAATTACAGAGGCATGAGAGAGGAGCTGGCTAAAGTTGATTGGAAGGGGACACTAGCAGAGATGATGGCAGAACAGCAAAGTCTTGAGATTCTGGTAGCAATTTGTAAAGTGCAGGATAGATACTTCCCAATGAGAAGTACCCTAAAGGGAGGATGAGGCAACTGCAGCTGACAAAGGAAGGCAAAAAAAAACATAAAAACAAAAGAGAGGACATGTATTAGAGCAAAAATTAATGGGAAGTTAGAGGATTAGGAAATTTCTAAAAACCAAAAGAAGGCTAATAAAATAGCCACTAAGGAGGGAGAAGATAAATTTTGAAGGTAAACTAGCCATTAATATCAAAGAGGGTATCAGAAGATTTTTTTCAGATATATAAAGGCAGGAATTGATATTACACCAGTGGGAAATGACACTAAGGTGGTAGTAATGGGGAAAAAAGGGATGAATTGGATATGAATTCAAAGTGGATGAATTGAATATGTATTTTGCTTCAGTCTTCACTGGGGAAGACACTAACAGTATATTGGAATTTCAGGAGGGTCAAGTGCAGAAGTGAGTGCAATTGTTATTACTCGGGAGAAGGTACTTGGGAAACCTGAAGGTCTGAAAGAAGGTTAAGTCACCTGGACCAGATGGACTACACTTCAAGGTCCAGAACAGGTACTGAAGGGAATGTGGAGGGATCAATAATGATCTTTCAAAAATCACTAGATTATAGCATGGGTCCAGAGGACTGAAAAATTGCAAATGTTACTCAACTCTTCAAGAAAGGAGGGAAAAGAGAGGAAATCATAGGCCAGTTAACCTGACCTCAGTGCTTGGAGTCAATTATTAAAGATGTGGTTTCAGGATGCTTGGTGGCACATGATAAAATAGGACAAGTCAGCATGGTTTCCTTAAGGGAGGAGTTCCCAACTTGGAATCCACAGACCCCTCAGGTAATGGTAGTGGTCCAGGGCATAAAAAGTCTTGGGAACCCCTCCCTTAAGTGCAAATCTTGCCTGACAAATCTATTTGAATTCTTTGAGGAAATAACAAGCAGAATCAGATAAAGGAAGATTGGTGGATGTTCTGTACTTGGATTTTCAGAAGGCGTTTGACAAGGTGCCACACATGAGGCAGATTAATAAGATAAGAGCCCAAGGTGTTACATGCATGGATAAGAGCTGATTGGCAGGAGGTAAAGAGTAGAAATAAAGGGAGCCTTTTCTTATTGGCTGCTGGTACTGGTGCTTTTCAGGGTCAGTATTAGGACCTCTTCTTTTTAACTTGTATGTCAATGATTTGAATAATGGAATAGATACTTTGTGGCCAAGTTTGCAGACGATACCAAGATGGATGGAGAAACAGGTAGTGTTGAAGAAGCATGAAGGCTACAGAAGGTCTTAGACAGTGTAGGAGAATGGGCAAAGAAGTGGCAGATGGAATACAGTGTCAGGAAGTGTTTAGCCATGCCCTTTGGTAAAGGAATATCAGCATAGAGTATATTCTAAACTTGGAGAAAATTTGAAAATCTAAGATGCAGATGAACCTGGGAGTCCTCGTGCAGAAATTACTAAATGTTAATATGCAGGTTGATCATTGCTGAGTAAGGCAAATGCAATGTTAACATTCATTTTGAGAGGATTAGAATATAAGAGTAAGGATGTCATGCTGAGGCTCTGTAAGGCACTGTCAGACCACACATATAATTCCGTTCTACATCTACGTCAAGTATACAACAGAAGACATCCTCTGCAGTTAGTGCACCAAGGAACAGAACATCTGCCTCTGCATAGCCTGTTTGCAGATTTACCAAATGAGGAGAGATTGAATAGACTGAGATGGTCTTCTTTGGAATTCCAAAGATATCAGAATCCAAATCAGATTTATCATCACTGACATATGTTATCAAAATTGTTGTCTTGTGGCAATGGTACAGTGCAAGACATTAAAATTACTATAAATATAAAAAAGTTCAAAACATAGAAACAGAAAACCTACAGCACAATACAGGCCCTTCGGCCCACAATGTGGTGCCAAACACATACTCACTTTAGAAATTACCTAGGCTTACCCATAGCCCTCTATTTTTCTAAGCTCCATGTACCTATCCAAGAGTCTCTTAAAAGACCCAATTGTATCGCCTCCACCACCCTTGCTGTTAGCACATTCCATACACTCACCACTCTCTGCACAAAAAACTTACCCTCACATCTGCTCCAAAAGAGGTCCCAATGATCCATAAATCTGAATCTCTGCCCTCTGCTCCAATCCCTCAGCCATGCATTTATCCCCCACCACATTCTATTCCTATACTCACTGTCAGCTCCTTAGGGACTGTGTTGGGGAACTGCAGAAGCAGCTCGATAATCTTCATCTGGTCAGGGAGAGTGAAGAGGTGATAGATAGGAACTATAGGCAGGTAGTTACACCGGGGCCTGGGGAGACAGATAAGTGGGTAACAGTCAGGATAGGGAAGGGCAGGAGTCAGATGCTAGAGAGTACCCCTGTGGCTGTCCCCTTTAACAATAAGTATTCCTGCTTGAGTACTGTTTGGGGGGGGATGGTCTACCTGGGGGAAGCAATAGTGGCCACACCTCTAGCACAGAGTCTGTCCCTGTGGCTCAGAAGGGTAGGGAAAGGAAGAAGGCAGCAGTAATAGGGGACTCTATAGTTAGGGGGTCAGACAGGTGATTCTGTGGACGCAGGAAAGAAGCTCAGATGCCAATTTGCCTCCCGGGTGCCAGGGTCCGTTTCTGATTACATCCATGATATCCTGCAGTGGGAGGGAGAACAGCCAAAGGTCGTGGTACATATTGGTCCCAATGACATAGGTAGGAAAAGGGAAGAGGTCCTGAAAGCAGACTACAGGGAGTTAGGAAAGAAGTTGAGAAGCAGGATTGCAAAGGCAGTAATCATGGGATTTCTGCCTGTGCCACATGACAGTGAGTATGGGAATAGGATGAGGTGGAGGATAAATGCGTAGCTTAGGGATTGGAGCAGGGGGCAGGGATTCAGATTTCTGTATCATTGGGACCTCTTTTGGGGCAGTCATAACCTGTCCAAAAAGGACGGATTGCACTTGAATCCCAGGGGGACCAATATCCTGGCGGGGAGGTTTGCTAAGTCTACTGGGGAGAGTTTAAACTAGAATTGCTGGGGAGTGTGAACCGAACTGAAGAGACTGGGGAAGAGAAGGTTGGCTCTCAAATAGAGAAATATTGGAGACAGTGCAAGAGGGAGGATGGGCAGAAGATAGAGAGGGGACGTGCTCAGACTGATAGTTTGAGATGTGTCTATTTTAATGCAAGGAGTATTATGAACAAGGTGGATGAGCTTAGAGCGTGGATCAGTATTTGGAGCTATGATGTTGTGGCCATTACAGAGACTTGGATGGCTCAGGGACAGGATTGGTTACTTCAAGTGCCGGGTTTTTGATGTTTCAGAAAGGACAGGGAGGGAGGCAAAAGAGATGGAGGGTGGCACTGCTGATCAGAGATAATGTCATGGCTGAAGAAAAGGAGGAAATCATGGAGGGATTGTCTACAGAGTGGGTGGAAGTTAGGAACAGGAAGGGGTCAATAACTCTTCTGGGTGTTTTTATAGACCACCCAATAGTAACAGGGACATCGAGGAGCTGATAGGGAGACAGATTCTGGAAAGGTGTAATAATAACAGGGTGGTTGTGGTGGGAGATTTTAATTTCCCAAATATTGATTGGCATCTCCCTAGGGCGAGGGGTTTAGATGGGGTGGAGTTTGTTAGGTGTGTTCAGGAAGGTTTCTTGACACAATATGTAGATAAGCCTACAAGAGGAGAGGCTGTACTTGATCTGGTATTGGGAAATGAACTTGGTCAGGTGTCAGATCTCTCAGTGGGACAGCGTTTTGGAGATAGTGATCACAATTCTATCTCCTTTGCCTTAGTGTTGGAAAGGGATAGGAACAGACAAGTTAGGAAAGCATTTAATTGGAGTAAGCGGAAATATGAGGCTATCAGGCAGGAACTTGGAAACAGATGTTCTCAGGGAAATGTACAGAAGAAATGTGGCAAATGGTCAGGGGATATTTGTGTGGAGTTCTGCATAGGTACGTTCCAATGAGACAAGAAAAGGATGGTAGGGTACAAGAAGTGTGGTTTAAAAAGGTTGTTGTAAATCTAGTTAAGAAGAAAAGAAAAGCTTATAAAAGGTTTAAAAAAAAACTAGGTAATGATAGAGATCTAGAAGATTATAAGTCTAACAGGAAGGAGCTTATGAATGAAATTTGGAGAGCCAGACAGGCCATGAGAAGGCATTGGCTGACAACTGTGCTGATGGAGTTTGTGAAGGAGTTGTTATTGCCATTCTGAATTGACTAGGTGAAAAAATTGAGGATCCAATTGCACATGGAAGAACTGAGGCTAAGATCTTGAAGCTTATTGATTAGTTTTGATGGGATGATGATATTGAATGCTGAGCTATAGTTGAAAAAGATGTATGCATTTTGCTGTCTAGATGTCCCAGGGTCAGGCGAAGAGCCAATGAAATGGTATCTGCGGTAGGCAAATTGGAGTGGATCCAAGTCGCTTCTCAGGCAGGAGTTGATTTGTTTCATCACTAACCCCTCAAAGCACGTCATCACAGAGGATGTAAGCGTTACTGGATGATAGCCATTGAGACAGGTCAGCACAGTCTTCTTGGGCACCAGTATAATTGAAGCATGTTTGAAGCAGGTGGGTCCTCCAGAATCCTAAAGCAAGAGGTTAAAGATCTTGGTGAATATTCCAGCCAGCTGATCAGCACAAGCCTTTAGTTCTCTACCAGGTACTGGGCTGGATGCTTTGGGTGGGTTCACCCACCTGAAGGATGCTCTCACATCAGCCTCAGAGACTGAAGTGTCCTAGTCACTGGAGCCTTGCCCTTCAGCCTCTGCCTGAGTGTCCAGTGATCAGATTTCACAAAATGTGATCTGGGCATGAAATGGCAGGCACTCCTTATCACAATAGTCTAGTGTGCTGAGACCTCTGGAGCTATGGGTTTAATTGCTGGTGGTAAGAAGCTGTTTCTAAAACAATGAGAGTGAGTCTTCAAGCTCTGGTACCTTCTCCCGATGGTAGTAATACAAAAATGTCAGGTCCAGGTGGTGAGCTTCCTTTATGATGGAAGCAGCCTTCTTAGGCTCTGCATCTTGAAGATGGGGTGGGTTGGAACTGGCTGAGCCTACAAGCCTCAGCAGCATCTTGCAATTGGAACGTTCCAAAATGCTTACCAGACTTGATAGGGTGGATGCAAGGAAGATATTTTTCACAGTTCATAAGTCTAGAACTTGGGGTTACAATCTCAAAGTCAGTGATAAATTGTTTAAGATAGAGATAAGGAGAAATTCTTCATTCAGAGGGTGATAAATCATTTGAATTCTCTATTCCAAAGGCTGCAGAGACTGAATCATCAAGTTAATTAAAAACATAGATTTCTGGATATCGAGGGACTCGTGATGACTGCAAGAAGATGGCACCCATTGGAGATATTTATATAACCATATAACAATTACAGCACGGAAACAGGCCATCTCAGCCCTTCTAGTCCGTGCCGAACGCTTACTCTCACCTAGTCCCACTGGCCTGCACTCAGCCCATAACCCTCCATTCCTTTCCTGTCCATATACCTATCCAATTTTACTTTTAATGACAATACCGAACCTGCCTCTACCACTTCTACTGGAAGCTCGTTCCACACAGCTACCACTCTCTGAGTAAAGAAATTCCCCCTCGTGTTACCAGGAGCACTGCATGTGCAGGGCCCTTAGCATTGTCAATGACCCCTCCCCGATCCATCTAATGATCTCTTTGAACCCCTACCATCAGGCAGGAGGTACTGTAGCACTAGGTTCAGAGAGATGAATAATGTTAGAGATCTAGAAGATTATAAGGCTACTAGGAAGGAGCTTAAGAAGGAAATTAGGAGAGCCAGAAGGGACCATGAGAAGGCCTTGGCAGGCAGAATTAAGGAAAACCCCAAGGCATTCTATAAGTATGTGAAGAACAGGAGGATAAGACGTGAAAGAATAGGACCTATCAAGTGTGACAGTGGGAAAGTGTGTATGGCAGGGGTCACCAAGCTTTTTCGCACTGTGGACTGGTTTAATACTGACAGTATTTTTGCGGACCGGCCGATGGTGGTGGGGGGGAGAGGTGTGGGTGTTAATCACGACTAGAATATAGTTGAAAAGTCAACCTTAAGTCACTAATAAATGGCTAATACACAATTTCGTTTCTAAAAGGTTTATCTAATGAGTTTAATATTAAACATACAGCGCACATTTTCCTTGCATGAACATAGTGATTAGTCAATTATAACTCACTTATAAGTCAATAGCTTCGTAACATTTTAAGTAACATTTGGATATTTAACACACAGTGCATATTTTCCTCGTATGAACATATAAGATCATTGCAACACACCAGTGAGAGGACAAGGTAAGGGACGGAGGTCCCCGTGCCAGGCCGTGGAGGTCGCAGTCTGGAGAGAACAACTGACTGACCGAGGAGTGCAACAGGGTGCGCGCCTGCACCCCCTTGTAGGTAGGTAGGATCTATTGGCCAACAAAAGTTTGGCTCGAGCGATGACTTTCAGTAGATCGCAGTGAGGTAGCTACACTGCTACTTACAAAACCCTGAGCCCGAATTAGGTCATCTGAGAATATTTTAGCACCAGGTTCCCCACGAACATTCAGTGTGCTAAACAGGTTTAGAGGCGGCCCCCATCTGTCCGCGCTCCAGGCCAGTAGAAACGGTACTTATCGTCGGCCACACAAGGCGGCCGGTTACCTGACCCAACCAGTGATCCCTGGTGCTAGGGTATCACTGCATTTAGGTGACTGATGACTTTGCGTGGGTAATGACCTCGCGTGTGTTCAAGTTCAACAGTGGGAGTGACAGGGAATGAGGAAATGTGCAGCTGACTCATATCGTTTCATATCGACAAATCATATCGTTTCCTCGCGGCCCGGTGATTGGGGACCACCGGTGTATGGAACCGGAGGAGATAGCAGAGGTACTTAATGAATACTTTACTTCAGTATTCACTATGGAAAAGGATCTTGGTGATTGTAGTGATGACTTCCAGCAGACTGAAAAGTTTGAGCATGTAGATATTAATAAAGAGGATGTGCTGGAGTTTTGGAAAGCATCAAGTTGAATAAGTCACCAGGACCAGATGAGATGTACTCCAGGCTACTGTGGGAGACAAGGGATGAGATTGCTGAGCCTCTGGTGATGATCTTTGCATCATCAATAGGGACAGAAGAGGTTCCAGAGGATTGGAGGGTTGCAGATGTTGTTCCTTTATTCAAGAAAGGGAGTAGAGATAGTCCAGGAAACTATAGACCAGTGAGTCTTAACTCAGTGGTTGGTAAGTTGATGGAGGGGATCCTGAGGGGCAGCGTTTATGAACATTTGGAGAGGTTTAATATGATTATGAATAGTCAGTGTGGCTTTGACAAGGGCGGGTCATGCCTTACGAGCCTGATTGAATTTTTTGAGAATGTGATTAAACACATTGATGAAGGCAGAGCAGTAGATGTAGTGTATATGGATTTCAGCAAGGCATTTGATAAGGTACCCCATGCAAAGCTTATTGAGAAAGTAAGGAGGTATGGAATCCAAGGGGACATTGCTTTGTGGATCCAGAACTGGCTTGCCCCCAGAAGGCAAACAGTGGTTGTAGACGGGTCATATTCTGCATGGAGGCCGGTGACCAGTAGTGTGCCTCAGGGATCTGTTCTGGGACCCCTACTCTTTGTGATTTTTATAAATGACCTGGATGAGGAAGTGGAGGTGGAGGGATGAGTTAGTAAATTTGCTGATGACACAAAGGTTAGGGGTGTTGTGGATAGTGTGAGGGCTGTCAGGGGTTACAGCGGGACATTGATCAGATGCAAAACTGGGCTGAGAAGTGGCAGATGGAGTTCAACCCAGATAAGTGTGAAGTGGTTCATTTTGGTAGGTCAAATATGATGGCAAAATATAGTATTAATGGTAAGACTCTTGGCAGTGTGGAGGATCAGAGGGATCTCGGGGTCCGAGTCCATAGGACACTCAAAGCAGCTGCGCAGGTTGACTCTGTGGTTAAGAAGGCATACAGTGTATTGGCCTTCATCAATTGTGGAATTGAATTTAGGAGCCGAGAGATAATGTTGCAGCTGCATAGGGCCCTGGTCAGACTCCACTTGGAGTACTGTGCTCAGTTCTGGTCACCTCACTACAGGAAGGATGTGGAAACCATAGAAAGGATACAGAGGAGATTTACAAGGAAGTTGTCTGGATTGGGGAACATCCCTTATGAGAGTAGGTTGAGTGAACTTGGCCTTTTCTCCTTGGAGCAATGGAGGATGAGAGGTGACCTGATAGAGGTGTATAAGATGATGAGAGGCTTTGATCATGTGGATAGACAGAGGTTTTTCCCAGGGCTGAAATGGTTGCCACAAGAGGACACAGGTTTAAGGTGCTGGAGAGTAGATACAGAGGAGATGTCAGGGCTAAGTTTTTTACTCGGAGAGTGGTGAGTGCGTGGAATGGGCTGCCGGCAACAGTGGTGGAGGCGGATACGATAGGGTCTTTTAAGAGACTTTTGGATAGGTACATGGAGCTTAGAAAAATAGAGGGCTATAGGTAAGCCTAATAATTTCTAAGATAGGGACATGTTCGGCACAACTTTGTGGGCCGAAAGACCTGTATCGTGCTGTAGGTTTTCTATGTTTCTATTAGGTCACGAGCAGTCAGGATGGGGAACCCTTTCTTCCCCCGGGCTGTCAGTCTACTGAACACCCTGCCACCACCAAGTGTATACTGTTTACTTTTTAATTTGTATCGTATAGGCACCTTGTTATTTGTGAATTTGTTTGTGGTAATATTACTTTATGTGCTATGTGTGTGAGTTATATGTACTCTGTGTTGTGCATGTTGGCCCAAAGAAATGTTGCCTCATCTGCTGGTATACATGTGTAGAGCTGAATGACAATTAACTGAACTTGAACTAACATCAGCTATCAATCCTGATGAATGGCAGTTCAGGCTTGAAACTTTGGGACACCCGACTGGCTTTGAATTTTATTGTTCATCATTAGGCTTTTATTTAACTCTTCTTCACAATGGATGTGAATATGTTGTGGCTGCAGACTATGTAACCATTAAATAATGAGATAGTTGTCTGGATAGCTTGAATATCTATTAACTTGCTATTTTGTGATGGAAGAATATCACATTTTGATGATCAGCAGGGGTATGTATATTCTGGCCAACATTTGTCCTTCATCAACACTGTTGCAATCAGATTGCACATTGCTTCATGCAAACTGGCTGTTATCTTTGCCTCAATCTAAACATTTGGGAAGATTTAATTGGCACAGAAGTGCACTGAGGTGTTCAAATGACACAAATAGTGTGAGGTCAATTCAACAAAATCAAATATTTGAAATTGCTAAAATTGCTATTCTCCACATCTTGGATCTTTTTTTTAATCTGGCTGTTATAATCGTGCTTTAATCAGTTCTCTCTCTTGCCAACATCTTCATCTAGTACTTTCAAGAGGTTTTCATTAACATACATTAAACTATCAAGTGAATTTATAAACACAAGAGATACAGCAGACACTGGAAATCCATAGTAACACACACAAAATACTGGAGGAACTCAGCAGGTCAGGCAAAGAGAAAAAGTATTGATGTTTCAGGCTGAGACCCTTCATTAGACCAGGTCTGAAACATGGACTCTTTATTCCTTTCCATAGATGCTGCCTGATCAGGTGAGTTCTGCCAGCATTTTGTGCGTGTTAATGGATTTATAATTGGTTGTGAAAGCGTAACAAAACCATGATCTACCATAAGTTTCTTCCTTTTATTTAAAATATTTAAAAGATCTGCAAGGGAATTGCTCTGGTAATACATTAGCAACCAAGTAAACATGATCTCAATCCAAGAGCATTGTACAATGCCAATGTAATTAAATTGTAATTACTTATTATATATACAATTGCCTTCACAACACAAATCAAGCATGATGGTATGTCCTACGTGGCTTTTCAGATCACTGCCCTCACAGTAGCCACCTGATCATAAAGTCAGTTGTCACACTGTTCCATCTTAGTCACTGGATACTCCACCATATTCCATACTCCCCTGGGCACCACGGTAGCTCAGCAGTTAGCGCAATGCTATTAAAGCCCAGGGCATTGGAGTTCAGAGTTCAGTCCTGATGAGTACACACTCCCCACGGAATTCCACCATGTGCTCCGGTTTCCTTCCAGAGTCCAAAGACATACTAGTTAGGTTAATAGGTCATTGTAAATTGTCCCATGATTAGGCTAGGGTCAAATAGGTGGGCTGCTGTTCGACACGACTCTGTGCTGCATCTTTAAATCAAATAAATAAAGAAAAAAACCACAACTATACGCTATCCATTATATACTGCAATATTCAGGAGGTTTGAGCGGTTGGTGAAGAGATTGTGGAGAGATTGCCTTCAAGAATCACTAAATTCTGGAATGGTTCTGAAGAAGCTGAGCATCACTATGTGCAGTTAGTGCAACACTATTACAGCTCAGGTTGGAGTTTGGAGTTCAATTCCAGCATCCTCTGTAAAGAGTTAGGGTTAAATCGGGAGTTGGTGGGTGTCATGGTTTGAAGGACCGTAAGAGCCTATTGTGTCCTGCATCACTAAGAAATAAAGCAACACCGTAGAAATCAGTTAATAACACATAAAATGCACAGTGCAGAAGTAGGCAGCTGGTTGGCACCTCTGTATAAGTTCTTCAGCAGATTTCTCCAACTCCATTTAACCTTCTTTGTACCTTTCTATTACCTAGCTTTCCCTTAAAGTCATCAATGCTGTCTCCCTCAATCACTCTATTGTACCAGCAGATCCACATTCTCCACATGACAAAGTTTCTAATGAGTTTTCCTGATGCAGGTAAATGAATCTTCGATTACTAATGTCAAGCAGTGATGGAACTGATTCTGTCTATAACTTCTGGCACCTTAACATAAACACAAAACTAATTGATAAGATGAATATCTCATAGAAGAGTATAGCACAGTATAGGCTCTTCCCCCAACACGATAGTGTGCTGACACTTTAACATACTGCAAGATCAATTTCTCCTTCTCTACCACATAGCTCTCCATCCATGTGCCTATCTAAGAGTCTTTTAAATGTCCCTAATGTCTCTGCCTCTACCACTAGCCCCAGCAGTGCATTCCAGTTATTTACCACTCTGTAAAAACAACTACATCTGATATTCTCCCTATTCTTTCCTCCAATCACCTTTTGTATTAGCCTTTGCCACCCTGGGAAAAGGTGCTGGTTGTCCACTCTACCAATGGCTATCTTATACACCTCTATCAAGTCTACAAACATCCTCCAACTCTCCAAATAGAAAAGCCTTAGCTCACTGAAACTTTCGACATAAGACGTGCTCTCTAATCCAGACAGAATCCTGCAACTGAACAAAATACTCCGGAGTTTTATAGAGCTTCAACATTACCTCGCAGTTCTTGATTAATCCCTTGACCAACGAAAGCCAAAATGATGCACCTTCTTAACCATGCTACCAACTTGTATGGCAACTTTTAGGGAATTATGGATGTGAACACCAAGATCCCTCTGTTCTTCTACACTAAAGAATAAAGCCATTAACTTTGTATTCTGCCTTCTTCAACCTTCCAAAGTGAATCATTTCAAATCTTTACAGTTGAACTCCATCTGCCACCTCTCAGCCCAACTCTGCATCATGTCAATGTCTTGTAGTAACCCTTGACAACCTTCTACACTATCCACAATGCCACCCACTTTCATGTCATCTGCAAACTTACTAATCCACTATTCCACTTTCTCATCCATGTCATTTATAAAATCACAAATAGTACAGATCTCTGCAGAACACCACTAGTCACAGATCTCCAGGCAGAATACACTCCATCGACTACCACCCTCTGTTTTCAGTGAGTAAGCCAATCTAGAATCCACACAGCCTGGTTTTCTTAAACCCCATGCCTCCTCACTACCATGGGGAACTTTGTCTCACAAATGCCTCACAAAGCCATGATGACTATCCCTGATCAGATTATGCTTCTCCAAATGCTTGTAAATCCTGTCCCTGATGTAAGACTCAATGGTCTATAATTCTCAGGGTTAACTTTCTTGAACAAATGAATAACATTTGCAACCTCCAATCTTCTGGCACTACCCCTGTGGCCAGTGAGGACACAAAGATGATTGCCAATGGCTCAACAATATCCTTTTCTTGCTTCCTGTAGTAACAGGGATGTACCTCATCCAGCCCTGCGGAACTATGAATATTTTCTATAGATTAGTGCAGGTTGATGGGACTAAGCAGAATAATAGTTCAGCAAAGACTATGGCCAAAGGCCCTGTTTCTGTGCTGTAGCATTCTATGACTCTATTTCTATCTCATTTCTGGACCTGGAACCAAGACACCAAACAATCTAACAGCATCACCTAATCGTTAACAGAAGCTATAGATATTGGAGGCCCTCTGTTGGTCTGGATCGACCATGCATCATATTCAAGTCAGTACGGAAGCCAGGGCAGTACAAATGGCAGGGATTGATACAGTTTGGCACCAGCAGTATACCAGAAGTTGCCAGTCAGCGTTGAACTCAATGTAAGACTGCCTTAGCGTCTCCAACTACAGAATTTTCCTTCGGGTTTACTTCCAAAGCCTTCCATATGAGTGAGTATAGCTGCAAGGCAGTGGAAGTTTGAGATCAGAATTTTCTTTCTCCTAGATGAGCTGCCAACCACGGCTGATGAGCCCCATCTGCATGAAGTGACTAGTTTTAAGACAGTAGTAATCTGCCTTTGCCCCTTCTCCTGCCAGTAGAAATGATTCCACCAGGCAGAAGCAAAGCCACATGTGACGGCCGGGAGCTGGACTATCAGTAGCATCAACAGCGCTCTAAGAGGTATTCCTCACAGGTCAGCGGCAGTTACTTAAAAAGGGAGCTTCAAGGGTGTTTGTCCATTGTACATGGCCTATCAATGACGTCAACAGAGTTCTACGAACTAAATAAAAGTACAGAAGGGATAAGCAGAGTGGCGATTGTTGGGAGTAGGCCACTGGCGAGAGTAGAAGCGACAGGCTTTGGCTCAAAAGAGGCTTCAGCTCTGTGTACAGTGTCTGTTACTGTTTCCATTTTTTATCTTTTTTTCCCTCTCTTACTGTACTATTTAAATGGCTGTGGTGTGTTCCTCATGCTGAACATTGGAGAACTGGGAGACCCAAAGTCTCCCGGGGAACTACATCTACATGAAGTGCATCTGGCTACAGCTCCTTGAAGACCGTGTTCGGCGTCTGGAGCAGCAACTGGATGACCTTCGGCTTCTACAGGACAGTGAGGAGAAAACTGATCAAAGTTACGAGGAAATAGTCACCCCAAAGCTGCAGGAGGCGAGTAGCTGGGTGACCGTCCGGAGAAATGGAAATAGGCAGTTAGAGCAGAGCACCCTGTGGCCATTCCCCTCAAAAATAAGTATACCGTTTTGGGAGAATGTCACAGGGACTGGGTTACAGGCACTGAGCGTGGGTCCGTGGTGCAGAAGGGAAAGAGAGAGAAGAAGGGAGTGGTAGTGATAGGGGACTCGATAGTGAGGGGAACAGACAGGAGATTCTGTGGATGTGAACGGGATACCGGGATGGTACGTTGCCTCCCAGCTGCCAGGGTCAGGGACGTCTCAGATCACATCCACGACATTTTGGAGAGGGAGGGGGAGCAGCCAGATGTCTTGGTACATATTAGTACCAATGACATAGGAAGGAAAAGTGAAGAGGTCCTGAAAAGAGAACTTAGAGATCTAGATAGAAAGCTGAGAAACAGGACCTCGCATTATTTTCTGCGATTGCTGCCTGTGCCACATGCCAGTGAGGGTAGAAACAAGATGATTTGGCAGATTAATGCATGGCTGTGAAGTTGGTGCAGGGGGTATGGTTTCAGGTTCTTGGATAATTGGGATCTCTTCTGGAGGAAATGACCTGTTCAAAAGTGACAGGTTGCACCTGAACCCGAGGGGGACCAATATTCTTGCAGGCAAGTTTGTTAGAGCTGTTGGGGTGGGGGGGGTGTTAAACTAACTTGGCGAGGGGATGGGAACCAGAGTGAAGGGACTCAGCATAGAACAGATGGTAAAAAGTGAAGATAGCGTGCAGTCAGATTGTCAGGAAGGGCAGGTAGGTGATGGGACTTCGTTGCAGCCAACAGGCTGAGTACCAAATCACTAGGGATGCAGAATCAGAAAGGACAGCAAATACGGTCCTCAAGGGGTTGTGTCTAAATGCACTTAGTCTAAGAAATAAGGTGATGATCTCGTTGTAAGATTACAGGTTACCAGGTACGATGTTGCGGCCATCACTGAATCGTGGCTGAAGGATGGTTGTAGTTGGGAGCTGAATGTCCAAGGTTACACGTTATATCGGGGGGATAGGAAGGTAGGCAGAGGGGGTGGTGTGGCTCTACTGGTAAAGAATGGCATCAAATCAGTAGAAAGATGTGACGTAGAATCAGAAGATGTTGAATCCTTGTGGGTTGAGTTAAGAAACTGCAAGTGTAAAAGGACATTGATGACAGTTATATACAGGCCTCCCAACAATGGTTGGGATGTGGACCACAGATTACAACAGGAAATAGAAAAGGTGAGTCAAAAGGGCAATGTTATGGTAGTCATGGGAAATTGCAACCTGCAGGTCGATTGGGAAAAGTAGGTTGGTAATGGATCTCAAGAGTGCATAAGAATGCCTAAGAGATGGCTTTTTAGAGCAGATCGTCATTGAGCTATACGGTTTGGGTGTTATGTAATGAACTGGAGGCAATTTGAACCCTTAGGAACCAGTGATCACAATATGATTGAGTTCAACTTGAAATCTGATAGGGAGAATGTAAAGCCTGATATAGCAGTATTTCAGTGGAATATGGGAAATTACAATGGTATGAGAGAGGAGTTGGCCAAAGTAAATTGGAAGGAGCTGCTGGCAGGGATGACAGCAGAGCAGCAATGGCATGAGTTTTTGGGAAAAATGAGGAATGTACAGAACAAGTGTATTCCAAAACTGAAGAAATACGTTAATGGTAAAATAGTACAACCATGGCTAAAAAGGGAAGTCAAAATTATTGTAAAAGCAAAAGAAAGGGCATAAAACAAAGCAAAAATTAGTTGGAAGATAGAGAATTGTAAAGTTTTTAAAAAAGAGCAACTTAAAAAATCATCAGAAGGGAAAAGATGAAATATGAAAACAAGCTAGCAAATAATATCAAAGTGGATAGTAAAAATTTTTCAAGTATGTTAAAAATAAAAGAGAGATGAGAGTGGATATAGGACCGCTAGAAAATGAGGCTGGAGAAATAATAATGGGGGCCAAGGAGATGGCTGATGAACTATTTTGCATCAGTCTTCACTGTGGAAGACACCAGCAGTATGCCTGATGTTGTAATGTGTGAAGGAAGTGAAGTGGGTGCAGTTACTGTTACAAGAGAGAAGGTGCTCAAAAAGTTGAAAGACCTAAAGGTACATAAGTCTCCCAGACCAGAGGAACTGCACCCTGGGGTTCCTAAAGAGGTAGCGGTAGAGATTATGATGGCATTAGAAATGATCTTTCAGAAATCATTGGACTCCAGCATCGTACCAAAGGGCAGGAAAATTGCAAATGTCATTCCACTCTAAGAAAGGAGGAAGGCAGCAGAAAGGAAATTATAGAACAATTAACCTAACCTCAGTGGTTGGGAAGATGTTAAAGTCAATTGTTAAGGATGCGGTGATGGAGTATTTGGTGACACAGGACAAGATAGTACAAAGTCAGCATGGTTTCCTTCAGGGAAAATCCTGCCTGACAAGCCTGTTGGAATTCCTTGAGGAGATTACAAGTAGAATAGATAAAGGGGATGTAGTGGATGTTGTATATTTAGACTTCCAGAAGGCCTTTGACAAGGCACCAACATGAGGCTGCATAACACGTTAAGAACCCATGGTATTACGGGAAAGTTACTAACATGGTTAGTGCATTGTCTAATTGGTAGGAGGCAGCGAGTGGAAATAAAAGGACCCTTTTCTGGTTGGCTGCCAGTGACTACTGGTGCTCTGCAGGGGCCGGTGTTGGGACCACTTCTTTTTATGCTGTATATAAATGATTTAGATGATGGAATAGATAGTTTTGTTGGAAAGTTTGCAGACGATACAAAGATTGGTGGAAGGGCAGGTAGTGTTGAGGAAACAGGTAGGATGCACAAGGACTTAGACAGATTAGGAGAATGGACAAGAGAACATCCTGACAGGCTGCATCACTGTCCGGTATGGAAAGGCTACTGCACAGGACCGAAAGAAGCTGCAGAGGGTTGTAAATTTAGTCAGCTCCATCTTGGGTACTAGCATACAAAGTACCCAGGACATCTTCAAGGAGTGGTGTCTCAGAAAGGCAGTGTCCATTATTAAGGACCTCCAACACCCAGGGCATGACCTTTACTCACTGTTACCATCAGGTAGGAGGTACAGAAGCCTGAAGGCACACACTCAGCGATTCAGGAACAGATTCTTCCTCTCTGCCATCCGATTCCTAAATGAACTTTGAACCCTTGGACACCACCTCACTTTTTAAATAAATAGTATTTCTGTTTTTGCACGATTTTTAATCTATTCAATATATGTATACTGTAATTGATTTACTTACTGATTGTTATTATTGTTATTATTATTATTATTACTTACTGTTATTCTTTTTTTTCTTCTATATTATGTATTGCATTGAACTGCAGCTGCTAAGTTAACAAATTTCATGTCACATGCCGGTGATAATAAACCTGATTCTGAAAGTGGCAAATGAAATACAATGTTGGAAAATGCATGGTCATGCACTTTGGTATTAGAAATAAATGTGTGGACTATTTTCTAAATTGGGAGAAAATCCAGGAATCTGAGATGCAAAGGGACTTGGGAATCCTTGTGCAGAACACCCTGAAGTTAACTTGCAGGTTGAGTCTGTGGTGAGGAAGGCAAATGCCATGTTAGCATTCATTTCAAGAGGGCTAGAATACAAGAGCAAGGATGTGATGCTGAGGCTTTATAGGATGCTGGTGAGACCTCACCTTGAGTATTGTGAACAGTTTTGGGCTCCTCATCTAAGAAAAGATGTTTTGGCATTGGAGAGGATTCAAAGGATGTTCACAAAGATGATTCTGGGAATGAAAGGGTTATCATACGAGGAATGTTTGATGGCTCTGGGTCTGTACTCACTGGGATTCAGAAGGATGAGGGGGATCTCATTGAAACCTTTTGAATGTTGAAAGGACTAGACAGAGTAGATGTGGAAAGGATGTTTCCAATGGCGGGAGAGTCTAGGACAAGAGGGCACAGCCTCAGGATAGAGGGGTGCCCTTTCAAAACAGACATGCGGAGAAATTTCTTTAGCCAAAGGTTGGTGAAGTTGTGGAATTTGTTGCCACATGTAGCTACAGAGGCCAGGTTGTTGGGTATATTTAAGGCAGAGATTGATAGGTTCTTGAATGGACATGGCATCAAAGGTTACGGGGAGAAGGCTGGGAACTGGGGTTGAGCAGGAGATAGGAAAAAAGGATCAGCCATGATTGAATGATGGAGCAGACTCGATGGGCCAGATGGCCTAATTCTGCTCCTATGTCTTATGGTCTTGGTTGTCAGAGGCTATATGAGACGAACACTGTTGGGGGCATGGGAGGTCATGGGAGCTTATTTCACTCTACACCCCGCCCCACTAATGATAACATTAAGTAACCAAAAAAAAACTGCAACAGGTAGTGGACTTCAAAAAAAAAATCTCCCTATTGTTTATCTGAGGTGAGATTAAAGAGTGCTGCTGTTGTAAAAGGGAGGAAATTTTGTTTTACCCACAATACAGACTGAGTGTTCAGTGGTCACTGATGCTTCACTGTTGAGCAAAGAAGTTACTTAAAATAAATCAGTAAAATAAATTTGTAATGCTTGAAATATAGTACCTTTGGACAATGTGCCAGCATTAATGCCTCTCAAAAGCATGTTTATAATTACATTAATGTCAATTTACTATCCATTAACAACCTTACTGTAAAAAATTGCAATTTAAATTATATTAATATTGAATTGCCTCTTCTGATAGCAATTTCATGTTGTTAGATTTCCTTTAACATTTAACAATCCACTATACTAAGTTACAAAGTCTAATTTCCACCTAACTGCAATATGCTGAACTAACAAAATCAAAATTTTGCACAGAACTTTTCTGTCTGACTCAATCTGATTAATAAACAATGAGCAGAAATGTCTATAAAAGAGCTTCTTCAGCATTAATTTATCTTCCTCACATATGGGAGGAACATTCTGAGTGCATTCCACAGTCACAATGTACTTTAACACATCAGGAACATTTGACAGAGTTCCGGCTCTCCAGATGCTGCTGCAGGTGAAATTAACAACACAGCTTCCAGTTTCTTGGGAGAGTCACACAAAGGGAATAAGGCATTGCGTTCAATAAGTGCTTTAGTAATAGAGAGTTTCACAATTCTCCATCTATGAGTATGCACGTTCAATGTATTATGGAAAGTATTTTAAAGAGGAAGTGGGAGATACAGTACAAGTCGATATTTTGTAACCTCTGAATAATTTAATAACTGAAACTGTACATCTCACCTTAGAACTTGTTCACTTATTCAAAGCCTCATCATTGCCATTACCTCCCTGATCCTGTCTCAGCCTCCCCCTCACTTCGACCCATATCTTAACACTGTGACGATACTAGATCTAATTCCACGGATCCAGGCACCCAAAAGACCATAAGACACAGGAGGGATGTCCCCCATCAGGTCTGCATCATAGCTGATTTATGATCCCTCTCAAACCTATTCTCCTGCCATCACATTGTAACCATTGATGTCCTAACTAATCAAGGACCTAGCAATCTCCACTTAAAAGTAATCCTCCTCATGGAATGTGAGGGTTTCCCATGGGTGTTCCTGTTTCCTCCCACAGTCCAAAATCGAACCGGTTAGGAGGTTAATAGGTCATTGTAAATTGTCCTGTGATTAGGCTAGGGTTAAATCAGAGGTTGAAGGGCCAGAAGGGCCACTTCAGCACGGTATCTCTATAAATAAGTAAAGCTACTTGTCCACATAGATCAGCTATTCTTTAAATAGCTGAGTTTTTAATATATATCAGCACCATTTTCCTGGACTAAAGACATTTCCCTTAATTTCTGTATTGACTGAGCCTCCTGAACTCTCCAGCACATCAGTAGCATAACACTTGTACAGTAGCAGCGGTCAGCGATATGGGTTCAATTCCTGCCGCTGTCTATAAGGAGCCTGTACTGCACGAGCTTCCCCCATTCCAAAGATGGATAGGTTAGGGTTAGTAAGTTGTTACATTGGCACTGGAAATGTGGAGACTTTTGCAGGCTGCCCCCAACACATCCCTAGACTGTGTTTGCCATTGATGCAAATGATGTATTTCACTGTATGCGTCAATGTTTCTATGTACATGTGAAAAATAAAGCTAATCTTTCTCTCTCTATTTCAGGTAGAGAATTACAAGGATACACTATTGCCCGAGTCCAAGAGCTCAAGTTAAAGTTTAATTGTCATTCAGCCATACACACATATACTGTGAACTGAAACAGAGTTCCTCCAGGGTCAAACTGTAAAGCATAGTACAGCACACAGAGTCACATCACACGTGCACTTATTTAAAACTTTATTTATGGATACAACACATTTCACAGGGAGGGCATGCACAGACTCCTTACAAAATAGCACCAAAATTGAACTCTGCACTCTGGAATGCCTTGAACTGTAATAACAACACACTAACCACTATGCTACCATAGCACAGTATAGTTACAATAGCACATAATATTAGCACAGCTCCCTGAGTGGCGTGGCCTGAAGGTTGATGGTGCGTGGGATGTTGTCCTGGAGCCACTTTTATGCAAGAACAAGTACCCAGCAGTTCCTCATCTTGCTTTGGCTCGACACTGATCTGGGAGTGAACCCTGGTAGGCCGACCCCTATTTTGAAAGAGTAAACAGCCTCTAGTTGGAGTGGTAGATTCCAGGGAGAGATGATGGAAATGTCGGGAGAATAAAATGGGATCATTGTATGTGGAACCTTGATGGTCAGTGTGGGATCAGTGGAATAAATTGGCCTTCTTTGTACTACTTGATGATATGACTCATTTACTCTTTGCTGAAGGCCGAAGGGAAGGGCTGTGCTGGTTGCTTGCAGGATTGGAGTTTGCCACTGGCATGGTTCTGTTAGCATTGTGAAGGACAATAAAAGGCTCTGTGAAGCGATAGTAGCATAGCGGCTAGTGGGGTGCTGTTACTGCTCGTGGTGTTGGGGCTCAGAGTTCTATGCTGACATCATCTGTAAGGAGTTTGTGGGTTTTCTTCAACTATGACTGACAAAGGAAGTTAAGGACTGTATAAAAGCCAAGAAAAGGCATACAAGGTAGCAAAAGTGAGTGGGATGTTAGATGATTGGGAAACTTTTAAAATCCAACAAAAAGCAACTAAAAAAGCTGTAAAAAGGGAAAAGATTAAATATGAGGGCAAACTAGCCAATAATATAAAGCAGGGTACCAAAAGATTTTCAGTTATTTAAAGAGTAAAAGGCAGATGAGAGTTGATATTAGACCACTGGAAAATGATGCTGGTGAGGTAGTAATGGGGGACAAAGAAATGGCAGATAAACCTAATGGGTACTTTGCATTCGTCTTCACTGTGGAAGACACTAGCAGTGTGCCAGAGGTCTGTGCGTGTCAGGGAGCAGGAGTGAGTGCCATTGCTATTACAAAGGAAAAAGTGCTAGGCAAACTCAAAGATCTTAAGGTGGATAAGTCACCTGGGTCAGATGAGCTACATCCCAGAGGCCTGAGAGTGGATGCTAAAGAGATAATGGATGCATTGGTCATGATCTTCAGAATCACTTGATTCTGGTACAGTCCCGGAGGATGAGAAAATTGCAAATGTCACTCCACTCTTGAAGAAGGAAGGAAGGCAAAAGGAAGGAAATTATAGGCCAGTTAGCCTAACCTCAGTGATTGAGAAACTGTTGGAGTCAATTATTAAGGACAAGTTTTCGGGGTACTTGGAGACTAATGATAAAATAAGTCAAAATATCTATGATTTCTGTGAAGGGAAATCTTGCCTGACAAATCTGTTAGAATTCTTTGAGGAAGTAACAAGCAGGCTGGACAAAGGAGAGGCAGTGGATGTCATTTACTTGGATTTTCAGAAGGCATTTGATAAGGTGCCGCACCTGAGGCTGCTTAACAAGATCAAATCCCATGGTGTTACAGGAAAGATACTGGCATGGATAGAGGAAAGGCTGACAGGCAGGAGGCAGCGAGTGGGAATAAAGGGGACCTTTTCTAGTTGGCTGCCAGTGACTAGTGGTGTTCCTCAGAGATCAGTATTGGGACCGCTACTTTTCACATTGTTTCTCAATGATTTAGATAATGGGATTGGTGGCTTTGTGGCAACATTTGTGGATGATACGAAGACAGGTGGAGGGGTAGGTAGTCCTGAGGAAGCAATGCAATTGCAGCAGAACTTAGACAAATTGGAAGAATGGGCAAAAAAGTGGCAGATGGAATGTCTGTTGGGAAATGTATGATAATGCATTTTGGTAAAAGGCACAATAGTGCAGACTATAATCTAAATGGGGAGAAGGTTCAAACATCAGAAATGAAGAGGGACTTAGGAGTACTTGTGCAAGAAGGTTAATTTACAGGTTGAGTCTGTACAAAAGAAGGCAAATGCAATATTGTCATTTATTTCAAAGGGAATAGAATATAAAAGCAAAGAGATAATGTTGAACCTTTATAAGACACAAGACAAGCCAACGGTTTTGGGCCCCATATCTCAGAAAGGATGTGTTGTCATTGGAGAAAGTCCAGTGGAGGTTTATGAGATGATTCCGTGAGTGAAGGGGTTAACTTATGAGGAGTGTACAGCAGCTTTGGGCCTGTACTCACTGGAATTGAGAAGATTGTGAGGGCATCTCATTGAAATCTTCCAAATGCCGAAAGGACTAGATACGGTGGATATGGAGAGGATGTTTTCTATGGTGGGGGTATCCAGAACTAGAGGATATAGCCTCAAAATTGAGGGACTGCCCTTTCAAGCAGTAATAAGGAGGAATTTTTTTAGCCAGAGAGAGTGCATCTGTGGAATGTTCTGCCACAGACTCCGGTGGAGGCCAAGTCCATGTGTATATTTAAGGCGAAAGTTGATTGTTTCCTGATCGGTCAGGACATCAAGGGATACGGTGAGAAGGCAGGTGTATGGGGTTGAACGGGATCTGCAATCAGCCATGATGGAATGGCAGAGCAGACTCGATGGGCTGAATGGCCTAATTCTGCTCCTATGTCTCATGGTCTCCTCCCAGAAACTAGTTGTTGTAAATTGTCCTGTGATTAGGTTAGGGTTAAACCAGGGATTGCTGGGTGGTGGTGGAAGGGCTTTTTTGCAATGTATCCCTAAGTAAAACAAATAGGCCTGTTGAGGCTCTTAATATTACAGCAGTTCTCATCTGCAGTGGCTGGAGAGTGCACAAAAGCCAGAAGCCAAGTAAAGAGAGGGGACAATTACCCTTCAGTATCCTTCCATTGGAGCAATGTAGCTTAGGAAACCATGGGGAAGTGTTGTTACCTCCTTATTTGCTTTGCATCAACTGCTGCACACTGTGTTAATAAGCAAGGGTTGATTTTATCTTGAAGAAAGGGAAGACACAAAAAATGAGGGATAGGAAGATAAGAAACATAAAGAGAGAGAATGACAACCAGAAACAAACAATAAGAGGAAGACTTATTGGACACGGGATATTTTCTTAGGAATAAAGGAAGCTGAAGACAGATTTAGCTGAGCTGCATACGTTCTGGAATGCTCTTCACAGACAGAATTACAGAGCCAGAGCGTGACAGAGAGTGTTTGATAACTGGGTAGTTTGTTTGGTAGAATGAATAGAAAGGAGTTGAATCAGAATCAAAATCACGTCTCATTTCACTGACATATGTCATGAAACTTGTCCTGCAGCAGCAGTGCATTGCAATACAGAAGATAGACTACAAATTACAATAAGAAATATGGTACTGTGCAAAGGATTAAGGCACATATATAAAGCGAGGATGCCTAAGACTTCCACACGGTACTGTAGTAACTTTAAGAATTGCACTGTACTGCTGCAATAAAAATTTTCTGACATATAAACCTGATTCTGATGGTGCTCTCTATTGTCGACTGGGAGTGAGAAGGTGGGAGCCATAGCTGGGAAAGGGGAATAGAGAGGGAAGAGAGCAGGAAGCACTAGAGGACGGAATCAAATTGATTTGCCTGGTATCTCAGGACTGGTGTATCTGCATCTGCACCACACCCACCCTGGCAATCCCTCTCTGCCATACCCCTTCCACGGCACCAACCTGACCCTGGCACTCCCTCTCTGCCATACCCATTCCGCGGCACCAATCCAACTCTGGCACTTCCTCTCTGCCATACCCATTCCGCGGCACCACCAGACCCCTGCACTCCATCTCTGCCATACCCCTTCCACGACACTACCCCCACCCTGGCACTCCCTCTCTGCCATACCCCTTCCACGGCACCACCCCGACCCTGGCACTCCCTCTCTGCCATACCCCTTCCACGGCACCACCCCAACCCTGGCACTCCGTCTCTGCCATACCCCTTCCGCAGCACCACCCCTACCCTGGCACTCCCTCTCTGCCATACCCCTTCCACAGCACCACCCCGACCCTGCTCGGGAGATCTCCCATCCACAGCCACCAACCTCATAGTTCCCACACCCCACACTTCCCGTTTCTACCTCCTACTTAAGATGCACAAACCTGCCTGTTCAGGTAGTCCTATTGTCTCAGCTTGCTCCTGCCCCACTGAACTCATTTCTGCCTATCTCGACTCTGTTTATCTCCCCTTGTTCATTCCCTTCCCACCTATGTCCATGATACTTCCCATGCTTTACATCTCTTCGAAGATTTCAAGTTCCCTGGCCCCCACCGCCTCATTTTCACCATGGACGTCCAGTCCCTATATACCTCTATCCCCCACCAGGAAGGTCTCCAAGCTCTCCGTTTCTTCCTGGATTCCAGACCCAGCCAGTCACCTTCTACCACCTCGCGGAATTAGTCCTCACCCTTAACAATTTCTCCTTTGGCTCCTCCCACTTCCTTCAAACTAAAGGTGTAGCCATGAGCACCCGCATGGGTCCCAGTTATGCCTGCCTTTTTGTCGGCCATGTGGAGCAATCTACGTTCCAAGCCTACACCGGTATCTGTCCTCCTCTGTTCTTACGTTATATCGACGACTGCATCAGTGCCGCTTCCTGCACGCATGCTGAGCTCGTCGACTTCATTAACTTCGCCTCCAACTTTCACCCCGCCCTCAAATTCACCAGGTCTATTTCCGACACCTCCCTCCCCTTTCTAGATCTTTCTGTTTCTATCTCTGGAGACAGCCTATCTACCAACGTCTACTGCAAACCTACTAACTCCCACAGCTACCTAGACTATTCCTCCTCCCACCCTGTCTCCTGCAAAAATGCTATCCCTTTCTCTCAATTCCTCCGCTGCATCTGCTCTCAGGATGAGGCCTTTCGTTCTAGGACAAAGGAGATGTCTTCCTTTTTTAAAGGAAGGGGCTTCCCTTCGTCCACTATCAACTCTGCCCTCCATCGCGTCTCCCATATTTCACGCACCTCTGCCCTCACCCCATCCCCCCGCCAGCCCACCAGGGATAGAGTCCCCCTGGTCCTCACCTATCACCCTACCAGCCTACAGATCCAACGTATAATCCTCCGTAACTTCCGCCACCTCCTACGTGATCCCACCACCAACCACATCTTCCCCTTCCCCCCACTCTTGGCTTTCCGCAGGGAACACTCCCTACGCGACTCCCTTGTTCATTCATCCCCCCATCCCTCCCCACCAACCTCCCTCCGGGCACTCATCCCTGCAAACGGAAGAAGTGCTACACCATCCCCCACACTTCTTCCCTCACCACCTTCCCAGGCCCCAGACAGTCCTTTCAGGTGAGGCACCACTTCACCTACGAGTCAACTGGGGTGATATACTGTATCCGGTGCTCCCGATGTGGCCATTTATACATTGGGGAGACCCACCGCAGACTGGGAGACCGTTTCGCCGAACACCAGCGCTCAGTCCTCCAGCAGTGGCAGGATCTCCCTGTGGCCACACACTTCAATTCCACAGACCACTCCCACTCCGACATGTCTGTCCATGGCCTCTTCTACCGTCAAGATGAGGCAACGCACAGGTCGATGGAGCAATACCTTATCTACCACCTAGGTAGCCTCCTACCTGCCGGCATGAACATCCAACTCACAGACCTCCATTGATACCCCTGCCCCCCCCACCCCATCCCTATCTATTATTTTAGTCTGGTTCTCTTTCTCTCTCTTTTTCCCCCCTCACTATAATCTCTCCCCCCAGCCCTACCTTTCTTTCTCTTTTATTTCCCATAATTCTCCACCTTCCTCCTAGCCCATTTCCCTTCAGTCTATCACTTCCCAGCTCTCTACTTCATCCCTCCCCCCACTTCTTATCCCCCCTCCACCATCCCATGTTACTTCACTCCTGATGAAGGGTTTCGGCCCGAAATGTCGTCACTACCTCCTCCCATAGATGCTGTCTGGCCTGCTGAGTTCTGCCAGCATTTTGTGTTTTTATTTATTTCCAGCATCTGCAGATTCACTCGGGTTGCCTAGGTAATTGATTTACTTGTTTATTATTATTATTTTTTATTTTTTATTATTTATTTTTTCTCTGCTAGATTATGTATTGCATTGAGCTGCTGCTGCTAAGTTAACAAATTTAACGTCACATGCTGGGATAATAAACCTGATTCTGATTCTTTTGAGTTCTGAGGGACAGCTTACTCAGTCCTCACCCAGGAGCCACAGGCTTCACTCCCTGAAGCTATTCTGGTTGTTGACCTTATCATTGTTGGTCATCTTATCTGAGGCACACCAAGTACATGACACTGATGTTGAGTTTGGGATGGCACTGCTCAAGAGTATAGCTGGGCAAGAATTAAGAGTGAGTTGATGGAGAAGGGGATGTTCCTGATGGAACCTGCAGTGGAGGCATGTTAGCCAGCCTAAGAACTTCAACCCATCACAACGTCCCAAACTTTATCTGTAACCAATATTGTTGCAGTCAGATGAGGGGTGCAGTACAGAGCTCTCTTCCCTCTCGTAACTGAAATGCTCCCACGCACCTAGCATTTGTTGCTGTGCAGCTGGAATTTTCCTTTATATAATGTTTTATTAAGGTGTCGCACAGTTTTCAGACTGTGGAAAAATTTTCTGCTCAGAGCAATTATTGGTCTGCACAGATGTAAAGAATTAGAGGGACTGGTGTTGCAGAGTCATGCAACCCTGTGTGAAAAGATGATATCATTGCTGGTAAGTAAAGAGGCTGTTGAGTCCAGCCAAAAACTACAGAAATTGTCTCCTATGCAGACGTTGTGAAAGCTTCAAGAGACATTTTAATACATTGCCTTCAGAGATTTTCATGTCTGGCACTTGCAACTAGGGTCAATAGAGAGTGGTGGGAGGCGGGGGTGGAGGTGAGACTCTGACCAGGCTGAAGAAACTGACAAAAAGGTGCAGTTTTCATTGGATTAAGAGTTACAAGTTCACTGGTAGGTGAATGAGAGAATTCACATGAAGTTGCTCAATATGTTCCTGAAAGGGTGAAAGTTAAGGACAGCAGATCCAAGAAGATCTGAAAGTAAATCAACAGTTGGATTAAAAAATGAAAGCATATGGTAGATTCATCACATTTATTGAGACAGATGAGTACTGACCAAGTGGGTTTCTTCATCATGTATAGTGTTCATCTGTTTCTTTTTTAATTCCAGAGAGCAGAGAATGAGACCTTTCAGTAAGTGTAGAAATGTAGTTGAAAACAAATTATGGTGGCAAAGGGCAGTGTGAGTCACAGAATCGCAAAAAATGACAAGATTAAAGAAAATCTTAAAACCTTAATGGCAAGGGTTTTTGGATTTTTTCATTTTCTTGAGGGGAAAATAGGGCTCATAAGGGACAAATATTTTTATTCAATATCTTTCCACCATCATGACTGTAAGTCAGGAGTGTGCTGGAATGCCATTCATAGTCCATAATGACAACAACTTAAGCAGGTTGTGGATGGTGGTTCCCTGCATTTGACCCAGGTTTTACAAATTGTTGATTTAGTGGGTGGCAATGCAGAGACTGGCTTCCAAAGAAGCCAGAATTAACCCAGATAAGTGTGAGGTAGTTCATTTTGGTAGGTCAAATATGATGGCAGAATATAGTATTAATGGTAAGACTCTTGGCAGTGTAGAGGATCAGAGGGATTTTGGGGTCCGAGTCCATAGGACACTCAAAGCTGCTATGCAGGTTGACTCTGTGGTTAAGAAGGCATACGGTGTATTGGCCTTTATCAGTTGTGGGATTGAGTTCAAGAGCCAAGAGGTAATGTTGCAGATATAGCACCCTGGTCTGACCCCACTTGGAGCACTGTGCTCAATTCTGGTCGCCTCACTACAGGAAGGACATGGAAACCATAGAAAGGGTGCAGAGGAGATTTACAAGGATGTTGCCTGGATTGGGGAGCATGCCTTATGAGAATAGGTTGAGTGAACTCAGCCATTTCTCCTTGGAGCGAAGGAGGATGAGAGGTGACCTGATAGAGGTGTATAAGATAATGAGAGGCTTTGATTGTGTGGATAGTCAGGGGCTTTTCCCAGGGCTGAAATGGCTAGCACAAGAGGGCATAGTTTTAAGGTGCTTGGAAGTAGGTACAGAGGAGATGTCAGGGCTGGTTTTTTTACACAGAGAGTGGTGAGTGTGTGGAATGGGCTGCCAGCGGCGGCAGTGGAGGTGGAAATGATAGGGTCTTTTAAGAGACTCCTGGATGGCTACATGGAGCTTAAAAAAATAGAGGGCTATGGGTAAAGCCTAGGTGGTTCTAAGGTAGAGACATGTTCAGCACAGCTTTGTGGGCTGAAGGGCCTGTATTGTGCTGTAGGTTTTCTATGTTTCTATGTATCTAATTGCTGAAATTCCACAGTGTCATTGTGGGTGAGTACATGCTTACTTACTGCGACAGATTAATACCAGCCAGGTGGATTACTTCATCCTGAATGGTGTTTACTTGCTTGTTTTTTTTTAATTCCGCAGAAGCACCAAAGAAACTAAATATAGTATTACTTTGGACAAATGCTGGGACACAAAGGGTCTTCAATTTCCCTGTCACAAAGGCTAAAATTGCCCAGGATTGCATATTCACAGACTCACCAAGTCTGTTGTCTACTTTGTGGGTGAAGTTCACCCTATTTTCCATTCCGAGTTTTACTCCCATTAAAACCTATCTGTACAGTTCAATTAAAACAAGAAAATGTTGCCATTAATTAAAAGCAAATTTAAACATACCCAAATTAGACCAGCTACCTGTAAAAAATGATTTAGAATATTAATAGATAAATTAGTAAATCTTGTCAGAATATCACTAAGGTTTAATTACAGGAGGAGTTGGTAATGGTGCAGTAATGGAATATTTGAACTGTTTCCAGTGTATACCTCTGATAAGGGGGAGGTAAAGATTTTCCCAGAGTGCTTATCTATCAGATCTGTGAAGCCAACTATTCTGAGACACCAAGACTGAGAAGTAATTTATTGCAATAGGAAAATTTCTACTGGCTTAGTGATACATGAGCAAAGGTTTGAGGAAAGGTTAATCAATCTATCTATTCCACTCTGACATTTATTTTCACAAGATAAGTTTGGCACCAAGGCTGTTCTTCTTCACTCATGTCTGAATCTCTGTATTTCTATTTTGAGTGCTTCAATTTTTCTGCATTTCTGCTCAAGCTATTCAGCCCTTCAACTCTGTTCTGGATTTCATTCAAATATTGGCTCCTTTACATCTCAACCAGTGTGCTCACTTTCACCTTACTCTGTGGCACCTTTTATCCTTCTTAGTCTTGAAGTGGTAATCAGCTGAGCATCTTTTAATGCAAAACTTAGAACAGTACATCACAATACAGGCCCTACAGCCTGTGATATTTTGCAACCTATTACCTACTCTAAGATCAATCTAACCGTTCACTCCTACATAACCCCTCTGGTTGTCTTTCATCCACATGCCTATCTGAGAGTCTCTAATGTTACCTAATGTAAGTGTCTCCTTTGGCAACACATTCAACACAACTACCACTTTCTGTGTAAAAAAACCTAGCTATTTCTGCCCTTGCAGCAGTATTCCAAATTCCCAATGTTCTTTGGATGCAAAATTGCCTTCTAATTTCATTTCTCAATAACCTAACCATAATTATGCCCCAGGAGTTACTGAATCTTTGCATCAGCCTAGTCAAATCCCTTCATTATTTTAAAGAGCATGTTTAGATAAAATTTACCAATCATCTGAACTTGAGAAGTAGCAATAACATTTCTGTAACTTGTAATATGCTTTCATTATCCTCCATATCATGATTTATCACAGTCATAGAGCACTACAGCACAGAAACAGGTCCATCTGGTCTTTGCTGAAGCACTGCTCTGCCTAGTCCCACTGGCCTGCACTCAGACTATAGTCCTACATACCCCTCCCATCCATGCAGTTATCACTAAAACCAACTATTCTGAGACACTGAGACTGAAAAGCTATTCATGTGCAATACAAAAATTCCATTAAGTTCCTTCAATAGTCGGGTCATATTCACTATCCTTCAATCCACAAGAATAATTCCAGAATTCCTCGGACCTTGGAAGATGATATGGACCTACTACTTCTAAAGCCATGTCTTTCAAAACTCTGAGACTTAGATTATCATGTCTTCAAATTCATCAGCCATCAACTACTTTTGATTCAAGATTTCATTCTCTCAGTTTCCTACACCACTAAATCCTTGATTCTCTAATATGGATGCATTTAAGGCAGAAAGGGTTTAAGGGTTTAAGGAGAAAGAGCAGGAAAATAGGGTTTGAAAAACAGCCATGATTGAATGGTGGAGCAGATTCAATGGGCTGAATGGTCTAATTCTGCTCCTGTATCTCATAGTCTTATATCTATCAGGTTTAGTGTGCTTTCTTCTTTGAAAACAGATGTAAAATAATCCATTAGTTCCTCTCCCATTTCCCATTCCCCAATATAAATGATCAATTTTTGTCTGCTGAGGATCCACATTTGACCTTACTGGTCTTTTCCCTTTCGAACAACTCTAAAATTCCATCTGCAGATCTTCTTGTGTTTATAATTCATCTGCATTATGGTTCGTACTGTTCTATTTATTTATTCTGTTTTATTTTCTTAAACATTTTCTCAGCCCTTTGCTAAGTTCTATAAGAATCCATAATAATACCAATCCTCATGCTTACTGTTATTTCTTGTCACTTTACAAACCTTCAAGATTTCATCAAGTTCTCTGGTGAGCCAAAAATGAATCACTTTCACATTTTTTGGTTGTTGTGCATTAACATTGTGAATTTTAAAACCTAACCAATGACAGCCATCATCATACCTTTAATATATTCTTCCAAACAAATAAATCCGATTCACCCCTCATACCTTCATAGATATAAAATTAAACTTTTCATTGAACATTACATTTAAATCTAATCCTCTCACTCACCCAAAGATCCTTTGACAACAAGATTATCAATCAACCCTACTCATTGCCCAAAAAGGACACATAAAATGGCTCTTCCCTAGTACGTTACTCAACATATTTGTTGTTCAAGAAGAAAATGCCTGGAGTGCATTTCATGAATTTATAGAAAACCTACAGCACAATACAGGCCCTTCAGCCCACAAAGCTGTGCTGAACATGTCCTTACCTTAGAAATTACCTAGGGTTACCCATAGCCCTCTATTTTTCAGAGCTCCATGTACCTGTCCAGGAGTCTCTTAAAAGACCCTATTGTATCCGCCTCCACCATCATCTCAGGCAGCCCATTCCATGCACTCACCACTCCATGCATAAAAAACTTACCCCTGACATCTCCTCTGTACCTACTTCCAAGCTCCTTAAAACTGTGCTCGCTCGTGCTAGCCACTTCAGCCCTGGGGAAAAGCCTCTGACTATCCACACGATTAATGCCTCTCATCATCTTATACACATCTATCAGGTCAACTCTCATCCTCTGTCACTCCAAGGAGAAAAGACTGAGTTCACTCAACCTATTCTCATAAGGCATGCTCCCCAATCCAGGCAACATCCTTGTAACTCTCCCCTACACCCTTTCTATAGTTTCCACACCCTTCCTATAGTGAGGTGATCAGAATGAGCACAGTACTCCAAGTAGGGTCTGACCAGGGTCCTGTATAATTGCAACATTACTTCTTGGCTCTTAAACTCAATCCCACGATTGATGAAGGCCAATGCACCGTATCCTTTCTTAACCACAGAGTCCACTTGTACAGCAGCTTTGAGTGTCCTATGGACTTGGACCCCAAGATCCCTCTGATCCTCCACACTGCCAAAAGTCTTACCATTAATACTATATTCTGCCATCATATTTGACCTACCAAAATGAACCACTTCACACTTATCTGGGTTGAACTCTATCTGCCACTTCTCAGCCCAGTTTAGCATCCTATCAATGTCCCACTGTAATCACTGACAGCCCTCCACACTATCCAAAACATCCCCAACCTTTATGTCATCAGAAAACTTAATAACCCATCCCTCCACTTCCTCATACAGGTCATTTATAAAAATCACAAGGAGCAGGGATCCCAGAACAGATCCCTGAGGCACACAACTGGTGACTGACTTCCATGCAGAATATGACCCGTCTACAACCACTCTTTGCCTTCTGTGGGTAAGCTAGTTCTGGATTCACAAAGCAAGATCCCCTTGGATCCCATGCCTCCTTACTTTCTCAATAAGCCTTGCATGGGGTACCTTATCAAATGCCTTGCTGAAATCCATATACACTACATCTATTGCTCTACCTTCATCAACGTGTTTAGTCACAGCCTCAAAAGTTCAGTCAGGCTTGTAAGGCACGACCTGCCTTTCACAAAGCCATGCTGACTATTCCTAATCATATTATGCCTCTCCAAATGTTCATAAATCCAGCGTCTCAGGATCTTCTCCATCAACTTACCAACCACTGAGGTAAGACTCACTGGTCTATAATTTCCTGGGCTATCTCTTTCTTGAATAAGGGAACAACATATGCAACTCTCCAATCCTCTGGAACCTCTCCTGTCCCCATTGATAATGGAAAGATCATCACCAGAGCCTCAGCAATCTCCCCTCTCGCCTCCCACAGTAGCCTGGGGTACATCCCTTCCGGTCCCAGTGACTTATCCAACTTGATGCTTTCTAGAAGCTCCAGCACATAATCTTTTATCATATCCATGTGCTCAAGCTTTTCAGTCTGCCGTAAGTCATCTTCCATCTTATTATAACAAATGTGATTTGTCCACTCTGTATTCAAACTTAAAGTCTCCCATTACTCTAATGGGTATTGCTAATTTCCTGATCTATACCATGCCATATTACAACTCCTATAAATATCTCCTACAGATACCAAATGCCTTTTGCTGTGTCCTATCCACATCATGATCTGTCATGCCAGGTTCATTTCTCACCATTGCACTAATTGCCTCCATTATTAAGCAAGTGACAACACCCACTTCTCCTTTTTGTCTATCCTTCCTAAGTGTGAAAGAGCCTGGAATAATTGACTCCCACCGTCAGTCACCAGGTGACCATGCCAATGACATCATACCTGCTTCAGCCACGAATTTATTTTTCCTGTTGCAGGTCCTGTGAGCATTCAGTTCGATTGCTTTTAATTTTGTCCCCTTAATATTTTTCTGTAATTTTGCTTGATCTTACTTTTACAATCTACTTATTAATTTTAAAAATGTTTTTACTTTTACTTACAGAGCAGAACAGGCCCTTCCTGCCCAATGAACCACAGAGCAGAGCGACTCACCTATTTAACCCCAGCCTAAGCACAGGAAAATTTACAATGACAAATTAGCCTACTAACCATTATATCTTCGGACAGTGGGAGGAAACCTAAGCACCCTGACAAAACCCCTGTAGTCACAGGGAGAACATACGTGCTCCTTCCAGATGGAGTCAGAATTTAACTCTTTAAGCTACAGAGTGCCCCAAGCTGTAATAGCTAACTGCTAAGCTGCCATGGTGGCCTTCCTGCTTCGTCCTCTCTTTTCTGAACTCACTATAAAGTTCCCTGCTCACAAGCTGGGTAGAGATTTGAGAAAATTTAAGTTGCAGTGGGGTACAGGAAAATAAAAAAATAAAAAAATGGGATAGGATCCAGTTATTGGGAGGTGGCATAGACCAAGCGGTCCTGGTCTGGTTTGCAAAAGCAGTAACATATATCATTCCCAGGTGATTTAAGGCTGCCAGAAGATGATGACACATCACCATGGCAGTGAAGGCAGAGGACGGCTACAGCTCTGAAGGGTCCCAGTCGTCTTCCACTCCATGCCACTAGACTCTGACCCCAATAAGTCTTGGGCTGTGTGGAGGCAGCCCATGGATTAGCTCTCCCACGTTAAGCACAGGCATTCTCCGTTAAAGGAAACCACCCTAATGTTCCAGATATATGCATCTGGATCAGCGTCTACAGTAACCTGAGGACCCACCAATGGACAACCCCTTTAGAGAACATCATACTCGGCTCAAGTGATCACACTACTATCGTGCTTTATACTTTGCCTTCAATATACATTCTGTTAACATCTTCGATTGCAGGTTTCATTCCCCACTCTAAAGTACCAGTTTCATAGAAAATTATTTCCACCAGCATTTGACCATTGATCAGGTGAACTGATGACCTTGTTAACATAGGCACAGCAATTTCAACATGGGACATAATCCTGAAGAAAAGGATGCCTGGAGTTTTTTTGGCGTGGTCAATGGGTGTGAATTGGAATCCAAGCCAATTAGAGAGAGAGAAACTTCCCCAAAAGAATAATGAAATGGAGTTGGAATTGGTTTATTATTGCCACATGTACCGAGATACAGTGAAAAGCTTGACTAACATACACTTCATACAGATCAAACCATTACACTGTGCATTGAGGTTGAGTAATGTAAAACAATAAATAATAGGCATCCGTTAGTCTCACGAGATCATGGATTCCAGGGCGCAGTCCTGGGCAGGGTTGTATGGGAGAACGGCAGTTGCCCATGGTACAAGCTTCCCTCTCCATGCACCAATGTTGTCCAAGGGAAGGGCAAGGGCCAATACAGCTTGGCACCGGTGTCGTCCCAGAGAAATGTGTGGTTAAGTGCCTTGCTCAAGGACACAACACGCTGCCCTAGCTGAGGCTCGAACTGGTGACCTTCAGATCACTAGACCAATGCCTTAACCACTTGGCCACACACCAACACAAAACAATAACAATACAGAATAAAGTGTAAAAGCTACTGAGAAAGTGCAGTAAAGGTGAGTGGTCATAATGAGGTAGATAGTGAAGTCAAGAGTCCATCTTATCGTGTTAGAGAATCATTTAATAGTCTTATACCAGGCCCTGATGCCTTCAGGCTCTTCTAACTTCTATCCAGTTTAAGAAGGGAGAAGATGGAATGTCCATGGTTGGTGGGGATCTTTGATTATGCTGGCTGCTTTACTAAAGCAGTGAGAATTATAGACAGAATACATGGAGGGGAGGCTGGTTTCCAAGAATTTGGGAAAATTCCATACAGAATACTGCTTGAAAGTGCAATCTGCATGGGAAAAAGAATCTCAGGGTTGTATGTGATGACATGGATGTTCTCTGATAATGAATTTTACTTTGAATTTTACTTTTCAACTTTAAAGATGTTCTTCTTCAGCAGTAAGTGGTAGCAGCTGGAATGCTCTGTTAGACAGAGGGGTCGAAGCCGGGATGCAGAGGACTTTTCAGAAGTGCCTGCATGAGTCCTCGAATCATGAGACAGAGGTCTATGAACCAACTGCTAGGTGATGGGGTTAATGTGGGTTGGTGTACAATTCCATGATTCAGCTGGTGGAGTGGCTGCCAGTGACCTGTGGAACACACACGGACCCTATACCATGCATGCTTTCCTTCAGGTGCTCTCATTTTCTCCCACATGGCACAGGTGTCAGCTGTTGTGGCCTTATCACTAAGAATGAAGGGAAGCAGGTCACAGCTTCATCCAACGACATGATAGCCAGACTACAGTAGCGGAGCAGGTTGACCGTGGATCTGAGAGAAAATGCAGCAAGAGTTCATGCAGACAACTGACATGAGAGAAAGTTTATTCAGGGAAGAGGAGAGAGAATAAAGAGAAGCAACCTGTAATGTGTGGTCATGCTTTCTCTCACACACCCCCACATTCTACTGTGATTGTTGTTCAGGCATGGGATCATTATTCTTACATAGTGCAGAATATTGTGGTTCGTTCTGGTCGCCTCATTATAGGAATGTGTTTATTTCCAGTTGCCTCATTATAGGAAGGGTGTGGAAGCTTTAGAGAGGGTGCAGAGCAGATTTAGCATGATGCTACCTGGAGAAGAGAGCATGTTTTATGAGGAAAGGTTGAGCAAGCTAGGACTTTTCTCTTTGCAGCAAAGGAAGAAGAGAGGCGACTTGACGGAGATGTTTAAGGTGCTCAGAGGCATAGACCAAGCGGATGGCCAGAGACTTTTACCCAGTGTTGAAATGGTTAATACAAGAGAGCATAATTTTAAGGTGATAAGAGGGAAGTATAGAGGGGATGTCAGAGGTAGTTTCTTTTCTACTCAGAGTGTGGTGGTAGCAGCAGATAAGTTATGGACATTTAAGAAACTCTTTGATCGGTACATTGATGATAGAAAAATGGAGGGCTATGTAGGAGGGAAGGGTTAGATTGATCTTCGAGTAGGTTAAAATGTTGGCATAACATCATGGTCTACACATGCTCCATTTTCTATTGGCATGCAGAAATGAGCAGAGAGCATGCTAATGATGTGATTATGTATACAAATAAAGCCAGCATTAGAGTGACAGGCAACTTATGACCTTTCCAAGGGAGATCTATCAAGTACTAGATGATATATATTTAAGGGGATGGGGGAAGTTTAAAGGAAATGTGCAAGCAGTTTTTTGTTTAAACGGAGTGCGGTAAGTGCTTGGAACCTGCTGCTAGGGAGGTGGTGGGACTACAGTAGATACAATAAAGATGTTTAAAAGGCTTTTAGATAGACACATGAATGTGCAGAAAATGGAGGTATATGGATCATGTAGAAGGAGAAGAAATCTAGATTAATTTGGCATTGTGTTTGGCACAGGTATCTTGGGCCAAAGTCCTTTTTCTGTGCTGTACTCTTCTATGTTCTGTGTAATTTCCCAATGGACAAAAGAGCAGTATTAGGCCATCCAGCCCATCGAGTCTGCTGATCCAGCAGTCTGCATCGAGTCCAGCCCATCTTCTGTCATGGCTGATTTATTAGCCCTCTCAACCTCATTCTCCTGCCTTCTACCCATAACCTTTGATGCCCCGTCTACTCAAGAAGCTATCAATCTCTGCTTTAAATATATTCAATGACTTGGCCTCCACAACTGTCTGTGGCAATGAGTTCTGCAGATTCACTACCCTCTGGTGAAAGCATTTCTTCTTCATCTCTGTTCTAAAGGGACATCCTTCTATTCTGTAGCTGTGTCCTTCATTTCTAGACTTACCCACTACAGGAAACATCCTCTTCACATCCACTTTATTTGAACCTTTCACTATTTGATAGGTTTCAGTGAGATTCCCCCTCATGTTTCTAAACTCCATGTGTGTTCCATATTTTAAAAATGGATGATGTGTGCATGACTTGCACATGGAAACAGGTGCTACTTGTTGCAATCTTCAGAATTGAGACACAACAGCAATTATTTCCCATGACTGGAAGTTACCATAAGCATTTAACAACTTTGCAGAACATTCTCTCTCCGTTTGGTATTGCAATAAGCCTCTGGACCAGCTTACTTCAAAGCAGAATAAGGTCTCCACTGAAAGAGCAAAGTGAGAGGCGTCACACAAATACACAAAATACTCCTGTTCTGATGATGGTCATCTCTCCCCGCAGGTAACAGACTCATGAGCTACAACCTGTGACTGATTGCCTTCTGCACTGAATTCATCAAAATGGACTCACTTTAAAACACAAAATAATACAGTTTATAAAACACATTTTAGTAATTCATCTCTGTGCCGTTCTACTTTTCAATCACTGTGACTCACTGGCGCTGGGACAGAAATACATTTTTAAATTGGCTGCATAGAGAGGAAATGAGGCAGGGAGTCTCTGTTAGCATTGCTTGGTATGCAGCCATATGCCAGCACCGATCATATGTATTTATATTCTTGCAACATTAAAATTGCCACAAGATCAGAAAGCTGGAAATTTAAACAAAAATTCCCAAGTATAAATTTGCCATGGTTAGGTTTGCCAATTTTTCTTTAAACTTTGATCCCAGACTACAGGACTTGCAAGATGCCCAATAGCATTGGGGAATAATAGCACAGCTAATGGAGCTGATGCCTTACAGCTCCTGTAACCTGGGTTCAATCCTGTGGAATGTGTACATATTCCTGTGCCATGCAGGGCTTCCTCTAGGTGCTCTGGTTTCCTCTCACATCCCAAAGTCTTTGCTGATAGGTGATAAACATAAGAGATTCTGCAGATGTTGCATATCCAGAGTAACACACACAAAATGCTGGAGGAATTCAGCAGGTCAGGCAGCATCTATGGAGAGGAATTAATAGTTGACATTATGGCCCAAGGCCCTTCATCAGGACTACATTTACGTGAAGCTGGTGATGATGTAGGAGACAATTACCTGATGCTCCTGAGTCCAATCCTGATGAAGCATCCTGGCCTGAAACATCAACTGTTTGTTTCTCTCCATAGATGCTGCCTGACCTGCTGAGTTTCTCCAGCATTATGTGTGTGTTATTCTGGTAGATTCACTAGTGCCAGGTGAGTGGTAGAATCTGGGAGATCAATCAGAATAAACTTTTGTGTTTGGGTAGTGTACATGGGTGCTTATAGATTGAGATTGACTTGATCAGCACATGGAGTGTTTCGATGGTGAGAGAATTTATGACTTTATTTTTCCAATATAGACACACAATTCTTACATGATGGTTTCCTACCTTTGATGACTTCCTGGTTTTAAGGGAAGATCCCTTAGCTCCTCATTAGAACATTAAAACTCCCACAACTCTGAATAACTCTTAGTTCTAGTTGCTACTGAAATTATGTCTCTTTTGAACGCTACAATCCCTCAATATTTAGATACTAAATTTTGTCTGGAGGCAAAGCGTTGTAATGATGGCGCTAAACGGCGATTCCTTTGTTTGCATCTTCGGAAACAGCTCTATTTTTATCTTTAATATCTTTATTTTTCCCCTTCAGGGTTCTTTTGAAGACCCTGATCTGGAGTTACATGCTGACTTTGGTTCTTTGTGGGAATGGAACCCGGTCTCGGTGTTCCATAACTGGCCATTGTTCGGCACGCCAAGGGTTTGGCCTGCGAGTCCGGCTCAGATTTGGAAGCCTAGGAGCTCAGGGCTCTGGAGACGGACGGTTCAAGGGTCGGTGTCATGGCAGGAGACCCATGTGTCATTGGGGGAGTCGAAATATCTATGGCTGTGTGCCCGGAGACCTGAGATCTTTGGGCACAGAGCTTGAAAAAAGCGACGTAACGGACTTTTAACATGGTAAACCAGCGAGTTGTTTGTTATGTCTCCCCGCTTGCTGGGAAAATGGAGACACCTCTCTCTCCCTTATTAGGGAGAGAGAGAGCCTGTGGTATGTCATATATCGGGTGAAACGTGAAGTCTTTGGGGTAACTGCAGGTCTGTGTCTTTGCTGTCGCTTTGCTCACACTTGAGTGCTCAGTGGCGGGTGCCGATGCTTTTTCTGGCCGGTGGGGGGAGGGGAATTGTTGCTTGCAGCTGCTTATGTGTGGGAGGGAGGGGAGCTGGGGGGGGCCTTGGGGTGCTAGCATTTAAGTGTTGTTCATTATTTAGGGCACTCCTCTGTTTTCATGGATGGTTGGGAAGAAAAAGCATTTCACGATGTATATTGTATACATTTCTCTGATATTAAATGTACTCTTGAATCTTCTGCTTTACAGTATCGCTAAAAGGGACAAATAATATTTGTGAAAAGGGAATAATGTTTGCCTTTTTTTAAAGAAATAATGCAGGTTGTGGATAAAGGAGGACTAGTGGATATACATAGATTTCTGGAAGGTGTTTGATAGGGTATTTTCAAAAATAAAAGCCCATCGTACAGCAGGTTATAGATTGATATGGATATAAGATTGTTTGGCAGATAGGAGAAAGTGAAGGCAATAAATGGAAATGACAAGATATCATGAGTGCTGCGTCATAGGGGGAGGTGGAAGTGCCTCAGCTGTTTTATATAATTTAAATAAATGACTTGGATGTTAGCACTGAAGGTATGGTTGCTAAACTTGCAGATGGCCCAAAGGTAGGAGGTTTAAGTTGCAAAGAGAGAATAAGAAGGTCAGAAAAGGGTAAGTGTGTGGGAATGATCTGGCAGCTGGAGTATAATATGTGAATTTGTCTTTTTGTGACATATCGGCCAGTTCTCCTTTATCCACAACCTGCATTATTTCTTAAACAAATGGTCAAACATATTCCCTTTTCTCAAACCATGGTGACTTCACCCAATTGCTTTGAATCTTTTTAAGTGCTTACTGTATTAAAATTCAGGATTGAAGATTACAGATTGTTTAATGTCTCATTTCTAGTGCAAAGGAGAACAAAGTAATTGTTACTCCAGATCTGTTGCAGCACGAAAAACACGATAAGATAAAGAAGACAATAATAAAACACACAATAAATATAAATACATGAGACAGCTTATATACAGATTGATTGTGTGTACATAAAGTGTTGCTAGGCACAGGAGTATGAAGGTTGATTCTAATAGGAAAGTTTCCCCCTATTCTGAGGCATTATCCCCTCTAGTTCTAGACAGCCAGAAAACCCTGTTTCCCTTTCCCACCACCTGCACAGAAAACACCCCTTCAGCATCCATCCTATCAAAAGACATTTCAATAAAGTGGTCCCTTGCTTCTAAATGTCTCCCTAATCTACTTAATGTTTCCTGGTAAAACAATGGCTTCATCACAAAAGCAACTAAGCAACAAATTGTCCATGTAGAGACAAATGGGGAAGACTTAAAACAAAATGAGCCTGTGGAACAATGCTGAGTGCTAAAGACTGGCTCTGAGCTAGAAGAGCAAGCATGTTAAAAGCAGCATTTCTGGGAATTAGATAGCAGATTTCCCTGGTGCCCCACCTTCTTCTCTTTCTCCCATGGTCCTCTCTGTTCTCCTAACAGATTCCAGACCTTTACCTTTCCCACCCACCTGCCATCACCTATCACCTTCTGGCTATTCTCCTCCCCCCCCCCCCCCCACCACCTTTATTATCCTAGTGTCTTCCTCCTTCCTTTCCAGTCCTGATGAAGGGTCTCGGCCCAAAACATAGACTGTTTGTTCATTTCCATAGATGTGGCCTGGCCTGCTGAGTTCCTCCAGCACTTTCCTCCATCATCTTTTAGTCATGTTTAGAGATCTCAGACCCTTAAAGACCAAGTAACTAAGGTTACAAAGAATGCCTAGTTGAACCCTTCACTTAGACTTGAACACATTGTGAGTCACAGACTTCAGAAGATTTCACTTTAATGGAAGCTCCCAAGACTCATTCACCATCAGAGTAAATCCCACTGTGGATCTGAACCACAAGGCAAGGAACAAAAATAACTTTATTTTTAAAAACTCGTTCCAGAATTGCAGAGAATAAAAATGGAGTAATGTTTGACCATTGTTTGTGGAATTTGACTGCATATAAATACAGTGGATTCCAGTTAATTGGGCCATCGGTTAGCCGTTTATTTGGACAACTCTTAAAGGACAAAAACTGAATCAAGAAAATAGCCGGGATTCCCTTCATTTGTTTAAGTGGTGCAGAAGACTATTGCCAAACAGTTTCTAACTAGTTTGTGCACTTGTGTGGCCATCAGACACTGCACAAAGCTTAGAGAAACCAGTTTTAAAATAGCATCAACTGCATTGGTTTGTGTTCCAAAAGCAGTGATTTTTGTCACTGATAGCTGGACAACAAAGATTTTGCTTCCTGAATATCTTTAGGTTTAGCTTATAAATTTTGCGCTGCTGATCATGAAAATCACCATGAAATTTCCCTATCACACACCATTTTTAATAAACATGTTTATTAGTTCAATTCATAATTCAAGTCAATTAAAATGTTGTCTACAATGTAAGCTGGAAAGTTTCCTACCTTGTCCAGGCATACTCGGGCATGCTCAGGCTGCTTCATGGCAGGACAGGTTTTAGTAATAATTATTGGGTTCAGGACTGTAAGGATGGAATTTGCTATCACCAGACATAAAGATTTCTATGAAGGATTTTGATATTTGAGATAGATGCTTCCCAGAATAACTGTTGCCAAGATTAAGGAAAGCATTTTTTTCGGTCCACAAATCAAACAGGCCATCAATGACAGGCAATTTAGAAGAATTTCTAGTGGGACCGGAGAAAATCACACTGAAGGCATTCAAGGAAGTTGTTGAAATTTTTCTTTGGCATCTATAGAGCACCAAACTACATGCAGCTGGTTGAAAGTATGCTTCAAGCATATATAACCATGAAATGCAACATGTCACTAAAGATTCATTTTCTGCATTCCCATTTAGACTTCTTGCCTGAAGATCTTGGTGCTGTTACTGACGAGCACGGTGAAAGGTTTCACTAGGACATTGCGATCATGGAGAAAAGATACCAGGGCAACTGGAATTCATCAATGCTGGTGAATTATTGTTGGACACTTAAACAAGAAGCCTCAGACACTGAGTACAAATGAAAATCATTATCAAAATATTTTAACTTAGTTGAACTATTGCAAAGCATCAGCACCATTATGCAATTGAACACATTATATTCAATAAAAGTTAATTTGTTGTTTCTCCAAATTCCTACATGATACAAGTATTCTGAAATTATATTTGTGTTCATCTTCAAGTAGTCTATCATAAACAAAAAAAATTTTGAGGAAGCAACACTTTTGAAAAAATTTGTTGTCCAGCGAGTTGGCAAGAAATAAGCAGTAAGACAATTCAGAACTTTTTGCTCACCGTGGTTTCAAGCATTCAGATTTGGAGATGCCAGAAATGGCTGGGAGTGAAAATGACACAATTGCACAATTTCAACAAGTTAGGAATTAGGAAGTTATCAACAATCAAATCAAATCAAGTTTATTTATCATTCAAACATACATGGATGCAGCCGACTGAAAAAGCAAAACTCTGGGGCCAAGGTGCAACACATACATATCACATACAAAATAGCAAGCAAAAACCAAGATCCTGAGCTGACAATTCCCACAAATTGATGATACAGTTTCAATTGAATCAGTCTGTTGTTCCATTAATTATACACTGGAGGACACCACCAATGGGGCAAGCCAGCTCCCCAACCGAGCACGACAACACATGACACTGTCTCCAGTGTCTCCTCACCTGGACTGTAGCAGCAGGCAAGCCCGTGGCTTGAGGCCTAGTGCTCGCCACAACAGAGCCTATGTAGTTCCCATATCGTCTGTCTTTCCACCAAACAAGGGAAACAGGCCTGTAGCACCTTACATCATCAATGTTCACTGAGGCCTTGCGATCACAAGAGAAGTGTCCAAGACAATGTTTACACTGCATGCTGTCTTCGTGCACCAACTCCGATGCCTTGGAGAAGCAGGCAGCAACATGGTCTACACCCAGCCCAGCTCCTCTGACAGCAAAGCTGGCTCCTCCAACATCCCGTCCAGTTCCTCCAACATCCCAGCTAGTTCCTCCAATACTCCGGCCAGTTCCTCCAATACCCCGGCTAGCTCCTCCAACATCCCGTCCAGTTCCTCCAACATCCCGTCCAGTTCCTCCAACACCCCAGCCAGTTCCTCCAACACCCCAGCCAGTTCCTCCAATACTCCGGCTAGCTCCTCCAATACCCCGTCCAGTTCCTCCAATACCACGGCCAGTTCCTCCAACACCCCGGCCTGTTCCTCCAACATCCCGGCCAGTTCCTCCAATACTCCGGCTAGCTCCTCCAACATCCCGGCCAGTTCCTCCAACATCCCGGCCAGTTCCTCCAACACCCAAGCCAGTTCCTCCAACATCCCGGCCAGTTCCTCCAATACCCCGGCTAGCTCCTCCAATACCCCGGCTAGCTCCTCCAACATCCCGGCCAGTTCCTCCAACATCCCGGCCAGTTCCTCCAACACCCAAGCCAGTTCCTCCAACATCCCGGCCAGTTCCTCCAATACCCCGGCTAGCTCCTCCAATACCCCGGCCAGTTCCTCCAACATCCCGGCCAGTTCCTCCAATACTCCGGCTAGCTCCTCCAACATCCCGGCCAGTTCCTCCAACATCCCGGCCAGTTCCTCCAACACCCAAGCCAGTTCCTCCAACATCCCGGCCAGTTCCTCCAATACCCCGGCTAGCTCCTCCAATACCCCGGCCAGTTCCTCCAACACCCCGGCCAGTTCCTCCAATACCCCGGCCAGCTCCTCCAACATCCCGGCCAGTTCCTCCAACATCCCGGCCAGTTCCTCCAACATCCCGTCCAGTTCCTCCAACATCCTGGCCAGTTCCTCCAATACTCCGGCTAGCTCCTCCAACATCCCGTCTAGCTCCTCCAATACCCCGGCCAGTTCCTCCAATACCCTGGCTGGCTCCTCCAACATCCCGTCCAGTTCCTCCAACATCCTGGCCAGTTCCTCCAACATCCCGGCCAGTTCCTCCAACACCCCGGCCAGTTCCTCCAACACCCCGGCCAGTTCCTCCAATACCCCGGCCAGCTCCTCCAACATCCCGGCCAGTTCCTCCAACATCCCGTCCAGTTCCTCCAACATCCCGGCCAGTTCCTCCAACATCCCGGCCAGTTCCTCCAACATCCCGGCCAGTTCCTCCAATACCCCGGCCAGTTCCTCCAATACCCCGGCCAGCTCCTCCAATACCCCGGCCAGTTCCTCCAACATCCCGTCCAGCTCCTCCAACATCCCGGCCAGTTCCTCCAACATCCTGGCCAGTTCCTCCAATACCCCGGCCAGTTCCTCCAATACCCCGGCCAGCTCCTCCAATACCCCGGCCAGTTCCTCCAACATCCCGTCCAGTTCCTCCAACATCCCAGCTAGTTCCTCCAATACTCCGGCCAGTTCCTCCAATACCCCGGCTAGCTCCTCCAACATCCCGTCCAGTTCCTCCAACATCCCGGCCAGTTCCTCCAACACCCCAGCCAGTTCCTCCAACACCCCGGCCAGTTCCTCCAATACTCCGGCTAGCTCCTCCAATACCCCGTCCAGTTCCTCCAATACCACGGCCAGTTCCTCCAACACCCCGGCCTGTTCCTCCAACATCCCGGCCAGTTCCTCCAATACTCCGGCTAGCTCCTCCAACATCCCGGCCAGTTCCTCCAACATCCCGGCCAGTTCCTCCAACACCCAAGCCAGTTCCTCCAACATCCCGGCCAGTTCCTCCAATACCCCGGCTAGCTCCTCCAATACCCCGGCTAGCTCCTCCAACATCCCGGCCAGTTCCTCCAACATCCCGGCCAGTTCCTCCAACACCCAAGCCAGTTCCTCCAACATCCCGGCCAGTTCCTCCAATACCCCGGCTAGCTCCTCCAATACCCCGGCCAGTTCCTCCAACATCCCGGCCAGTTCCTCCAATACTCCGGCTAGCTCCTCCAACATCCCGGCCAGTTCCTCCAACATCCCGGCCAGTTCCTCCAACACCCAAGCCAGTTCCTCCAACATCCCGGCCAGTTCCTCCAATACCCCGGCTAGCTCCTCCAATACCCCGGCCAGTTCCTCCAACACCCCGGCCAGTTCCTCCAATACCCCGGCCAGCTCCTCCAACATCCCGGCCAGTTCCTCCAACATCCCGGCCAGTTCCTCCAACATCCCGTCCAGTTCCTCCAACATCCTGGCCAGTTCCTCCAATACTCCGGCTAGCTCCTCCAACATCCCGTCTAGCTCCTCCAATACCCCGGCCAGTTCCTCCAATACCCTGGCTGGCTCCTCCAACATCCCGTCCAGTTCCTCCAACATCCTGGCCAGTTCCTCCAACATCCCGGCCAGTTCCTCCAACACCCCGGCCAGTTCCTCCAATACCCCGGCCAGCTCCTCCAACATCCCGGCCAGTTCCTCCAACATCCCGTCCAGTTCCTCCAACATCCCGGCCAGTTCCTCCAACATCCCGGCCAGTTCCTCCAACATCCCGGCCAGTTCCTCCAATACCCCGGCCAGTTCCTCCAATACCCCGGCCAGCTCCTCCAATACCCCGGCCAGTTCCTCCAACATCCCGTCCAGCTCCTCCAACATCCCGGCCAGTTCCTCCAACATCCTGGCCAGTTCCTCCAATACCCCGGCCAGTTCCTCCAATACCCCGGCCAGCTCCTCCAATACCCCGGCCAGTTCCTCCAACATCCCGTCCAGTTCCTCCAACATCCCAGCTAGTTCCTCCAATACTCCGGCCAGTTCCTCCAATACCCCGGCTAGCTCCTCCAACATCCCGTCCAGTTCCTCCAACATCCCGGCCAGTTCCTCCAACACCCCAGCCAGTTCCTCCAACACCCCGGCCAGTTCCTCCAATACTCCGGCTAGCTCCTCCAATACCCCGTCCAGTTCCTCCAATACCACGGCCAGTTCCTCCAACACCCCGGCCTGTTCCTCCAACATCCCGGCCAGTTCCTCCAATACTCCGGCTAGCTCCTCCAACATCCCGGCCAGTTCCTCCAACATCCCGGCCAGTTCCTCCAACACCCAAGCCAGTTCCTCCAACATCCCGGCCAGTTCCTCCAATACCCCGGCTAGCTCCTCCAATACCCCGGCTAGCTCCTCCAACATCCCGGCCAGTTCCTCCAACATCCCGGCCAGTTCCTCCAACACCCAAGCCAGTTCCTCCAACATCCCGGCCAGTTCCTCCAATACCCCGGCTAGCTCCTCCAATACCCCGGCCAGTTCCTCCAACATCCCGGCCAGTTCCTCCAATACTCCGGCTAGCTCCTCCAACATCCCGGCCAGTTCCTCCAACATCCCGGCCAGTTCCTCCAACACCCAAGCCAGTTCCTCCAACATCCCGGCCAGTTCCTCCAATACCCCGGCTAGCTCCTCCAATACCCCGGCCAGTTCCTCCAACACCCCGGCCAGTTCCTCCAATACCCCGGCCAGCTCCTCCAACATCCCGGCCAGTTCCTCCAACATCCCGGCCAGTTCCTCCAACATCCCGTCCAGTTCCTCCAACATCCTGGCCAGTTCCTCCAATACTCCGGCTAGCTCCTCCAACATCCCGTCCAGCTCCTCCAATACCCCGGCCAGTTCCTCCAATACCCTGGCTGGCTCCTCCAACATCCCGTCCAGTTCCTCCAACATCCTGGCCAGTTCCTCCAACATCCCGGCCAGTTCCTCCAACACCCCGGCCAGTTCCTCCAACACCCCGGCCAGTTCCTCCAACACCCCGGCCAGCTCCTCCAACATCCCGGCCAGTTCCTCCAACATCCCGTCCAGTTCCTCCAACATCCCGGCCAGTTCCTCCAACATCCCGGCCAGTTCCTCCAATACCCCGGCCAGTTCCTCCAATACCCCGGCCAGCTCCTCCAATACCCCGGCCAGTTCCTCCAACATCCCGTCCAGCTCCTCCAACATCCCGGCCAGTTCCTCCAACATCCTGGCCAGTTCCTCCAATACCCCGGCCAGTTCCTCCAATACCCCGGCCAGCTCCTCCAATACCCCGGCCAGCTCCTCCAACATCCCGTCCAGTTCCTCCAACATCCTGGCCAGTTCCTCCAACATCCCGTCCAGTTCCTCCAACATCCTGGCCAGTTCCTCCAATACCCCGGCCAGTTCCTCCAATACCACGGCTAGCTCCTCCAACATCCCGTCCAGTTCCTCCAACATCCTGGCCAGTTCCTCCAACATCCCGTCCAGTTCCTCCAATACCCCAGCCAGTTCCTCCAATACCCCGGCTGGCTCCTCCAACATCCCGGCCAGTTCCTCCAACATCCCGTCCAGTTCCTCCCATACCCCGGCTAGCTCCTCCAACACCCCGGCCAGTTCCTCCAACACCCCGGCCAGCTCCTCCAACATCCCGGCCAGTTCCTCCAATACCCCGGCTGGCTCCTCCAACATCCCGGCCAGTTCCTCCAACATCCCGGCCAGTTCCTCCAACATCCCGGCCAGTTCCTCCAATACCCCGGCCAGTTCCTCCAATACCCCGGCCAGCTCCTCCAATACCCCGGCCAGTTCCTCCAACATCCCGTCCAGCTCCTCCAACATCCCGGCCAGTTCCTCCAACATCCTGGCCAGTTCCTCCAATACCCCGGCCAGTTCCTCCAATACCCCGGCCAGCTCCTCCAATACCCCGGCCAGCTCCTCCAACATCCCGTCCAGTTCCTCCAACATCCTGGCCAGTTCCTCCAACATCCCGTCCAGTTCCTCCAACATCCTGGCCAGTTCCTCCAATACCCCGGCCAGTTCCTCCAATACCACGGCTAGCTCCTCCAACATCCCGTCCAGTTCCTCCAACATCCTGGCCAGTTCCTCCAACATCCCGTCCAGTTCCTCCAATACCCCAGCCAGTTCCTCCAATACCCCGGCTGGCTCCTCCAACATCCCGGCCAGTTCCTCCAACATCCCGTCCAGTTCCTCCCATACCCCGGCTAGCTCCTCCAACACCCCGGCCAGTTCCTCCAATACTCCAGCTAGCTCCTCCAATACCCCGGCCAGTTCCTCCAATACCCCGGCTAGCTCCTCCAACATCCCGGCCAGTTCCTCCAACACCCCGGCCAGTTCCTCCAATACCCCGGCTAGCTCCTCCAACATCCCGGCCAGTTCCTCCAACACCCCGGCCAGTTCCTCCAATACCCCGGCTAGCTCCTCCAACACCCCAGCCAGTTCCTCCAATACTCCAGCTAGCTCCTCCAATACCCCGGCCAGTTCCTCCAATACCCCGGCTGGCTCCTTCTCTGACCTGCCGGCCACCTCCTCCTCCAACACACTGGCTGGCTACTCTGATCAACAAGCAGCTCACTGATGTGGTAGACCTGCTGTACACAAAGTTCCCAGAGTCCAGTATAGTCTTGTGATTAAAAAAGACACTTACAAAGAAAAAAACTACCTTTGGTTGGACCCTGAATGTACATGCGGCCGGATGTGCCACCATCTTACTGCAAGTACCAGTCACCTTGAGTACTACATTGAAATGAATATTTGGGGGATGCCATTGTCTAAAGCATTGTATGAAGGCAATCCATTATCTGCACTAGGTGTTCATGCTAACTTTGTTCATTTACAGTCAATCAAAAGAACATGGCAGATGAATTCCTCTATCAATATCTATTAGGAACTAATAAAAATGTAGAAACATAGAAAAACTACAGCACAATACAGGCCCTTCAGCCCACAAAGCTGTGCCGAACATGTCCCTACCTGACAAGTACCTAGGCTTTACCCATAGCCCTCTGTACCTACTTCCAAGCTCCATGAGGCGTCTCTTAAAAGACCCTATCGTATCCACCTCCACCACCGTTGCTGGCAGCCCATTCCATGCACTCACCACTCTCTGAGTAAAAAACCTACCCCTGACATCCCCTCTGTACCTACTTCCAAGCACCCTAAACACCTTAAAACTATGCCCTCTCATGCTAGCCATTTCAGCCCTGGGGAAAAGCCTCTGACTATCCACAGGATCAATGCCTCTGATTATCCTTTACACCTGTACCAGGTCACCCCTCATCCTCCATCGCTCCAAGGAGAAAAGGCCAAGTTCACTCAACCTATTCTCATAAGGCATGCTCCCCAATCCAGGCAACAGCCTTGTAAATCTCCTCTGCACCCTTTCTACGTTTCCACATCCTTCCTGTAGTGAGGCAACCAGAACTGAGTACAGTACTCCGAGTGGGGTCTGACCAGGGTCCTATATAGCTGCAACATTACCTCTCGCCTCTTAAACTCAATCCCACGATTGATGAAGACCAACACACCATACGCCTTCTTAACCACAGAGTCAACCTGCACAGTGGCTTTGAGTGTCCTATGGACTCGGACCCCAAGATCCCTCTGATCCTCCACACTGCCAAGAGTCTTACCATTAATACTATATTCTGTCATCATATTTGACCTACCAAAATGAACCACTTCACACTTATCTGGGTTGAACTCCATCTGCCACTTCTCAGCCCAGTTTTGCATCCTATCAATGTCCTGCTGTAACATCTGACAGCCCTCCACACTATCCACAACACCTCCAACCTTCAGAAGGAACTAAGTGTACATGGTTGCTTGAAAGTGGAGTCAGAGGAAGACAGGTTGGAGAAGAAGACTTCTGGTAAATTAGTCTTTATCAAACAGGTGACTGAGTATAGGAATTGGGATGCTATGTTGCAGTTGCACAATATGTTGGTAAGGCTGCAATTGGAATATTTGTTCAGTTTTGGTCACCCTGCCATAGGCAAGATACCATGAGGGGTGACGCAGTGGAGGTAAGTTTCTACCAAAGGAGGTGTAAGACACTCCTTCCCTCCACGAGCCTGCAGGTCACCCTTGGGCAAGGTACAGCACCTGCTTAGCCCCTGATCACGGTCATGTGAAGCCCTGGGAGCAGATGGTGGATGGTCGTATGAGCGGCTGGTGCATACCACAAGTCTTGGTTATGTGACCACTGATACCGGGCAGACAATTTCTGAATAATATTGATAATGGATCAGATCACCCATTTTACAAAGAAACTGCCCAAAAGAAGGCAATGGTAATCTACTTCAGTAATAAATTTGCCAAGAACAATCATAGTCATGGAAAGACCATGATCACCCATGTCATACAGCATGGCACACACAGTCGGCCCTCCTTATCCGCAGGTTCCGCATGCACAGATTCAACCAGCTGCGGATCGGGAAAACCCGGAAGCTGAGCATTGTTCTTTCGCTACTTGTGTTGTGAGCAAGAGGAAGGAGTTTAAGGCTAGTAAGGGATGGCTGGCTAGCTATATAAGTCGCTACAGCCTCAAGAACTTAAAGATCATTGGAGGATCAGGATTGGCTGATGCCGAGGCAGCATCAGCGTTTCCAGAAGAGCTACGATGGTTGCGTCGGTACTGAACATGTACGGACTTTTTTTTCGTTATTATTCCCTAAACAATACAGTATAACAACTATTTACATAGCATTTACATTATAAGTAATCTAGAGTTGATTTAAAGTATACGGGAGAATGTGTGTAGGTTATATGCATATACTATGCCATTTTATATAAGGGACTTGAGCAACCGCGTTTTTTGGTATCCACAGGGGGTCCCGAAATCAATCCTCCGTGGATGAGGAGGACCGACTGTAATGTACAAACCAGAGGCTAGATATCATTAAACTGAAGGAAGTGCAGAGGAGATTTACAAGAATGATTCTGGGACTTGAGGGTCAGAATATGGAGAGAGATTGAGCAGGTTGGAATTTTATTTACTGGATTGTAGAAGAATGAGGGGTGGTCTTGCAGAGGAGCATAAAATTATTAGAGGCAGAAACAGGGTGAGTGTGCATGGACGTTTTCCCAAGAATGGGAATCAAGAACTGAAACCAATTTAGAGTGAGAGGGGAAAGCTTTAATAGGAACCGGATGGGAAACTTTTTCACCCAGAGGTGGGTCATTATATGGAATGAGTTGCCAGCGAAGTAGTTGGGGCAAGTTGTTAACAACGGTTTAAAAGAACTTGGACACTTCTTGGTTTAGGAAAGGTTTAAAGGGCTATGGGTCAAACATGGGAAAATGGGATGAGCTTAGAAAGGAATATTGGTTGGCGTGGATCAGTTGGGCCAAAGGGCCACTCTCTGTGCTGTATCACTCTATGTTGAGTAATCTAAATCTTTTTCTTATTCTTGGAAAGTTAAAGGACTGTGGGATATTTTTTATTAAACTCATTCATTTTGAAATTGTAACACATCTCAAAAAAAGCAAAAATTCCACAGTTTCAAGCCAATTTGGTTCCAGTATCTGTCCACCAATATTGCATCAAATATAAGACTCAAAGCTACACAGTCATAAATAGGCTGTATGGCCAGAGTTCCCAATCTCAGGTTCACCGGATACCTCAGTTAAAGGTTCAGGTACTGTAGTTCACCACAGATTCGACCACCTGATAGACTTAACCTGCAAATATACTTGTAAGAAACTTCGCCCCATGGGGACTCTCTTTTAAAACAAAGGGGGGGTGAATGTGGTGAACTACATATACCTGACTGGACACGCCCCTCCCCGCTGACTGCTCCTGTGGCTCCTCCCACAGACCCCGGTATAAAGGCGATTGAGGCCTGAGCCCAGCCCTCAGTCTCCCGGATGTAGCATGGTGGTCAATTGCTGCTTGTTCTTTCTTCCAGTCAATAAAAGCCGATATCTCGCCTCACGTCTCAGAGAGTTATTGATGGTGCATCAGGTACATGGCAGAGAAGAGTTTGGGAATCCCTACTTTTCGATAGTAACTCCAACCTTCCAATATTTACAGCACACAGGGGAAGTAACTTACAGATAGAATCATAGTGGGTCATGGGCAATGAGAAAGGAAATGGGAAGCTGGAACCACCATTAGTGAATGGAAGAACAGTTCCAAGCGACTGAATGGCTTAATTCTGTTCCTAGGAATGAATTTTTAAACAGTGTGGGTGGAAAGGGGAAAGGGAAAGAAGATCCCAGTGGAAGCGAGTAGACCATGTGGCTGGAGATGGTGGTGAGATGCAACCCTGGCAGAACAGGATGCATTTGTGCATTGGTCTTAGAGAGTTTGGAGACTTTGATTGGCTATGAGTGTAATTAGTTGAAGATATGATCACAGCATAGGGAGCTCATTGCATTTGTCGTCAATGCACATATCCTGTAGCTCTCTGCATATGTACACCATGTGCACCCTAATTTACCTATTAAGCATCTTTTTTTTTATAAAGTTCATCGTGTTAATTACAAAGATACATTAGGGATTAATTATCCATTATCATAATTTATAGGTCTTATTTCATAGACCATTAGTGCTTGGCATTTTCATTTTGAAGACTTACCTCCCGTCAACAAACAGCACAACAAAGACATATCAGGATATAGCTTGTCCATCCTCCCTCATATTAAATCCATATTTCAATCAATCTCCATCATTTTTCTCAGTCACTAATTCTCAATGCACAAGCTAAGTGACGGTGAGATTCTCATCTTCACCTTGAAATCTTCATGGCCAGGTCCCAGTCTCCAGTTTTTCCCTACTCATCACAGGCAAGCTTTTATTCCTCAACTTCTGTTTCTCCTTTAAGACCATAAATATCTGCACCTAAACATCTCCATTTGAGACCATAAAACCAAAAGACATAGATGCAGAATTAGGCCCTTTGGCCCATCGATTCTGTCTGCCATTCCATGACGGATGAGTTATTATTCCTCTCACCCCCATCCTCCTGTCTTTGACACCCTTTCTACTCAAGAACCTATCAACCTTGGCTTTAAATATACCCAATGAATTGGCCTCCACAGCCATCTCTGCAAAAGAGTCCCACAGATTCACAATCCCCTGGCGAAAGAAATTCCTCCTCATCTCTGTTCTAAAGGGATGTCCTTCTATTCAGAGGCTGTGTCCTCTGGTCATAGACTTCCCCGCTATAGGAAACATCTTCACGGTCACTCTATCAAAGACTTTCAATATTTAATAGGTTTCAATGAGATCCCCCTCATTCTTCTAAGCTCCAGTGAGTACAGGCCCAGAGCCATTGAACACTCTTCATATGTTAACCCTTTCATTCCCAGGGACATTCTTGTGCTCTCCTCTGGACCCTCTCCAATGCCAACACATCCTTCCTTAGATAAGGAGCCCAAAACTGTGCACAATACTCCAAATGAGGTCTGACCAATGCTTTTTATATTCTAGTCCTCGTGAAAAGCTGCCTTCTTACCATTTTACTCATCTGTGTTGAGGATCTCTCAAAAGCCTTTGACTGTGGTGTCTTCTACCAGTCAATCTAACTGTTCCTATTTTCATACTCTGATACGTTAACTGAATTTGTGCTCCAGTAATGAGTGCTGAACCCTTCTTCAGTTTGTGAGGAATGCTATTTTAACACTAATCTACCTTTTACCTTTCACTGCAGACAAACTATGCAACTCATTTGCCTCAAACAGAAAACCCAAAGTATTCAGCAATGTAAAAGTCTTCACACTCTACCAGTATAAGGTCATAACGACGGAGAGAAGTGAACACACATCTTCAGGGAACAAGCGATTTGGACATTTTCCAATTGGCCCTTAAACACTGATCTATTAGAAATTCTGTGGCAGATGGTCATGGATGATTAATTATTGAAGGTTATGTGGGGAGCTGAGGTGTGTGAAAGAAGGATACAAAAGTGAAAAGAGCATACAGTGTGTTTAATGCTCTGATTTCTATTTAAAATTTTTAATGTATTTCTAGCATGCAACTATGCAGGCAAAACTGACATTTCACTTGCCTCTCTCTGGAGGGCAAGAAAGAGCTATAGCTTGGAGATGCCAGTATAATGGTCTCAGGAAATGCTGAAGCAATGTCTTCCTGAACGGTTCTTGACTGAGTCTGCATTCTGAGGTCAATGGGGGAGGCTGGGATTGAAGAGGTCTGGTGGTCAGAAGCATAATCCAAACTGTTAATAGATCCATAGTCACTGTCCACTCAGAGTACCTAACAGGTCTGATTATTTTCTCTCTGGAAGACTCAAATTCTGCCTCCAATATTGGTTTATTTGCAAAAGACACTGATACTAATTTGAAAAAGCATGGTGGAGCAACACTGTAATCAATATCAAAGGGCTGTGTTCAGCTCTGGTTGCCTCATTATAGGACGATATTTATGCTTCAGAGTGGGTGCAGAGATTTACAAGGATGCTGCCTAGATCAGAGAATATGACTTATGGGGAAAGGTTGAGTGAGCTAAGGAGGGTGAGAAGAAACTTGATGGAGATGTATAAAATGATGAGAGGGAGAGATGGAGTGGACAGCCAACACCTTTATCCCTGGGCAGCAAAAGCCAATGCACAGAATATCAATTTAAGGTGAATGAAGGGAAGTGTAGGGGTGATGTCAAAGTAAAGTTTTGTTTTCTCACACTGAGAATGTTCGGTGCCTGGAATACACTGCTGGGGTGCTGGCAGAGGCTGATACAACAGGGACATTTAAGTGACTCTTAGATAGGCAGAAGGATGTAAGAAAAAAATGGAGGTTATGGGTTGTGTAGGAGGGAAGGGTTAGATTGACTATGGAGTAGGTTTAGATAGGTTGGCATAACATCATGGACGGAAAGGCCCGTACTGGGCTATACCATAAAATATTCTATGCTCCAACACAAATCTTCTTCACTCAGGCTGGTAATGAGCTGCCAGTGTAAATGCTGGATGTGGGTTCAATCTCAACATTTAGAGAATTTTGGGTAGGCACGTGGATGGGAGAGGTATGGAGACCACGGTCGGGGTGCTGGTCGATGGGACTAGGCAGATTGATGACTCCGCATGGACTAGGTAGGTTTTTGTGCTGTGGTGTTTTATGACTCTATGATAAATTTTGGCTTTGGTACCTTCAATGTACTCAGCTCATCTTTGTAAGTCTTTTCATGTCTTTCTGTCATCTCCTGTAATACTCTATCTAGTCTCACTTTTTATCATATTTAAAATGATGGGAATTTCTTTCCCCCAGCCCCTTCCAAATAGGTTTGGTCCAGAGCCTCCAACTACTATGAATAGTAATGTTTTAACCTGTCTTTGGTGATTAGTTGTCACACCAGAAAATCCAACCATATTAATGGTTTCACTGAAGAGGATTACAGATGTTTACAATGTGTCTTGTACAATTCACATGTAGTGTTTTCTGACTAGCCACCTGTACAGTCAATTTGATTTATCGTTGAACCTAATGATAAGCTTAAATCGCACATCTCTGGCATTGAATTACATGACAACAATTAGTGATTTTACTGTTGTTAACTAAGGAATTTAAGGAATCTGTCTTTAAGGAATTTGCACATCCTTCCTGTGACTAGATAGGTTTCCTCTGAGTGTCCTAGCTTCCTCCCACACGGTTAAGGTTAGCGAGTTGTGGACATGCTATGTTGATGCGGAAGTGTGGCAACACTTGTGGGCTTCCCAGCAAAATCCTCACTGTACTGATTTGACAAAACAACACATTTTACTGTATGTTTCCATGTATTAATGTACATGTGACAAATAAAGCTAATCTGAGAAGAGTGGATACTTGGGAAATTTTGAGTAACTTCTTTTAATTTCTTATTCGTTACGCCTACAAACCCTGGCAATGTAGCCTTGTAAACCACATTTGTTACACTTTTCTTACCTGAACCAACATTCAGCTGGCATGTTTCCCTTCACAGTGATAACAGTCACTGTTTACTTTCTAAAATTTTCTATTTGCTTCAAAACTGTATGTTTAGCTGCATGTTTACCAAGCGGAAAAATTACTTTAAAAGAACTGGTCTTATTTATACGTCCCGCATGAGTTTACATACCAAATCAGCATGTTTCAGTCTTCCCTCAACTACTGTTAACAACTATGTTCGAATCCAGTGGTTGCTTATGACACACTAACCTGCTCTTTAGCAGCTGTTTCCATAACTAGTCTTCTAATAAATTCTTCAATTCAGTTATATGTTTAGTTAAATGGCCTTCATGAGTCAGGGATTGAGTTCAAGAGCCATAACGTAATGTTGCAGCTCTATAAAACCCTGGTTGGACCACAGTTGGAATATTGCATTCAGTTCTGCTCACTTCAAAATAGGAATGATGTGAAAGCTTTAGATAGGATGCAGAGAGGAAGAGGAGATTTGTCAGGATGCTGCCCGGAACAGAGGGCATGCCTTATGGAGAGAAGTTAAGCAAGCTAGCTAGGGCTTTTCTCTTGGGAGCAAAGGAGGATGAGAGGTGATTTGATGGAGGTGTACAAGATGAGAAGAGGCATAGATCAAGCGGATAGCCGGAGACTTTTTCCTCAGTGCGAACATGTCTAATGCAAGCAGGCATAATTTTAAGTTGATTTGAGGGAAGTAGAGAGAGGATGTCAGAGGTAAGTTCTTTACACAGAAAGTAGTGAGTGTGTAGAATGCCCTGCCAGGAGTGCTGGTGGATGCAGGTTCATTAGTGCCACATAGATTGTAGGAAGATGGAAGACTGTATAGGAGGGCAGGGGTAGATGGATCTCAGATTAGGTTAAAAGCTTGACACAACAGTGTTGGCAGAATGTTCTATGTTTTATACTATGATATATAGTTGAGTAATTAAATTCTCTCAACTGCAAAAAAAACATGAATCTTTGCACAATCTCACTTGAGAACTCACACATAAAATGCTGGGGGAGCTCAGCAAGTCAGGCATAAGGTCAGAACAGAATAAAAAGTTGACCCTTCATCGGCCCAAAAGACTGATTGTTCACTCCCCTTCATAGATGCTGCCTGACTTGCTGAATTCCTTCAGTAACTTATTTGTGTTGTTCAACATTTCCAGCACCCACAGAATCTCTTGTGTTTACAATCTCATTTGGGTTTTAGATTCCAGTGACCCTTTAACAAATCCAGCAAATCCTACATTGATTTCCATTTCTAGCTTTTTCTCCAAAGAGCAAGTTTCATCATAAACTGTATGTAAAGCATGGCCACCACTGAACGGGGTGGCCCTCTGACTGTCAGTCTTTGCAGCATAGAAGTTCACTAGCCTTTCCATCATCGAGGACATCTACAAATGGTGATATCTCAGAAGGGCGGCATCCAGCACCCAGGCCATGCCCTCGTCTCGTTACTACTACCAGGGATGAGGTACAGGAGCCTGAAGACTCACACTCAACGTTATCAGAACAGCTTCTTCCTCTCTGCAATCAGATTTCTGAACAGTCCATGAACACTACGTCACTAGTGAAAGTTAACCTGATTCTGATTCAGTTTAAACTTCATGCTGTTGATGACAATCACTGGTTCTATGTTTGTTACCACATTATTATTGCATCTAAGAGTCAACACTGCCCAGTGCTGCACCCATTTCCCTTTCCTTGTGTTTTTAAAAACAGACAGTTGTTAGACTTTACTTCTCCCACCTCAGATTAATTTCTTAGAAAAGAGTTCCTTTGTTATCCTACCTTCATTTCACTAATAAATGATGTTTTAGCATACAAAAACCACTTGTAGCCTGTGTTTTACTCAATAGGAAGTTTGCGTATTTTCTTCTAGCTTGTTCAGTGCACGTGCCTACAAACATTCCTTACAGTTATTAATCAACATGGCACCTGGAAAGATCAAAATGGTGACACATAATAATCTTCAAAAAGAACAATCACTCCTACTGGCTGGGAGAAATGCAATGTCAAGTCATTTCAAATATATACACAATAGAGCTATAGAGCCGGAAACAGGCCCTTCAGCCCATCTTGTCCATGCCAACAAGAACTTCTGCCTAGTTGCTAGTTGTACTTACCTGTACAAGGACCATACTCCTCCAAACCCTTCCCATCCATGTGCCCGTCCAAATTTCTCTTAAACATTACAGTTAAACCCACATCTATGATCTTCACCAGCTGTTCATTCAACTGCCCTCTGAATGAAGAACTTGTCCCTCAGATTCCCTTTGAATATTTCACCATTCTCTCTAATCCTCTGACCTCTAGTTTTAGTCTCATCAGTCTGAGGAGGAAAAGCCTGCATGCATTCACCCTATTTATACCTCTATAGGATCTCCCCAGTTCCTTAAAGTTGTTCTTATATCTGGAGGGGGGGGAAGCGTAGTGTGACTACTGCGCCCCCACCATAATGGTGTGCATGGCAAATGGCCTCTGAACAACCAAGTCCAGCTCCTGGCCTTCACATGGGCTTAGTTACTAAGCCTAGTGAAACCATTTCTACTGAGAGAAGAATGGCCAAAGGCCTGTACTGACACCTAAAAAACAATTGCTCCGGGCAGATGGGGCTTGTCAGCTGTGGTTGGCAGCTCACCTAGGAGAAGGAAAACTTGGATCTCAAACCTCTGCTACCTTGCTTCAGCACCCCCTTACAGGCTTTGGGAATAATCCCCAAGGAAATTCCAGAGCTGGAGTCCCTAAGGTAGTCCGGCATTGAGATCAATACTGACTGGCAACTCCTGTTAGCCATTGGTGCCATATTGTATCTGCCTCTGCCGTTCATTTGGATTCATCAGCTGCGTGGGGAAGGGGAGCAGTAACATGGGCAACAGCTTGCTCTCCATACTGCCCTGGCCTGCACACGGGCTTCTACTAGCTCCAGCCAACAGAGGGCCTCAAGTTCTCTCCTAATTTTCTGTGCTTCAGATAAATAAAGTCCTAACCTTTTCAGCCTTCCCTTATAACTCACGCCCTGGAGTGCTAGCAACACCCTGGTATTTTTTCTCAGTACTCTTTCAAGCTGCAGTATACTAGTGCCTCGCTACAGGGACCTGGATGAGATTGAAGGACAGGGAGCTTAGTCACTTGGAATTTTATTGCCTAAAAATGTGGGAAGTGTGATTCTTGATGGTGAAAGATGCAACTTTCAGAGAGATTAGGAGGGAAGAAGTCTGTGATTTTGTGATCAAAGAATCAGGAACTAGAAGGATTGCAGTTATACAACAGTGGAACAATTTGTTGACGAGGGATTGTAGGAATAATTTGGAGGGGTGTTGTGTACTCACAGGATGAGACCATTGGGTGCTTCTAAGGAGGAACCATTGCCTTGGGGTACTGTGATATCAGGATCATCACTTGATGTGGGAGCGAGTATGTCAGAACCTTTGGAGCACAGAGTGATCAGGAATTGGGAAAGAGATCGATCAATATTGGGATAGGAACAGAGTTAGTACTGTTAGTTGGTGGGGTGGTAGCAAGGGAGAGTAAGAAATAGAAACTAAGTATGGGACATGTAATCCCGTCAGAGATTAATCGATCATGGCTCCTCTCAGGGCAATGAGGTCTAATTTCCCTGGTGGCACTTGATGTACACCAGACCTAGAAATATGCAGGAGAATTTCAGGCCTGATGCAAACCCCATAAATGGTGTTTTTTGCATTCATCTTTGGAAAATAGCTACTTTCAGTTCAGCAGCAGAGAAATGTGCAGCGTCACATGATCCAATTGCTAAACTGGTTGGCCTAGAGTCAGCCACAAATCTTTTCCACCAAATCAGGGCAGCCCTTCCTGAGTAACATCAGTGGCATTCAGCATGACACTCAGGGACTTGGGCTATATTTCATTTTTTTGTGTATGGCTATATGATTAATAATATCTTATATATGCTATATGCAACTTGTGCTATGTATGGTGGTTGGTATTGTGTTTTGCATCTTTGCCCTGGAGAAAAGCTTAGCTGTATTTGGCTGTATTCATGTAGGTTGAATGATAATTTAACTTGAACTTGAACGTGAACCTGCAAGGTTTTGAGAATAATCTGGCAGGTACTTGCCCACCATTACCAATATTACTGCCACAAAATTCTTCCCTGGTTAGTATAGCTAGCAGAACCTGACTCCAAATCTCCTGCCAATGGAGTCAACAGAAACTTCAAATCAACAGGATGGTTTTTGTAGGCCAAGAGCAATACACTAATATGACTAATTAAGGTATATATTACAGCCAAATGGAAATTAATTTCTCAGCATATCTTTTATTATTCCAGAATTACCCGATGTTAAACTCCCCCAGCTACTATGTTGAGATATGAACACATGTCACTAAACTGTTAATCCAGCCTTCTGGATTGTAAAACTAGAACACAGCCACGGATTTGGTAAAATGCACCTGAGCCAGAATGTATAACATTAATATTTTACTCTACAGTGTCAGTTTGGCTGCTCACTTATACCCCTCAGATCAAGTTAGACACTTAGGCATCTAATTCAGTGAAAAAGTGATGCATTTATAAATCTAAATGTATTTATTTATTCAGGCACAGCATGTAATTGGTCCTTCCGGCACTCAGAACCGTGTGCCCAGCAGCCCCTAATCAGCCCAAAGGACGATCAATTAACCTATTAACCAGTATGTCTTTGGACTGTGGGAGGAAACTGGAGCATCTGGTGAAACCCACACATTCCGCAGGGAGGTTGTACAGACTCCTTACAGATGATGTTGGAATTGAACTGCAAACTCCAATTTTCCCAGCTATAATAGTGCTGCACTACCTACAACACTATTGTGGCACCTAACATTAAATTAATTAATTCTCTCAGATTCAAATACATCCCATGACAGAAAAAGAAAAATGCACTGGGAACCTTCCTGGGATTTTGGATAACCTTCTGAAGACTTCATACTTACGACCGTGTGGCTGCGTGCCCATACCTACATGGAGTGCTACTACAAGAAAGCAGCATCCATCATCAAGGACTCCCATCATCCAGGCCATCCATTCTCCTCACTGCTGCAATCAAGGAGGAGGTACAGAAGCCTTAAGTCCCACACCACCAGTTTCCAGAACAGTAATTACCCTACAACCATCAGGTTCTTGAAGCAGCCTGGGTACCTCCACTTCGAATGGATTCCACAATCTATAGACTCACTTTCAAGTTGTGTTCTCATTATTATTTATTTATTCATTATTTTTCATTGTATTGGCACAGCTTGCCTCCTTTTGCTCACTGTTTATCAGTCATTGTCTGTAGTGTTTCTTTAATCCTATTGTATTTTTTGTTCTACACTGAATGCCTGCAAGAAAATAAATCTCAGGGTAATGAATGTAGGTATGTACTGTACTATTGATAGTAAATTCACTTTGAACTTTTGCAGCAGCAGTCACTATGTAGACAAGCTCGAAGGTAGAAAGTAACAATGAGGATTTACTCGGAGAACATAACAAAGGAATAACAAATGACAGAGCATACTCAGAGCTGGAGTACACAGTACATTAATTCACTTGGAACCCAGATTCAGGGCTGAGTGAAGAACGCTAGTCATGACAAGCTTGAATAGTGCATATCACACAGGAATCCCGTGCATATCAAAATCAAAACTCAACAAACTGAAAACAGGATGCACAAGGAACTTGCATTCAAAAACAACCAGCATGAAAAACGTAAAGGGAAACGACAACTAAACCTGTCACTTAACAAGTTCTAGGTAAAACAAAAAACTAATCAGTGATGTTCAGGCCTGACACTCTCCAGCACCTACGCTGGTCCAAAGACATCGTGACACTGATGAGTTGAACAAGCCTTTTCAAACATCCAACTCAGGTACAAACTTCCTGCATTTTTACACAGTAACCTTTACAATTTCAGGAAGTCTACAAAGAGATTGAAGCAGCCATGTTAGTTTTGAAGGGTGGAGAATGTAGTAGAAAGGTTACACATACAGCTAACTCCAACCAAAACATTCATCAAGAATACAAGAGACAAGATACAAAAGAGACTCTGGATGCTGGTAATCTCGAGCATTGTATTTAAAATCCTGGAGGAACTCTGCAAGTTAGGCAATATCTATGGATGGGAATAAACAGTTAATGATTTGGGCCAAAACATTTCCTCCATACATGCTGCCTGACATTGACAAGCATTCCTCCGGCATTTTGTGTGTGTTGGTAAGGCCAGCAAAGTAGTACCTTCACTTTTCTTCTATAATTTCATCCTAAAGAGGCAAATTTTGTGGAACATCTCATCTGACAGACAGCACCTCAAACAGTGCACTGCTCCCTCAAATGCCAGCCTGGATTTTTGTCACCCTAGTGAGTCTGGAACCCCAAAACTTCTCATTCAAGAGCTGCAATTGCCAGAGAAGAAGCCACACAGAAACAGGTCCTTCAGCACAACACTTCTCCGAAGTCTATTGTACAGTACGTTTGTTCCAGCAAATGAGAAACTTGGACCATTAAAATTGTTTACAATTCACAGATTTAGCAATCATAGTCATGGATTCAAACAGAATGGAAACAGGCCCTTCTGCCCTCTCCACTCATGCCACCCTATCCCTACTAGTCTCTGGAGCCTCGGGACCCACACCACCTTCAGGAATAGTTATTACCCCTCAACCATCTTGAACCAGAAGGGATATTGTGATATGGTGCAACTCAAACTACCTGCGTCTCAATATCACCAAGACCAAGGAGATGGTGGTGGACTTTAGGAGATCTAGGCCTCATATGGAGCCAGTGATCATTAATGGAGAATGTGTGGAGCAGGTTAAGACCTACAAGTATCTGGGAGTACAGTTAGACAAGAAGCTAGACTGGACTGCCAACACAGATGCCTTGTGCAGGAAGGCACAGAGTCGACTGTACTTCCTAAGAAGGTTGGCGTCATTCAATGTCTGTAGTGAGATGCTGAAGATGTTCTATAGGTCAGTTGTGGAGAGCGCCCTCTTCTTTGTGGTGGCGTGTTGGGGAGGAAGCATTAAGAAGAGGGACGCCTCACGTCTTAATAAGCTGGTAAGGAAGGCGGGCTCTGTCGTGGGCAAAGTACTGGAGAGTTTAACATCGGTAGCTGAGCGAAGGGCGCTGAGTAGGCTACGGGCAATTATGGATAACTCTGAACATCCTCTACATAGCACCATCCAGAGACAGAGAAGCAGTTTCAGCGACAGGTTACTATCGATGCAATGCTCCTCAGACAGGATGAAGAGGTCAATACTCCCCAATGCCATTAGGCTTTACAATTCTACCGCCAGGACTTAAGAACTTTTTAAAAGCTATTATTAATGCTTTTTGAGATAGTGATTTAGATGTATATCATATTTTTTACTGAGTTAAGTATTGTATGTAATTAGTTTTGCTACAACAAGTGTATGGGACATTGGAAAAAAGTTGAATTTCCCCATGGGGATGAATAAAGTATCTATCTATCTATCTATCTATCTAACTGGATTCACCCCAACAATAAACTGCTCCCACAACCTATGGATTCGCTATCAAGGACTCGACAGCTCATGTTCTCAATATTTATTGCTTATTTATTATTATTTTTCTCTTTTTATTTTTGTACAGTTTGCACACTGGTTGTTTGTCCATCTTGTTATGTGCAATCTTTCATTGATTCTGCTGTGTTCCTCTGTACGTACTGTGAACACCCACAAGAAATGTATTTCAGGGTTGCATGTGGTGACATATACTGTATGTCCTTTGATAATAACTGAACTTTTACCAGCACTCACTTTGTAGCCTTCTGTACCATAACCTTTCAGCTGCTCATCTAAATATTTCTTAAGTGTTGTGAGAGTACCTTCCTGTCTCTATCATTTTCTCAGGGAGTGCATTCTAGATTTCAACCACTCTCTGAGTGGGGAAAAAAAATCTTCTTCAGGTTCTCTCTGAATCTTCTACACCTTACCTTAAACCTATGTCCCTTGAAACCTGGACATTTCTACCATGGAGAAATGTTTTGCACTATCTACCTAAGCCCTCCTCACAAACTCAATCAGCTCCTCCTTCAGCAACTTTCTTCACTCAGAGGAAAACAAATTAAACTTGTCTAGTCTCTCGTTATAACAGAAATGCTCCATGTCTGGCAATATTTATGAAACTCTTTAGAAACTGTATCCTTCTTTCAGTACAAAGACCAGATCTCCAGCAGTGATCAACGAATGAGTCCTGATGAGGGGTCTCAGCCCGAAACATTGACTGCTCGTTTCCACGGATGCTGCCCATCCTGCTGAGTTCATCCAGCTTGTTTGTACGTCGTGATTAACAAATGTTTTATTGCTCTTATATTCGATGTCACAGCTAATGAAGACTAGCATCCTACACAAAATGTTGGAAGAACTCAACAGGTTAACCACCATCCATGGAGGGAAATGAATGATTGAGGTTTTGGACCAAATATCTTCATCAGGTGAAGGATCTTGGCCTGAAACACCAACTGATCATTTCCCTCCATCGATGCTACCTGGCTTGCTGAGTTTTTCCACACTTGTGTGTGTTGCTCCGGATTTCCAGCAACTGCAGAATCATTGAGTCAAGGCAACAGTCTTTCTTAACATAGGACATAGACCACAGCCAGTATGTCACTGGAACAGGCCCTCAGGCGCACAGTATCAGTGCCAACCACAATTCCAATTTAAATGTGTTTATTTAGCACTACAGCGCAGAACAGGCCCTTCCAGTGCATCAGGCTGCACCACCTAGTAACCCTGATTTAACCCTAGCCTAATCACGGACAATTTACAATGACCAATTCACCTACTACCCAGAATGTCCTTGGACTGTGGGAGGAAACCAGAGTACACGGAGAAACCCACGCAGTTTACAGACACCTTACAGAGATTGCCAAGTTTGATCTCTGTACTCTGATGCTGTAATAGCGTTGCACTAATTGCTATGCTATCATGGTGTCCCAGTAATTAATCCTATCGGCCTGCTTATTTCCCTATCCCTCCATCCCCTGCCTGTTCATATGCCTCTCTAAATGTCTCTTAATTGTTGCTATCACATCTGCTTCTACAACCTCCCTTGGCAGCGTATTCCAGACATCAACCATTCTGTGTTAAAACAAAACTTCCAGACCTCCTTTAAACTTACACTCAATGCTGGTGGAACGCAGCAGGCCAGGCAGCATCTATAGGAAGAAATACAGTTGACGTTTCAGGCTGAGACCCTTCATCAGGACTAACTGAAAAAAGAGATAGTAAGAGATTTGAAAGTGGGAGGGGAAGGGGGAGACCCAAAATGATAGGAGAAGACAGGAGGGGGAGGGATGAAGCTGAGAGCTGGAAAGGTGATCGGCAAAAGTGATACAGAGCTGGAGAAGGGAGAGGATCATGGGACGGGAGGCCTAGGGAGAAAGAAAGGGGGAGGGGAGCACCAGAGGGAGATGGAGAACAGGCAAGGAGTGATTGTGAGAGGGACAGAGAGAGAAAAAAAGGGGGGAAAATAGATAAATAAATAAGGGATGGTGTAAGAAGGGGAGAGGGGCATTAACAGAAGTTAGAGAAATCAATGTTCATGCCATCAGGTTGGAGGCTACCCAGCCAGTATATGAGGTGTTGTTCCTCCAACCTGAGTGTGGCTTCATCTTGACAGTAGAGGGGGCCATGGATTGACATATCGGAATGGGAAAGGGACGTGGAATTAAAACGTGTGGCCACTGGGAGATCCTGCTTTCTCTGGTGGACAGAGCATAGGTGTTCAGTGAAACGGTCTCCCAGTCTGCTTCGGGTCTCACCAATATATAAAAGGCCACACCAGGAGCACCAGACGCAGTATACCACACCAGCCGACTCACAGGTGAAGTGTCGCCTCACCTGGAAGGACTGTCTGGGGCCCTGAATGGTGGTGAGGGAGGAAGTGTAAGGGCAGGTGTAGCACTGGTTCCGTTTACAAGGGTAAGTGCCAAGAGGGAGATCGGTGGGAAGGGATGAGGGGGACGAGTGGACAAGGGAGTCGTGTAATGAGCGATCCCTGCGGAAAGCAGAAAGGGGGGGAGGGAAAGATGTGCTTGGTAGTGGGATCCCGTTGGAGGTGGCGGAAGTTACGGAGAATTATACATTGGACCTGGAGGCTGTTGGGGTGGTAGGTGAGGACAAGGGGAACCCTATCCCGAGTGGGGTGGCAGGCGGATGGGGTGAGGGCAGATGTGCGGGAAATGGGAGAGATGCATTTGAGAGCAGAGCTGATGGTGGGAAGCCCCTTTGTTTAAAAAAGGAAGACATCTCCTTTGTCCTGGAATGAAAAGCCTCATCCTGAGAGCAGATGCGGCGGAGACGGAGGAGTTGTGAGAAGGGGATAGCATTTTTGCAAGAGACAGGGTGGGAAGAGGAATAGTCCAGGTAGCTGTGAGAGTCTGTAGGCTTATAGTAGATATCAGTAGATAAGCCATCTCCAGAGATGGAGACAGAAAGATCAAGAAAGGGGAGGGAGGTGTCAGAAATGGACCAAGTAAATTTGAGGGCAGGGTGAAAGTTGGAGGCAAAGTTAATGAAGTCAATGAGCTCAGCATGCGTGCAGGAGGCAGCGCCACTGCAGTCGTCAATGTAGAGAAGGAAAAGAGGGGGGCAGATACCTGTATAGACTTGGAACATGGATTGTTCCACAAAGCCAACAAAAAGGCAGGCATAACTGGGACCCATACGGGTGCCCACGGCTATACCTTTGATTTGGAGGAAGTGGGAGGAGCCAAAGGAGAAATTATTGAAAGTAAGAACTCATTCCGCTAGACAGAGGAGAGTGGTGGTAGAGGGGAATTGGTTGGGTCTGGAATTCAAAAAGAAATGAAGAGCTTTGAGACCATCCCGGCGGGGGATGGAGGTGTATAGGGACTGGATGTCCATGGTGAAAATAAGGCGGTGGGGGCCAGGGAACTTAAAATCATTGAAAAAATTCAAAGCGTGAGAAGCGTCACGAACATAGGTGGGAAGAGATTGAACAAGGGGGGATAAGACAGTGTCAAGGTATGCAGAAATGAGTTCGGTGGGGCAGGAGCAAGCTGAGACAATAGGACTACCTGGACAGGCAGGTTTGTGGATCTTGGGTAGGAGGTAGAAACGGGAAGTGCGGAGTGTGGGAACTATGAGGTTGGTGGCAGTGGATGGGAGATCCCCAGAGCTGATAAGGTTGGTGATGGTATAGGAGACAGTGGCCTGGTGCTCCTTAGTGGGGTCATTATCAAAGGGTAAATAAGAGGAGGTATCAGAGAGTTGTCGCTGTGCCTCAGCCAGGTAGAGGTCAGTACAATAGACAATAGGTGCAGAAGTAGACTATTCGGCCCTTCGAGCCTGCACCGCCATTTTGAGATCATGGCTGATCATCTACTATCAATACCCGGTTCCTACCTTGTCCCCATATCCCTTGATTCCCCTATCCATAAGATACCTATCTAGCTCCTTTTTGAAAGCATCCAGAGAATTGGCCTCCACTGCCTTCCGAGGCAGTGCATCCCAGACCCCCACAACTCTCTGGGAGAAGAAGTTTTTCCTTAACTCTGTCCTAAATGACCTACCCCTTATTCTCAAACCATGCCCTCTGGTACTGGACTCTCCCAGCATCCGGAACATATTTCCTGCCTCTATCTTGTCCAATCCCTTAATAATCTTATATGTTGCAATCAGATCCCCTCTCAATCTCTTTAATTCCAGTGTGTACAAGCCCAGTCTCTCTAACCTCTCTGCGTAAGACAGTCCTGACATCCCAGGAATTAACCTTGTGAATCTACACTGCACTTCCTCTACAGCCAGGATGTCCTTCCTTAACCCTGGAGACCAAAACTGTACACAATACTCCAGGTGTGGTCTCACCAGGACCCTGTACAAATGCAAAAGGATTTCCTTGCTCTTGTACTCAATTCCCTTTGTAATAAAGGCCAACATTCCATTAGCCTTCTTCACTGCCTGCTGCACTTGCTCATTCACCTTCATTGACTGATGAACAAGGACTCCTAGATCTCTTTGTATTTCTCCCTTACCTAACTTTACACCGTTCAGATAATAATCTGCCTTCCTGTTCTTACTCCCAAAGTAGATAACCTCACACTTATTCACATTAAACGTCATCTACCAAGTATCTGCCCACTCACCCAGCCTATCCAAGTCACCCTGAATTCTCCTAACATCCTCATCACATGTCACACTGCCACCCAGCTTAGTATCATCAGCAAACTTGCTGATGTTATTCTCAATGCCTTCATCTAAATCGTTGACGTAAATTGTAAACAGCTGTGGTCCCAATACCGAGTCCTGTGGCACCCCACTGGTCACCACCTGCCATTCCAAGAAACACCCATTCACCGCTACCCTTTGCTTTCTATCTGCCAACCAGTTTTCTATCCATGTCAATGTCTTCCCCCCAATGCCATGAGCTTTGATTTTACCCACCAATCTCCTATGTGGGACCTTATCAAATGCCTTTTGAAAATCGACGTACACTCCATCCACTGGATCTCCCTTGTCTAACTTCCTGGTTACATCCTTGTAAAACTCCAATAGATTAGTCAAGCATGATTTACCCTTGGTAAATCCATGCTGGCTCAGCCCAATCCTATCACTGCTATCTAGATATGCCACTATTTCATCTTTAATAATGGACTCTAGCATCTTCCCCACTACTGATGTTAGGCAGACAAGTCGATAGTTCTCTGTTTTCTCCCTCCCTCCTTTCTTAAAAAGTGGGATAACATTAGCCATTCTCCAATCCTCAGGAACTGATCCTGAATCTAAGGAACATTGGAAAATGATTACCAATGCATCCGCAATTTCCAGGGCCACCTCCTTTAGTACCCTAGGATGCAGACCATCTGGACCTGGGGATTTGTCAGCCTTCAGTCCCATCAGTCTACTCATCACTGTTTCCTTCCTAATGTCAATCTGTTTCATTTCCTCTGTTACCCTATGTCCTTGGCCCATCCATACATCTGGGAGATTGCTTGTGTCTTCCTTAGTGAAGACAGATCTGAAGTACTTATTAAATTCTTCTGCCATTTCTCTGTTTCCCATAACAATTTCACCCAATTCATTCTTCAAGGGCCCAACATTGTTCTTAACTATCTTCTTTCTCTTCACATACCTAAAAAAGCTTTTGCTATCCTCCTTTATATTCCTGGCTAGCTTGCGTTCGTACCTCATTTTTTCTCCCCGTATTGCCTTTTTAGTTAAGTTCTGTTGTTCCTTAAAAATTTCCCAATCATCTGTCCTCCCACTCACCTTAGCTCTGTCATACTTGCTTTTTTTTAATGCTATGCAATCTCTGACTTCCTTTGTCAACCACTGTGGCCCCTTTCCCCCCTTTGAATCCTTCCTTCTCCGGGGGATGAACTGATTTTGCACTTTGTGCATTATTCCCAAGAATACCTGCCATTGCTGTTCCACTGTCTTTTCTGCTAGGATATCCGTCCAGTTAACTTTGTCCAGCTCCTCCCTCATGGCTCCATAGTCTCCTTTGTTCAACTGCAACACTGACACCTCTGAGCTGCCCTTATCTTTCTCAAATTGCAGATAAAAACTTAACATATTATGATCACTACCTCCTAATGGCTCCTTTACTTCAAGATCGCTTATCAAATCCTGTTCATTACATAACACTAAATCCAGAATAGTCTTGTCCCTGGTCGGCTCTCGTACAAGCTGTTCCAAGAATGCATCCCGTAGGCACACTACAAACTCCCTATCCTGGGGTCCAGCACCAACCTGATTCTCCCAGTTCACCTGCATGTTGAAATCCCCCATAACTACTGCGACATTACCTTTGCCACATGCCAATGTTAACTCCCTATTCAACTTGCACCCTATATCCATGCTACTGTTTGGTGGCCTATAGACAACACCCATTAGGGTCCTTTTGCCCTTACTGTTCCTCAATTCTATCCACACAGACTCCACTTCTCCTGATCCTATGTCCCCCCTTGCAAAGGACTGAATCTCATTCCTCACCAACAGGGCCACCCCACCCCCTCTGCCCATATTTCTGTCCCTACGATAGCACGTATACCCTTGTACATTCATTTCCCAGGTCTGATCTCCCTGCAGCCATGTCTCCGTTATCCCAACAACATCATAGTTACCCATTCACAACTGAGCTTCAAGCTCATCCGCCTTATTTCTGACACTTTGTGCATTCAGATATAGAATTTTTAGCCCATTTCTCCTCTCTCTGTTTGAATCTCTGCCTATTGTGCTTAACCCAGCTCCCCGAACTCCAATCAGGCTATACACCCCTAGAATTTTGTTGTCCTTGCTAAATTTACTTATTCTTTCTGCACATTTAACTCCATGTTCCGTCAGACCATCCCTCTGTACATGTGTCCTCTTTATCACTTGTTCCGCCTCACCTTTCTCTACTACACACTTAATATTCCGGAACGCCAGACAACAACAGCTCCCCCTTTATCAGCGGGTTTTATAGTGAGGTTGGGATCGGTGCGAAGAGAGCGGAGAGCAGAGCGTTTGGAAGGAGTTAGATTGGAATTGGAACAGGGTGTGGTGAAGTCGAGACAGTTGATGTCCTGTCAGCAATTAGCAATAGAGAGATCCAGAGCAGGCAGAAGACCAGAGTGTGGTATCCATGAAGAGGAGGAGGGTTGAAGACAGGAGAAGGGGTCATCAGTGGGAGTAGGAGAGTCCTTGCCAAAGAAATAAGCTTGGAGACGGAGCCGGCGAAAGAAAAGTTCAGCGTCATGGCGTACACGGAACTCGCTGAGGTGTGGGCGAAGGGGGACAAAGCTGAGGCCCTTACTGAGGACAGAGCGCTCTGCCTCAGAGAGTTGAAGGTCGGAGGGAATGGTAAAGACCCGGCACAGATGAGAGATGGGATCAGAGGGGGCAGGGAGGCTGGTGGTGTCAGTGAAGAGGGGAGGGTTGGGGTGAGAGGAAGATGGAGCCTTTGAAGGCCCAGGTGCTGACGATGGGATCTGAGGGAGAGGGGATTGCAGAGTGATGGTGGAGGAAGGGGAGACGGGAGTCACAATCGCAGCATGTGAAGACCCGGCCTGGAGTTCAAGGCTGGAGTCGCAGTCGGTGGTTGTGCAATCGCTTTGAAGCTGTCCATGGTCCTTGGAACCCGCGTTGATGGTGCTGGAGTCCGGGTTTTAAATACGCCCTGGGTTGCTGGGGCAGCCGAGATCGATGGCCGGGGCCAATCCATGGCCGTTGGAACCCGCGTTGATGGTGCTGGAGTCCGGGTTTCCAATATGCCCTGGGTTGCTGGGGCAGCCGAGATTGACGGCCAGGCCCGGGGCCGTGATACGAAGTCCATGCTCTGGGGTCTGCAGATGGAAGATCTTGCGATCCTTGCAGAACGTGATAAAGTCAAAGAAACGGCGATTGCACGCATGGATCCGACGGAGGATGAAATAACGGACAGGTCCATTGCAAACGGAGAAAAAGGTGTCCCGGAGGCGTGGAAGGGATTGTGATTGGGACGCCAGGTACCTCCTCATGGCGGAGAGTGTCGCCCTCAGAGCTCGATGGGAGAAGCGACGTGAGGCAGAGTCAATTAAATGTGAGTACCTGGGATCCTCAGAAGGTCCAAATTGAGAAGCTCGAAAACGGATCCTGAAGCCAACTGGAGTCAGTTGGCGGCGGAGACATGTCCCAAGGAAGGATATATGGCTGTAATAGTGGGACTGGGTCAAAATATGATCGAAAAGTTGAAGGGCCGAAGGATTTATAGATGGGGAGCAGTGAGAGAGGGTGAAGTGTTGCCTCACCTGGAAGGACTGTCTGGGGCCCTGAATGGTGGTGAGGGAGGATGTGTAAGTGCAGGTGTAGCACTTGTTCTGCTTGGAAGATCGGTGGGAAGGGATGGGGGGGACTAATGGTCAAGGGAGTTGCGTAGGAAGCAATCCCTGCAGAAAGCAGAAAGGGGGGGGGAGAGGGAAAGATGTGCTTGGTGGTGGGATCCCATTGGAGATGGTGGAAGTTACAAAGAGTTATATGTTGGACATGGAGGCTGGTGGGGTGCTAAGTGAGGACCCTATCCCTAGTGGGGTGGCAGGAGGATGGGGTGAGAGCAGATGTGCGTGAAATGGGAGAGATAAGGTAGCCTCCAACCTGATGGCATGAACATTGATTTCTCTAACTTCCGTTAATGCCCCTCCTCCCCTTCTTACCCCATCCCCAATTTTTAATTTTTTATTTTTTTTCCTCTCTCTTTCCCTCTCACAATCACTCCTTGCCTGTTCTCCATCTTCCTCTATTGCTCCCCTCCCCCTTTCTTTCTTCCAAGGCCTTCTGTCCTATGTTACTCCCCATTCTCCAGCCTTGTATACCTTTTGCCAATCAACTTCCCAGCTCTGAGCTTCGTCCCTCCCCCTCCTGTCTTCTCCTATCATTTTGGGTCTCCCCCTCCCCCTCTCAAATCTTTTACTATCTCTTTTTTCCGTTAGTCCTGACGAAGAGTCTCGGCCCAAAACGTTGACTGTACTTCTTCCTATAGATGCTGCCTGGCCTGTTGTGTTCCACCAGCATTTTGTGTGTGTTGCTTGAATTTCCAGCTTCTGCAGATTTTGTTGTGTCTGCTCCTTTAAACTTTCCTCCTTTCACCTTAAATCTATACTCTCTAGTAGTTGACCCTGGAAATTGGCTTTAACTATCTACCCTACCTCTGCTTATCATAATTTTATGTAGAACATTACAGCAGTATGGGCCTCTCAACCCATGGCATTGTATCAATCTATGGGTTAGGCAGGGGTTCCCTACCCCTACTATTAACCATGGGATCCATGGATACCAGCTTGGAAACTCCCAGGGCTAGGCTATGTACTATGAGTATAGATATATACTTCTGTCAGGCTGTCCATCTACTTCTGATGCTCCAAAGAGAACAATCCTAGTTTGTCCAGCCTTTCCTTACAATCAACATCCTCTAATCCAGGCAGTGTACTACTGATCCCCTTTGGTGTTCACATAGCCCCTGTAATATAGTGACAGGAACTAGACCCAGAACTCCAAATGTGGTCTAACAAATTTTGATACAGAGGCAATATTATTTCCCAGTTTTTATACTCAATGTCCCATCTGATGAAGGCAAATTTGCCAAATGCCTTAGAGACTAATATCTTTAAAATCGTATCTTCTTGTAAGGACTTGCACTCTAAGATCTCTCTGTACATCAATGCTTCTAAGGGTCCTGCCGCTTCCTGCATTCTTTTCCCTTACCTTTGACTGCACAAAGTGAATATCTCACTTTAATTGTATTAACTCTCGGCCCAAATTTCCTGCTGGCCTATATCCTGCTGATCCCTTTGATAATCTCTCTCACTGTCTATAACTTCACCAATTTTCATGTCACTTGCAAACTTCCTCATCGGCCCATCTACAACTTGGTGTAAATCACCTAGGTATGGATCACAAGATTCAAGGTTCAATATTATTTAATCTCATTTCCAGTACACGAGTGTAAAGAACAACAGAATAATTGTTACCCTGGATCGGACACAGCAGAAAAAACACATAATAAGATGAAGAACACAATGATAAAAAAGCACAATAAATATAAATACATAAGAGAGCTTATATACATTGATTATATGTCCATAAAGTGATGCTCAGCACAGAAGTACATAATGTGACTGACAGGAAATATTAAAGTAGTGGTGGTGTGGGTGTGGCTAGGTGAGTTAGTGAATAGAGGCATTGATCAGCCTTACTGCTTGCAGAAAGTAGCTGTTTTTGAGTCTGGTGGTCTTGGTGTGGATGCTACGTAGCCCTCTCCATGATAGTAGTGGGTCACAAACAGTCCATGAACAGGGTGGGTGGGGTCCTTCCTGATGTTACTAGTCCTTTTCTGGCATCTTTCTGTATATATGTCTTTGATGGCCGGTAGGCTGGTGCCTGCGATACATTGGACAGTTTTGACTACCCGTTGTAGAGCCTTCCTGTCTGCCAATAGTGCAGTACCCGTGCCATGCAGTAATGCATCATGTTAGGATGCTTTCTTCTGTGCATCTGTAAAAGTACGTGAGTATAGATATGCATAGTCCAGCTCTCTTCAGTGTCCTCAGAAAGTAAAGGTATGGGTGAGCTTTCCTGAGTGTGTTGCATGTGTTCTGTGACCTTGAGAGGTTGTACGAGGTGTGAACTGCCAGGAGTTTGAAACTGCTGACAGGTTCCACTGCTCTGCTGCCAATGTGAAGTCTAACGTGAGTGGTGCAAGTTCTCAAGCTCCCAGCTTATGCACCTGTGCTGCTCCTTTCAGAAGTGCTCGCACCTGTGCAGCCAGGTTCCTCTGCTCCTCAGCACTTCCAATAGTCCCACTCTTCATTGTATATACCCTAACTCTATGAAATACTTCAGCACACATTTTTTGGGATTAAATTCCATCTGCCATTACTCATTTTACCAACATATCAGTATTGCTTCACACCTGAAGGTTACCTTCCTATTATCAACAATGCCACCAGTTTTTGCATTAATTGAGAGTTTACTTATCATATCTCTCACATTCACATCTAGTTCATTAACAAACTACCTGCGTCTCAATATCACCAAGACCAAGGAGATGGTGGTGGACTTTAGGAGATCTAGGCCTCATATGGAGCCAGTGATCATTAATGGAGAATGTGTGGAGCAGGTTAAGACCTACAAGTATCTGGGAGTACAGTTAGACGAGAAGCTAGACTGGACTGCCAACACAGATGCCTTGTGCAGGAAGGCACAGAGTCGACTGTACTTCCTTAGAAGGTTGGCGTCATTCAATGTCTGTAGTGAGATGCTGAAGATGTTCTATAGGTCAGTTGTGGAGAGCGCCCTCTTCTTTGTGGTGGCGTGTTGGGGAGGAAGCATTAAGAAGAGGGACGCCTCACGTCTTAATAAGCTGGTAAGGAAGGCGGGCTCTGTCGTGGGCAAAGTACTGGAGAGTTTAACATCGGTAGCTGAGCGAAGGGTGATGAGTAGGCTACGGACAATTATGGAAAACTCTGAACATCCTCTACATAGCACCATCCAGAGACAGAGAAGCAGTTTCAGCGACAGGTTACTATCGATGCAATGCTCCTCAGACAGAATGAAGAGGTCAATACTCCCCAATGCCATTAGGCTTTACAATTCAACCGCCAGGACTTAAGAACTTTTTAAAAGCTATTATAAATGCTTTTTGAGATATTGATTTAGATGCATATCATATTTTTTTTTACTGAGTTAAGTATTGTATGTAATTAGTTTTGCTACAACAAGTGTATGGGACATTGGAAAAAAAAGTTGAATTTCCCCATGGGGATGAATAAAGTATCTATCTATCTATCTATCTATAAGAAACAAGGAATCCATCGCAATTCCACTAGTCACGAGCTTCAACGGTTAAAAAAAACACATCATTCTTTACCCATGATCATAGAGTCATAGAGCACTACAGCACAGAAATTGTATATCAGGGCTCATCTAATCTGTGCTGGCCTGCTCTATGGCCTAGTCTCAACTAACTCACCTGGACCATTGTCCTCCCTACCCTTCTCATTCATGTACCTGTGTAAACTCTTAACACTGGTTCCACACCCACACCATCCACTGAGTGAAGTAGGTTCCACTCAGATAATCCTCAAATATGCCATCTTTCACCCTAAACCTGTAGTTCTACTCACACCCAACCTGAGGGGAAAAAGCATGCATTTATTTACCCGATCTATACCACTTATAGCTTTGTGTCAAATTTCCCCTCATTTTGCTTAACCTATTCAACCTTTCCCTGTAACTCAGATTCTCAAATCATAAGTACATCCATGTAATAATTTTGTATCTAGGAACATAAGAAACAGGAGCAGGTGTAGGCCAAGTGGCTTATCGAGCCTGCTCAGCCTTCAATAACATCATGGCTGATGTGGCCATGGAATCATTTCCACCTACCTGCCTTTTCCCCATAACCCTTAATTCCCCTACTATACAAAAATTTATCCGCCCTTGTCTTAAGTATATTGATTAAGGTAGCCTCCACTGCTTCACTGGGCAGAGAATTCCACAGATTCATCACTCCCTGGGAAAAGCAGTTCCTCATCATCTCTGTCCTAAATCAACTCCCCTGAATCTTGAGGCTATGTGCCCTAGTTCTAGTTTCACCTACCAGTGGAAACAACTTTTCTGCCTCTACCTTATCTATCCCTTTCATAATTTTATATGTTTCTATAAGATCTCCTCTTGTCCTTCTGAATTCCAGCGAGTACAGTCCCAGGTGACTCAACATCTCCTCATAATTCAACCCCCTCAGCTCTGGAATCAACCCGGTGAACCTCCTCTGCACCATCTCCAAAGCCAGTAAATCTTTCCTCAAGTGTGGAGACCAGAACTGCACGCAGTACTCCAGGTGCAGCCTCACCAGCACCCTGTACAGTTGCAGCATAACCTCCCTGCTCTTGAATTCAATCCCTCTAGCAATGAAGGCCAACATCCTATTTACCTTCTTGATAGCCTGCTGCACCTGTAAACCAACCTTTTGTGATTGATCACAAACAAGAGAAAATCTGCAGATGCTGGAAATCAGAGCAACACACACAAAATGCTGGAGGAACTCAGCAGGCCAGGCTGCATCTATGGAAAAAAGCACAGTCGATGTTTCAGGCCGAAACCCTTTAGGAGGACTGGAGAAAAAAAGCTGAGGAGTAGATTTGAAAGGTGTGGGGAGGGGAGAGATAAACACCAGGCGATAGGTGAAACTTGGAGGGGGAGGGATGAACCAAAGAGCTGAGAAGTTTATTGGTAAAAGAGACAGAAGGCGATGAAAGAAAGAAAAAGAGGGGAGCACTAGGGGGAGGTGATGAGTGGACAAGGAGATAACAGAGGGGAAAGGGGATGGGAAATGATGAAGGGGGGTGGTAGGTATTACCTGAGAAATCGATGTTCACACCATCAGTTTGGCGGCTACCCAAACAGAATATATGGTGTTGTTCCTCCAACCTAAGTGTGGCTTTATCACGACAGTGGGGGAGGCCATGGATAGACATATTGGAATGGGAATAGAAAGTGGAATTAAAATGGGTGGCCACTGGGAAATCCCACTGTTCTGATGGATAGAGTGTAGATGCTTAGCAAAGTGGTCTCTCAATCTACGTCGGTTCTCACTGATACGGGAGGCCACAATGGGAGCACCAAACACAGTACATGACCCCACCAGACTCACAGGTGAAGTGTCGCCTCACCTGAAAGGATAGTTTGGGTCCTGAATAGTAGTAAGGGAGGAGGTGCAGCTTGCAATCCCTCCCCCACCAAGTTTCACCTGTCACCCCACCTTTCAGATCTATGCCTCAGCTTTTTTTCTCCAGTCCTGCCAAAGGTTCTCAGCCCGAAACATTGACTGTACTTTTTACTATAGATGTTGTCTGTCCTGCTGAGTTCCTCCAGCAGTTTTTGTGTGTTATTTTTGTGATTCATGTACTCTTTTGTGATTTCTGCACTCTTCCAAGCTCATTGTTATCATACCTGCAGGCAGGTGACCAGAACAGCACACAATACTCCAAATTTGGCCTCACCAACGTTTGATACAACAAAACATCCCAACTTCTGTACTTAATGAAGGCCAATGTGCAAAAGCTCTCATTATGACCCTATCTACCTGTGATGCCTCTTTCAAGGAATTATGGACTTTGATCTACTGCAATTCCCAGGTGTCCTTGATCTGCTGTTTAGCACAGTACCCAACCATTCATCGTGTGAGTCTCACCCTGATTTGTCTTCCCAAAGTGCAACACCTCACACTTATCAGCATTAAATTCTATCTGCCATTTTCAACCCATTTTTCCAGATCTCACTACAAACTTTGATAGTCTTCCTCACTCTCCACTACACTCCCAATCTTGGTGTCATCGTCAAATTTGTGCATCCAGTTTATCACATTATTGTCTAAGTTATTAATATAGGTGATAAACAATGGACCCAGCAATGTTCCCTGCAGCACACCACTGATCACAGGACTCCAGTCAGAGAGGCAACCAATCACTACCACTCTCTGCTAAGCCAACATTCAATTAATTCACTACTTCATCCTGAATGCTAAGCAACTTAACCTTCTGGATTAGCCTCCCATGAGAAAATTGTCAAAGTCCATTTAGGCATCGTATACTGTCTTCCCTTCATCAATCATTTTGATACAAAAAACAATTTCAGATGCACTTTGCAAAATTCCCTTAAATCCCACGAGTTCTTGCTATTTGGACCAACTTCACATCTGGGACCTTGTCAAAGTCCATGCATACGACATGAATGGCACTGCTCCCATCAGACCACCTCGTCATCTTCTCATAGTGCAGTAAAGCACAGAAACAGGGCCTTTTGTCCATAATGTTGTGTCAAACTAATGAAATCAGTTTAACACTAAACTAAAGTAATCCTTTCTGCCAACACAATGTCCATATCCCTTCTTTCTTTGCCATTCATGTGAATTGGTAAATTTGTGAATTAATGCATTGGTTTATTACTGTAGCAAGGTACAGTGGAAAACTGTGTGCTGGTTGTTGATGCAAACAACACATTTCACTGTATGTTTTGAAGTTTCAATGTACGCGTGACAAATAAAACTGATCTTTCATCTTTGACTGCGTTTTGCATGCCATCCGTACAGATCATTTCATTGCAACAGCACATTGAGGTAATACAAGTGAGTACAAAAGCAACACAGAATAAAGTGTAGCAGAGAAAGTGCAATGCAGACACTCAATAAGATGCCAAAATAAATGCTTCTATCATATTTGCCTCCTCTTCCAACGATGGCAGTGCACACCAGGCACTCTACACCCTGTGTAAAAAACTTGTGCACATGTCCTTTGAACTTACCCACTTCTCACCTTAAGTTCATGCCTTTATGACCCTCAAAAAATTTCAACCAAATTGCTAAGTACGAACCTGAACCAAGCCATGTTGACTATACTTGATCACTTCCTTACTCTCCAACCGTGAACTAATTCAGTCTCTCAGAATGTTTTCAAAAATTTCTCTGTTACGGATGTTAGACTCTTCTTCTTCTAGAGCCCATCACCTCTACTGAGGGATAGGCCACTGACAGCTGCTCAGTAGAGTCCTCTGTCCTGGGGCTTTGACTTGCACCACGTCTCTAGGAGAATATCCTTCCTCTCCCAGGGATGAGGTCTCTGGAGTTTCTGTTGCTCTTTTTTTTATAGGATGGGGTTGCTAGCTCTATGCCCAATCCTCCTTTCACAGTTGGGCTTGGGACCCCTCATGGCGGAGTTGATGTTAAACCCACAGGTCTGTAATTACCTGGGTTATTTCTACTATTTTTCTTGAATAAAAGGAGGCACATTTACTGTCCTCTCCTGTAGACTCATAGAAGTTGAAAGTTTCAGTCAGAGCCCCAACAATCTCTTTTTTCTCTCTTGAAAGTCTGGAGTATATCACAGCATGCATTGGGGATTTATGTTTCTTTGCACCTGCTAGGATATCTAATACCTCCTCCTCTTTGAAGATAAAGAGATCTACCAAAAGTCACTGCTGTCTGTAACATCTGGACATGGGTTCATCAATCAGAGAACTTCATCTAGGAAGGTGGAAAATTTTCTTTTCATTTACAGATTTCCATAACTTTATACTGATCAGAAAGTTGAATGTTAATGGTAAAACCAGGATGACCAGGACAGTAAGTCACCAGGTGTTGAGGATGCTGTGTGATAGAAATCTCCCAGTCGCACTGTGTAGGATCACCAGCTGTAAGCTGCTGTGTGCAAGTTTCCAGTGCAGAGAACCTTCCAAGTCCTTCATGACCTGCCAACAAGCTGCCATAATGCCTAGGGGGCAGGAGCTTCTCATCTTTGAGTGGTAAACCGTTCAAACAGTGTCATACCACACAGGTGTTAAGTGAAATTTTTATGAGCTTTCACTTTAAGCTCAGTTCATTTTATAATGTGTTACTTATGCAACACTGAATGATTCTTCCCCATAGCACTGTCAGGGGCCTTGCTTACAACAGCAGCAATGTTTATTCAGAACATTTTCTTTTTCTAAATTAAAAAATCCAAAGAGCATAGTTCATATCAATCAAGGCATCTTACATGCACAGCTTATGAGCACAGCATTGCTTTCCCATTTCATTTCCCCATTATAGTAGCAGGAGTGTGGAGGATGGACCCGACTGCAGAAGCTTCAGGAATTTAAATTAATTTTATTCAGTGAGCGATGCCTTGGACATTAGGAATTCAAATGATAAGATTAAACTTTAATCAAATAGAAAATGAGCATACGACGTGAGGGAACTGTTTTTGCACTTTCTGAAATATATTGCTAGAAGTAAGGAAGTAAAAACAGGTTTAATGAGATGTACTCATCAAAACTGGAAAAGACCAGCAGAGCAGTATCAAAGTGCAGCTTGAACCATGCATCATTGAAATTCCTGTATTTCTATAAGACCATAAAATGTAGGAGCAGAATTAAACCTTTTGGTCCATTGAGTTTGTTCCATCATTTAATCATGGCTGATTTATTATCCTCTCAACCCTATTCTCCTGCCTTTTCCCCATACCTGTAACCTTTGATGTCTTATTAATCAATAATCAGTCTACCTCTGCTTTAAATATACCCAATGACTTGGCCCTCACAACTATCTGTGGCAATGAATTCCACAGCTTCACTATCCTCTGGCTAAAGAAATTCTTCCTCATCTCTGTTCTAAAGGGACATACTTTTATTCTGAGGCTGTGTCTTCTGGTCCTAGACTCCCTCAATATAGGAAACAAATTTTTCCACGTCCACCCTATCTAGGCCTTTCAATATTCCAAAGGTGCTTTACTTGACGTTGTGCTGCCTCGATACAAACTGTCCAAGTCAACAAAATCAAAACCCATGTGGACAGAGTCACAGATCCATACATCATCTAAGCTCGTCCCATTTACCCGTATTTGGCCTATATACTTCTGAACTTTTCCTATCTACTGAATGCACATGTCCAGGTCCCTTTTAAATGTTGTTAATGTAGCTGCCTCAACCACTTCCTCTGGCAGTTCTTTTCATATACAGACTACCCTATGGGTGAAAAAAGTTGCCCTTCAGTTTCCTATTAAATATCTCCCCACTTACCTTAAGCCCTTTGGTTCTCATTTCCCCAGTACTGGGAAAAAGATTGCCAACATTGGTTTTATCATTGCCCTCGTACTTCATAGGCCTCTAAAAGACCACACCTCGTTCTCCTATGTGCCAATGAAAGAAGTCCCGAACTGCTGAATCTCTCCCCACAACTCAGATCCTTAAGTCAGAAAATATGAAATAAAATCAGGAAATCCTGGAAATGCTCAGCAGGTTACTCAGCATCTGTGGACAGAGATCCAGTGAACCCATCAAATCACCACTTGAGACTGACAGGAAGCTGAACTTTTCCTAGCAAGAGTACCATCTGGACTGATTTGGGCCTTATGGACAGTGGAGAATCATTAAGAACCAATTATAAAATATCCTGTCGCTATCTTGCTCTTGTAACTATAATATTGATGTTGGTGAGGCTGATTCAGTTCAGCTTCTGGTCAACAGTGAATCCCAACATCTCCCTTAGCCCTGACAAAAAACGCTGAGGAGTGAGAATTTTGTTATCCAATGCCACAGAAAGTAATTTCTTGTCTGAGGGTGTTAATAACCTGCTGATAAGCAAACCGAGCCTAAGCTAGCTGAGGTAGTGTCTGCTTTATTATTAGAGAAATTGGAAATAGTGTTTAAATTTTGGAATTGTCCTAGTTCTGATTTATAACAGCAATAAGTGATGATAAAGTTACTCAACGTAACTCGATTCCCTCAGGAAGTTCAGGGATGATGCCCATTGGCTGTAATGACTGGCTTCAGCCAACCACAGCTATTTCCTTCTGGGATGGTCGAGGCAGCACATCTAATCCATGTTTGTAACAGAGGCTGGGCCAAAGGATAGGATTCAACTGAACAGATTCTGATAGCACTTTTTGCAAAGATAATGGAATATATAAGTAGCCAAGTCTTGCTACAACCTTACAGGGAGAATTACATACAGATTTGATCTCCATATTTAAAGAAAGCATTTACTTCCACTGCAGAAAACTCAGAGAAACTCATGAGGTTGTCTCCTAGGATAAAGGAGTTAGCTTATAATTTAGGCCTATGTTCATTGGCGTCTAGAGGAATGAAAGGTCACCTTATCTGAGCATATTTTGAGAGAGAATTGAGATACAGAGGATGTTTCACCTCATAGAAGAAGCTAGAACTAAGAGGCAGAGTTTCAAATTAGGGATCATTCATTTAAGGTAGAAATAAGGAGTAATTTCATGTAGTAAATCTTTGGAGTTTTTACATTAGACAGTTCTGGGGTTTGAATTATTGAATATATTCAAAAGTGAGAGATAGACTTTTGGTCTAAAGAAGAGTCAAGGGTTATAAAGAACAGATAGGAAAAGACCAGTGAACTGTGATACTGAAAGTATGACAGGCTGACTGGGCCTCGCAGTGTGATGCCACTCTTGTTTGTTACATTAATATGTTCTTAGAAATGAATATAGGTCTATGATTCTGTAATATTCAACATGATTCAATACCACCAAAGATCCTTACGAAAGACTTTGAGGATCATTTGGAATGACCGACACACTAACACCAGTATACTGAGGAGGCCAATGTGAACAGCATCTCCACCACAATAAAGCAACACCAACTCTGATGGATAGGTCATGTCTAACTTATGTCTCCCCAAGCAGATCCTTGACTCTCTGTTGAAGGAATGACAGCAAGCCCCTGGTGGGAAAAAAATAACATCAAAACCAGCCTGAAGAAATTCAACATGACTTTTAAAATCTGGGGAGACATTGCACTCAATAGATACACCTGGAGGAAATCAGTTGAAGTGGGAGCTATGCTACACAAGAACAAACTCTGTTGTGTGCGAGAGGACAAGCAGCAATTGTGAAAGGAGAGAATGAACAACCAGAAGTTCCAACTACTAACCTCGGCCTCCACCTACTCTTGCCCTCACTGCACCAGAATATGTGGATCCCAAATCAAGCTCTACAGACATCTGAGAATTCACCAATAGACAACGCCTTAGGAGAACATCAGACTCGACTCGAGTGATCACATTAATATTCCTTTTTTTGTTTTACCAATAGTTGAAAGTAAACTGATAGTGATAACTAATTAGGTTGGATTTATGGTTTTTTTTCTGTCAATGTGCATATTGGATAATTCTGTACCAAACTGGGAAATGCTGTTCCAAAAGAAGCAAAGATACTGGAGATTGTTATCTGTGACTGACGTAAATTACAACTGGCTTGTTGGGTTCCATCGTGTTTAGTGACTCTCTCCCCGTCTGCTGATGTCAATTATGTATGGCTCTGTGCTATAAAAGGATGCTGATGGTAGAATAAAGAATCAAAGAGATGTATGTTGGACAAGTGCCCGGCCACTTTCAGTGATTTTGAAAGCACACAGCATGCAAGTATCTAGAGTATACCAGATTCATCTAATGCAATGAAGTGAAAGGACGGACTGCAGTTGACACTCCACAGTCACTTAATTCAGGCGTTATAGTGCTTAGAAGGTAATTTCTAATCTACAGTAAATAGCAAAGAGTATGTTAAAAACAGTAATATATCAGGTGAATTCCAAATTAGGCTCAGTCCCACAACAGATTAACTATCAATATTGACAGCATAATCCAAAAAACAGATATAAAGAATGTAATTTATAAAAGTGGCAACTGCACTTTTTGTTTTGATTTTCAAGAGCATAACCATTCTTCATCACCCCTGCTGGGGCACAGGTGGCTGACAGCAGCGCACCAGAAACCCTTACCCTGGATCAGTCTCCCAAGCCTTCCCAGGTGTAGGCTATCTTTTCCTTCCTCTCCCAGGGATAAGGCGTTTGGTGTTTCTGTAGCATTGGGTTTTTATGGGATGTGGTTGCTAGCCCCCAGGTCAGCCCTCCTCCTTTTGCAGCCAGGAGTGTCCATGGTGAAGTTAAGATCATGACCATGTTTAGACAAAGTTATCCTAAAGGAATCTTGTTCCTGGTAAACGATCTATGAAACTTATTGCAAAAAGCAACAGGCAGAGTGGGTTAATTCATCCTGTGAAAATGTTCTTTTATTGATAACATAATGATAATGATAAAAGCTGAGGTTAGTATTGAAACAAGATGTCTATATCTTCTAAACCCGTTAGTAGTTTGCCAGTGATGTTCACCTGAAATGGGCCAAACCTGGGCAAAAGATTAGAGTTTTAAGCACAAATGCTCTTGGGTGTATATCAATTTTCAGCTGGTTTAAAATACATTAGTTTGAAAGTTCTCCCAATTAGTAAATACACCCACACCTCTAAGCTGAAATAACAAGTACAGTAAATTTCTAAAGTGTGTGGTTTGTGAGCATTCCAGGCAGCAGGCAGCTCTTGAAATCTTAAACACAAGAGACTCTGCATGTGCTGGAAATCTTGAGCAACGCACAAAATTCTAGAGGAACTCAGCACATCAGGCAGAATCTGTGAAGAGGAATCAACAGTCAACACTATGGGCCAAGACCTTTCATCAGGATCAATGAAGGGACCTAATGAAGGGTCTCGGTCCAAAACATCGAATTCTGCTCCATTGATGCTTTTCAAATCTTAAGCACAAAGGAGCAAATGAATGTACCAATGCTGAAACTCTACCAATGATATGTTCACAGCATCAGATCTGGCTAAACTGGAATGAATCAATTTGAAAGTATACTGTGTATCAGAATAAGTTACGATGGTAAGACAGTCAAATGATCCATTATCATTGTATCAAGGAGATACAGGAGTCTTAGTTCCCACACCACCAGGTTCAGGAACAGTTACTACCCTTCAATCATCAGGCTCCTGAACTACTCACCTCAACACTGAACTGATTTTACATCCTTTGGACTTCTTTCCAATGACTCTACAACTCATGTTCTCAGCATTATTATTCCTTTATTTGTATTTGCACTGTTTGACCATTGGTTGTTTGTCAGTCTTTGTAGCTTTTCATTCATTCTATTGCATTTCTCTGTTCTACTGTGAATGCCTGCAATAATAGTTCACATTCTGATTCTGAAAATGAATCTCATGGTCATATATAATGATATCTACCTACTTTGAAAATAAATTTACTTTAAACTTTGAAGCATAAGTCACTATGTCGACAAGATGAAACAGCAAAGCAATTTATTGTATAAAAATAATTCCCATGATTATTTTTTGGGATAATTTACGTTCCAGAATTGGTACCTGCAACTGGGGTCTCCAATGCTGATTATGTGCTGCAGTAAATATCATGTATTGGAATGTAACAATAGATCAAATATAAAACTAGAAATTAGGAACAACATTTCTCATACAAATGATTGTCATAATTGTTCTAAATTATTCTCTGCAGAAGTTCCCACCAGGGGAACATCAGTGTGTGATGAAACCTTTGTTCTAGTTCCACAATGTGTAATAATGATCCCACTCACCTCCTCCCTCATCTCCAGTCAGGGCCCCAAACAATCCTTCCAGGTGAGGCAACACTTTACCTGTGAATCTGCTGGGGTCACCTATTGTGTCCAGTGCTCCCGATGCGGCCTCCTCTACATTGGTGAGACCCACCGTAAATTGGGGGACTGCTTCCTCCAGCACCTCCGCTCCACCCAACAGAAGTGGAAGTTACAAATGGCCAAACATTTTAATTTCCATTCCCATTCCAATATGTCAGTTCACGGAGTTCTCTTGTGCCAAGCTGAAGCCACTCTCAAGATGGAGAAGCAACACCTTATATTCCATCAGGGTAGCCTCCAACCTGGCATGAATATTGATTTCTCCTCCCAGTAAAAAAATTTCCCTCCCCCTTCCCTCTTCTTCTATTCCCCACTCTGGCCTCTTCTAACCTACCTATCACCCCCACCCCCACCGCTGCCCCTCCATCTTCCCTTTCACACCTCTCCTATCAGATTCCTTCCTCTCCAGACCTTGACCTTTCCCGCCCACCTGGCCTCACCTGTCACCTCCTCCCACCTTTTTATTCTGCTGTCTCCCCTCATCCTTTCCAGTCCTAAAGAAGAATCTCAGCCCGAAATGTGGACTGTTTATCCAATTCCATAAATGCTGCCTGACCTACTGAGTTCCTCCAGCATTTTGTGTGTGCTGCTTTGGGTTTCCAGCATCTGTAGACTTCCTCATGTTTATGATAAATGTGCAGTCCATTTGTCAGTTTTTCAAGTTTAATGAGACTGTCAATGAAATTCAAACTGATTGCCACAATGTAGAGGAGTAATATTGCTGCCATTGGTCGCCACTTAACATACTGCATATCCAACTTATCAATCCAGTTATTTAACAGCATTTGTCGAGCCTTGGCTAAAATAAATGAAAGTAACTCCATTCAGTGCCTCATCTATCATCCATTCATTCTCTCCCTTAACCTGTCCAGGGGAGCTGCAGTCAAACTTTGCAGATTCCACTTACACTCTCTCTCTTGCAAGTAGCATTAAGGGTACCATCTAAATGCAAGTCATCACAGCTGTACAGTTGGGTTGTGGGCAGAATTCTGAATTCCAAACCTGGCTCAAGGGAGTGGTCAGCTTTTTCTTAATCTTTTTAAAATTTTGTTTATTTAGAGATACAGCACGGTAACAGGTCCTTCTGGCCCAGCGAGTCTGCACTGCCCAGTTACACTCATGTGACCAATTAGCCCATATGATTTTAAAATCTGGAAGAAACACATGCAATCATGGGTAGAATGTGTTAACTCCTTACAGATAGTGGTAGAATTGAATCTGGACTACCGGCGCTGTAGTAGCGTTATGCTAACCACTACATTTCTGCACAGTTGTGGGAGGTATATTATGCACTTCGGACTCACTCTAACCCAGTCTTCTATGTGAGAGAGCGTGTGTCAAAACCCATGAGTCAGTTTCATCTCCACCATTTAAAAGCCCTTATCAAGGATGAAATGTGATGGATTCTGGAGGCGTCTGCACGATGCACACAGAAAATGGTATGTGAAATACCACTGTGCTGTCCATCGTGCTTGCTCAAGTTTCAGAAAGCTGCTTCCATGGAGATGTGCCTTTCGAGAATCCAGTTACCACCAATCAACTACAAGCTCAAATGGCTCTGGTCTCAAAAAAAACAGAACTGAAAGTTCACTAAACAACTTCCCAGTGCTCTATCTGAGAGGAAAACCTTTCATTCAATGGAGCAACTGGGAGTCTGCAATATCGTTTTCACCAGTTACCTGTCAAACTCTACAGCTTCACAAGCCACTACTCCCCAGTCTTGGTTTCCTTGGCACGTTCCAGGAAGTACATAAAAACCAATGACATAAGTTACCCTCCAAATTTCTGTAAACATTGCTCTCAATGAGCAGCTTAGATTGAAGTGACATTCTAATTGGTTGCATCACCATCTGGCTCAGACACACTACAGCACAGATTCAGAAAAAGCTACAGAAAGTTGTAAACTCAGCCAGTTCCATCATGAGCACTAGTCTCCCCAGCGTTGAGGACACTTTCAAAAGGCAATGGCTCAAAAAGGCAGAATCCCTTAACAAGGACCCCCAAAACCCAGGACATGCCCTTTTCTCATTGCTACCATCAGGGAGGAGGTACGGGAGCCAGAAAAAAATATTCACCATTTTAGGGACAACTTATTCCCCTCTGTCACCTGGTGCACTTGAGTTAAATTCAAAAGCTGGCAGTGAGTTGGTGTCATTTAAATCCACCTCCTTTCACAGGAATTAAAACTTTTACCCCCATCTCTAAGACTCTAAGACAGCCAAAGTGCCCCCATACCCATGCTGCACATTCATCCCTAATTCACACACATGAAGCTGTATCTCAATAATGAACCATCCAGTGGATAACTAACAAGATCGTTACAAGTTGTGTGAGTCATTTACCTTTCCTATGGACACAAAATACTGGTGGAATGCAGTAGGCCAGGCAGCATCTATAGGGAGAAGTACAGTCATAGAATCTCTTGTGTTTATGTCATTCCTAAGGGACTTCTAACATCCAACAACTACAGCTCTACTTCTTCCTGGTCTCTTTTACAAAACTTTAGCTTAGGTAGAAATGACATTTGAATCATGGAAGCATCTAGTATTCTTCATTCATCCAGACCTCTGCTGAGGTATGCTCTAAAGCCAAATACTTAATGCATGAACTGTCTGAGACTATTATAAACTGACCAGCTGTCCCAGTTAAATTGGAACAGCCCCATTTTTCATACTTATATGGATGCTTTTAGGCTGCTTAATGTCCCAGTTTTGATTTTCTCACACCGCTGCACAACTAATGTTTTCACTCTGTCACCTCATTTCAGAGCCTTCAAGTAATGTATGAGTAGGTTGCAGTGGTTTTCTGCTGCTCCCCTGTTGTAGGCTGTGCCTGTCCCTGCTCCACGTGTTCACTTGGTAAACGCTGCTGCTGGTGCTAACTGTCAGAATGCAGCTCCCAGGGATCCTCAACATTCTACTTAGAGATACAGCTCGGTAACAGGCTCTTCCAGCCCAACGAGCCCGTCATACCCAATTACACCTACGTGACTAATTAACCTATTGGGCACAACACCAGGTTAGAAGGCTAATTGGTCATTGGAAATTGTCCTGTGATTAGGCCAGGGTTAAATCGCGAGTTGCCGGGTGGTGTGGCTGAAAGGGCCGGAAGGGCCAATTCCACGCTGTATCTCTAAATAAATAATCAATAATAACCTACCGGTCTGTTGACCAATAACTAATCAATAACAACCTACTGATCTGTTGATCGATAACTAATCAATAATAACCTGCTGGTCTGTTGATCAATAACTAATCAATAATAACCTACTGATCTGTTGATCAGCAACTAATCAATAATAACCTACCAGTCCGTTGATCAATAACTAGTCAATAATAACCTACTGATCTGTTGATCAATAATAACCTACTGGTCTGTTGATCAATAATAACCTACTGGCCTGTTGATCAATAACTAATCAATAATAACCTACTGATCTGTTGATCAATAATAACCTACTGGCCTGTTGATCAATAACTAATCAATAATAACCTACTGATCTGTTGATCAACAACTAATCAATAATAACCTACCAGTCCGTTGATCAATAACTAGTCAATAATAACCTACTGATCTGTTGATCAATAATAACCTACTGGTCTGTTGATCAATAATAACCTACTGGCCTGTTGATCAATAACTAATCAATAATAACCTACTGATCTGTTGATCAATAATAACCTACTGGCCTGTTGATCAATAACTAATCAATAATAACCTACTGATCTGTTGATCAATAATAACCTACTGGTCTGTTGATCAATAACTAATCAATAATAACCTACTGGTCTGTTGATCAATAACTAATCAATAATAACCTACTGATCTGTTGATCTGTACATCTTTGGAATGTGGGAGAAAACCCAAGCAGTCACAGGCAGAACGTACAGATTCTTTACAGATAGCAACGGGCATTGAACCTGGGTCATTGGTACTGTAATAGTGTTATGCTGTGCCACTCTTAATGCCTGTACAAATGCCTAAGTCTCATTTTCCAGAACTCCTAGCCTTGTATGCAGAATATCTCCACTTCTCCAGTCAATACAGTGGATTCCAGTCAATTGGGTCATCAGTTAATCAGGGCAGCTGCTTATTCAGAGCAACTCTTAAAGAGCAAAAACTAATCAAGAAAAGAAATAGCTGGGATTCCCTTCATTTATTTGGGACATTTTGTTGCTGAATTGGAGCATGAGACTCTGCTGAACAGTTTCTAACTACCATCAGTTGTGTGCACTTGTGTGGTTGTTAGAGCAAAGTTTTAAATAGCATCAGTTGTGTGTGTTTGTGTTCAAAAAGCAGTGATTTTTCTCACTGATATTTGTCAACAAATAAACAGTTAGACAATTCAGAACTGTTTTGTTCACTGTGTATTCAGCCTTGGAGATGCCAGAAACGGCCAGGAGTGAAAATGAAACAATTTCACTATTTCAACAAGTTAGGGACTACAAAGAATTTAAAGGTATCAACAATTGTCTTGAATGTTACAATGAAAATGAAGTTTTGGAGGAAGCAATCACCTAAGCATTGTATGAAGGCAGCCCACTATCTGCACCAGGGGTCTGTGCTCTTCTTGTTCATTTACAGTCAGAAGAACATGATGTGAATTAATTCTTCCATTGATGAATGTTAGGAACTAATATACAGATTTATATTACTGTAGTAATATTTTCAGTGTTTTAATTTGTTCTGTATTTCATTTAAATACATAATTTGTTACTCATTCTGTGTCCTTTTATACCTTTTTAACTACCGGTACTCCCATGAAACTTTGGCTATGTAGGGATGCCGCTTTATTGAGCTGAAGTGCATTGGTCCTGATGTGTCCCAATCCACTTTATTTACATTTTGAAGTTTGTATATATTTTTAAAGAGGATCTCATTTATGTGGGTAAGGGAGAGGAGGTGTCATTGCTCCTGCCATCTTAATCTGTATTGGCAGAGTAGTGACAGGCCTCCTATTCATTCAACAGTATGCTTCTGACCAATGACACAATCGGCAATACTTAGCAACATGTCTAAACGGTATTATTAAAACAAACTACTCTGAAATCCTGTGTAAATACAAGGCATACATTAGGGTATTCGATTAAATAGAGGCAGAGATAACTGGATGCGTTCTTCAGTTAGTGACTACAATGATAAACTCGCAGTATATATTATCAAAGAATGTAGTAAAATTAATGAGGGTCTTCACCCTCAAGAAATTTTCCTTCTGCTCCTCCCACTTTCATCAGACTTGAGGGGTCACCATGGGCATCTGTGAGGGCTGCAGCTATGCTTGCTACGTAGAACAGTCTATGCTCCAAGCCTTCCCCAGGAATGTTCCCCAACCTTCATCCACTACATAAACAACTGCATTGGTGCTGCTTCATGCTAAGCACAATTCCATCAACTTCGCCTCCAACTTCCACCCTGCCCGTAAATTCACTTGGTCCACTTCTGACACCTCCCTCCCCTTTCTTGATCTTTTTGACATCTTTTATAAACCTACCAGTTCCCATGGTTATCTTCACTATACCTCTTCCCACCTTAACTACTGTCAAAATGCTATTCCTTTTCCTTAGTCCCTTTGTCTTTGCAGCATCTGTTCCCAGGATGAAAGTTCCCCTTCCAGGACATCAGATATGCCTTCTGTCTTCAAAGAACGGGGTTTCCCTTCTGCCACCAATGATGCTGCCCTCATCTGCATCTCTTCCATTTCCCGAACATCGTGCTTGCACCATCTTCCTGCTGCCTTAACACTTCCTCTTGTCCTTGCCTACCACACCATAAGCCTCCATATCCACACATCATTTCCACAACATCCAGCAATCCTACCACCAAACATAACTTTACTGCCTCCCCTCTCTCCACTTTCTGAAGGGATCGCATGCTCCATGATTCCCTTGTTCATTTGTCCCTTCCCGCTATTTTCCCTCCTGGCATTTATCCCTGCAAGCAGCCAAAAGGTACACCTGCCCATTCACCTCCTCCCTCACAATCCTTCCAGGTGAGGCAACACTTTACCTGTGAATCTGCTGGGGTCGACTATTGTGTCCAGTGCTCCCGATGCAGCCTCCTCTACATTGGTGAGACCTATTGTAAACTGGGGGACTGCTTCCTCAAGCACCTCTGCTGCATCCAACAAAAGTGGAATTTTCCAATGGCCAAACATTTTAATTCCCTTTCCCATTCCAATATGTCAGTCCATGGAGTCCTCTTGTGCCAAGATGAGGCCACTTTCAAGGTGGAGAAGCAACATCTTATATTCCATCTGGATAGCCTCCAACCTGATGGCATGAATATTGATTTCTCCTCCCAGTAAAAAAATCTCCTTCTCCTCCCCCTCCCCTCTTCTTCTACTCCGCAGTCTGGCCTCTTACCTCTTCTCACCTGCCTTTCACCTCCCTGGATCCTCTCCTCCTTCCCTTTCTCCTATTGTATCAGATTCTGTGCTCTCCGGCCCTTTACCTTTCCCACCCTCTTGGTTTCACCTATCACTTTCTAGCTATCATTCTTCCCCTCCACCACCTTTTTATTCTAGCATATTTTTCCTTCCTTTCCAGTCCTAAAGAATGCTCTTGGACTGAAACATTGCCTGTATATTCACTCCCATAGATGCTGACTGACTTGCTGAGTCCCTGCAATGTTTTACATTTGTTGGTTTGGATTTCCAGCATCTGCAGAATTTCTCATATTTAAAATTAATGTGATGTCACCTTCTTTGTGAAAAAGAAAATCATACAATCAGAATTGATAAAATTCTTCAGTAAGATTGCTAGACAAAGATATCAAAGGATTTGGATGCAAAGCAGGAAGATTAACCTAGACCTCACTCACTGAATGATGGACATGCTCAAGACACTCAGTGGCTTACTGTTGTTCCTATTATCAATAACTTCAGGCAGACTTCTATCGATCTTTGCAACTGTTATTCAATTTAGCAGTATCTGTCTGTAATTAGAAACTGGACAAGTATAATGTAATCTGTGTAATCCAGCACTCCTTTTGATGTTTCTTTTCAAAACAAAGTGGCTGCTATGTAACACTCTACTTCAATAGTTCATTGTCTAGAAGTTCATCCTCAATTAGTAGCCATAAACTAGCTCCAGTGCCTTGTCCTATCCTTCTGAAACTCATTCCATCAATTTCAAAAATTCATGAAGTTCAAAGGCAGAGTACAACTCAGTGTCATGGCAACATGAGTGGGTGGCACAGCAGTGCGGCAATCAGCCCAACACCGGCAACACTGCTGCAATTCCTGTCCCAGTCTATAAGAAGTTTGTATGTTCTCCCGATGACCGCGTGGGGTTCCTACATTCCAAGACGTAGGGCTTTGACGTTCAGCCAATCCAGATATCAGAAGTTTTGAGAGGAAGAGACTTCAACCAGTTTTACTGCTCAAGTACAAGATGCAGCAGTGGGTCGCTACAGTGAAAAAGACCCTTGACCAGTGACCAATGGGCATTTCAGATTGATTAGCAATAGTAAATTGAAAGAAGTGGGACAAGTGCAGTGGCCATCGCTGGATGAACAGTCAGAGTGGAAATCTTGAGGCTTTAGCTCTTTAAGGCTTCAGTCAAAGAGGGCAAAGAGAAGGAAAGCTCAGTTATTTCTCTTTCCCTCCATTCTTCATAAAAGCTTATCTAGGGCGGTAGGATAAATGACTGCTTCTCTTGCAGGATCTGTGAAAGCAGGGAGACCTCTAGTGTCCCTGACGACTACACTTGCGAGAAGTGCATCCAGCTGCAGTTTGTAACAATCTGCTTTAAGGAGTTGGAGTTGGAACTGGATGAACTCTGAATAACTTGGGAGGCTTGGGGGTAATAAATATAGAGAGGTACTCACACCCAAAGTGCAGGACACAGGGTGTCCTAGGTGACAATCAGGAAGGGGAAATGATTTAAGGAACCAGTGCAGAGAACTCTTATGGCTATTGCCCTCAAAAACTGTCAGAGAGGTAGACCTAACAGAGGAAAGTCACAGCAGTCGGGTCTCTGGCACTCAGCCTGCCTCTTTGACTCAGAAGGGAAGGGGAAGGGAGAAAGAGGCATGCTGTGTTGATAAGGGATTCATTAGTTAGGGGAATGGACAGTAGTATGGCATGTTGCCTCCCAGACACCAAGGTCTAAGATATCTCAGTTCACATCTGGGGTATTCTTAAGAGGGAAGGTGAACAGCCAGAAGTCGTGGTCCATGTAGGTACCGATGACATGGGTAGAATGAGACACGAGGTTCTTCATAAGGAGTTCAGGGTGTTAGGTGCTACATTAAAGGGTTGAACTTCCAGAGCTGTGACCTCAGCATTACTACCTGTGCCACGTGCTAGTGAGACCAGAACTAGGAAGATCATACTGTTTAATATGTGGCTAAGGAGTTGGTGTAGGAGGGAGGGCACAAGATTTTTGGATTATTAGGCTTTCTTCTAGGGAAGGTGGGACCTGTACAGAAGGGCTGATTTGTACCTGAACTGGAGGGGGAGTAGTATCCTAGCAGGAATAGTTTGTTAATGCTGCATGGTGGGGCTTAAACTAGAGTTGCAGGGAGATGGGAATCAGACTGCCAGAAAGGTTAGTGGAGAGGTTGCGGAGTCAGATGTTGGTAAGATCTCAGACAAAGTTAGGAATCAAAAGGTTGAGCATGGTACAACTAATGTTCTGGGCTGCGTATATTTCAAAGCAAGAAGTATCAGAGGAAAGGTGCTTAATAGTGCTGAAGATGAGGTAGATGGTTTACAAACCGAGGCAAAGCACACAAAATGCTGGAGGAACTCAGCAGGCCAGGCAGCTTCAATGGAAAAGAGTACAGTCAACATTTCAGGCCGAGATCCTTCAGCAGGAAGTCCTGCTGAGCTAAGGAACTGCAAGGGTAAAAAGGCCCTGTTGGGAGTTGTATACAGACCCCCAAACAGTAGTTAGGATGTGATCTACAAAGCACAACAGGAGATAGAAAATGCATGCCAAAAGGGCAATGTTACAATAGTCATGGGGGATTTCAATATGCAGGTAGACTGGGAAAGTCAGGTTGGTGCTGGATTCCAGGAGGGGGGATTTCTAGTGTCCATTTTAGAGCAGCTCGTGATTGAGTCTTCTAGGGGACCAGCTATTCTGGAGTGGGTGTTGTGAATGAACCAGAATAGATTAGAGAGTTTAAGGTGAAAAAAACACCCTGAGGGGAAAGTGACCATGATATGATCAAATTCATCCTGAAATCTGAGAAGGCGAAGCTGAAGTCAGATGTATGAGTATGTCAGTGGAGTAAAGAGAATTACAGTGGAATGAGAGAGGAGTTGGCCAGAAATGATTGGAAAAGAACACTGGCAGGGAAGACAGCAGAGCAGCAATGACTGGAATTTCTGGAAGCAATTCAGAAGGCACAGGATATATACATCCCAAAGAGGATGAAGTATTTTAAAGGAAAGATAACACAACCGTGGCTATCAAGAGAAGTCAGAGCCAACATAAAAGCCAAAGAGAGGGCATATAATAGACCAAAAATTAGTGGGAAGTTAAAGGATTGGGAAGCTTTTAAATACCAACAGAAGGCAACTAAAAAGGTCATTAAGATGGTAAAGATGAAATAGGAAAGTAAGCTCACTAATAACATTAAAGAAAATACCAAAAGATTCTTCAGATACATAAAGTGTAAAAGAGAAGTGAGAGTGGATATTGGACAGCTGGAAAAGAATGCTGGAGAGGTAGTAATGGGGGACAATGAAATGGTGGGTGAATTGAATAAGTATTTTGCATCCAATCTTCACTGTGGAAGACACTAGCAGTATGGTAGAGGTTCCAGATGTCAGGGGGCATGAAGTGTGTGAAGTTACCAGAACTAGAGAGAAGGTTCTTAGGAAACTGAAATGGCTGAAAGTATATAAGTCACCTGGACCAGATGGTGCACACATCAGGGTTATGAAAGGTGTGGCTTGAGATCAAGGAGGCATTAGTACGGATCTTTCAAGAATAAGTAGATTCTGGATGGTTCCATAAGTCTGGAAAACTGCAAGTTTCATTTCAAGTCAAGTCACTTTTATTGTCATTTCGACCATAACTGCTGGTACAGTGCATAGTAAAAATGAGACAACATTTTTTCAGGACCATGGTGTTACATGACACAGTACAAAAACTAGACTGAACTACGTAAAAAAATAGCACAGAAAAAAACTACACTAGACTACAGACCTACTCAGGGCTGCATAAAGTGCACATTTCACTCTTCAAGCAGGAAGAAAGGCAGAAGAAAGGAAACTACAGGCCAGTTAGTCTGACCACAGTTACTGGGAAGATGTTGGATTATCAAGGATGAGATATCAGGGTACTTGGAGGCACATGATAAAATAGGCTGTAGTCAGCATGGTTTCTGCAATGGAAAATCTTACCTGACAAATCTCTTGGAATTCTTTGAATAAGTAATAAGCAGGATAGACAAAGGAGAATCAGCTGATGTTGTGTACTTGGATAAGAACATAAGAACATAAGAAATAGGAGCAGGAGTAGGCAATCTGGCCCATCGAGCCTGCCCTGCCATTCAATAAGATCATGTCTGATCTGTCTGTAAACTCATCTTCACCTACCTGCCTTTCCCCATAACCTTTAATTCTCCTACTATCCAAAAATCTATCAAACCTTGCCTTAAATATATTTACTGAGATAGTCTCCACTGCTTCATTGGGCAGAGAATTCCACAGATTCACCACTCTCTGGGAAAAGCAGTTCTTCCTCATCTCTTTCCTAAATCTACTCCCCTGAATCTTCAGGATATGTCCCCCAGTTCTAATCTACCTGCAGAAACAACTTTCCTGCCTCCATGTTATGTAACCCTTTCATAATTTTATATGTTTCTATAAGATCTCCTCTCATTCTTCTGAATTCCAGTGAGTAGAGTCCCAGGTGACTCAATCTCCTCTCATAGTCTAACCCCCAACCCGCCCCCTACCCCCCAGTCTCTGGAATCAACCTGGTGAATTTCCACTGCACCACCTCCAAAGTCAGTATATCCTTCCTCAAGTAAGGAGACGAGAACTGCACGCAGTACTCCAGGTGCGGCCTTACCAGTACCCTGTACAGTTGCAGCATATCCTCCCTGCTCTTAAATTCAATCCCTCTAGCAATGAAGGCCGATATTCCATTTGCTTTCTTGATAGCCCACTGTACCTACAAAAACTGCAATTCATGCACAAGCACTCCCAAGTCCCTCTGCACAGCAGCATGCTGCAATTTTTTACCATTTAAATAATAATCTGATCTTTCATTCTTCCTTCCAACGTGGATGACCACACATATACCAACCTTGGATTTTTAGAAGGCCTTTGACAAGCAGCCACATACGAGTCTGCTTTGAGCCCATGGTATTACAGGAAAGATTCTAGCATGGCTAAAGCAGTGGCTGATCGGCAGAAGGCAAAGAGTGGGAATAAAGGGTGTATTTTCTGGTTAACTGCCATAACTAGTGGTGTTCCACAGGGGACAGTGGTGGGACTGATTCTTTTTACGTTATATGTCAATGATTTGGATGATGGCTTTGTTGCAAAGTGTGCAGACGATATGAAGATAGGCGGTGGGCAGGTAGCGTTAAGGAAGTAGAGGGGCTACAGAAGGACTTAGACACATTCAGAGAATGAGCAAAGAAATGGAAGTTGGAGTACAGTGTTGGGAAATGAATGGGATGTTTATTTTCTAAATGGAGAGAAAATACAAAAGGCAAATGCAATGTTAGCATTCATTTCAAGAGGACTAGAAAGTAAAAGCAAGGATATAATGTTTATAAGGCACTGGTGAGTCCTCACTTGGAGTATTGTGAGCTGTTTTGGGCTCTTACCTTAGAAAGGATGTGCTGAAACTGGAGAGGGATCAAAGGAATTTCACAAAAATGGTTCCAGGATTGAATGGTTTGTCATCTGAAGAGCATTTGATGGCTCTGGGCTTATATTCAGTGAAATTCAGAAGAATGAAGGGTAACCTAATTGAAACATCAAAAGGTGTAAAGCCTTGATAGAGTGGATGTGGAAAGGATGTTTCCTATGGTGGGAGAGCCTAAGGCCAGAGGACACAGCCTCAGAATAGGGGGGTATCTTTTAGAATGGAGATCAGGAGGGATTTCTTTGTCTGAGGGTGGTGAATCTATGGAGATCTTTTCCACAGGCAGCTGTGGAGGCCAAGTCTTTATGTATATTTAAAGAAGAGGTTCATTTATTCTTGGTTGGTCAGGGCATGAAGGAATATGGGGAGAGGGCAGGAGATTGGGACTGAGAGGAAAATTGGATCAGTCATGATGAAATGGTGGAGGATACTCGATTGCAGATTGCTGGGGAGGAGCAGCTCGAAGGGCCTGTTCCAGGCTGTATTGGAAATAAAAAGCAAGATTAATCTGGTCTTGGAGTTATGACTGCTCCTTCAGTTCCCCTCATTACATTATGTTCCATTGACTTCAATGATCCATTTTAACACCCTCATCTCTCTGTAAGTAATGATGGTGAAATGTTTAGGATTATCGTTTTATATACGTAAAGTTCACTTTTTTTTCAATCTTTCTCTTCAATACTTTGGGAAATCCCTGTTATTCAACAGGGTAGTTGGCACGTTAAGCTTGTTTTTTTGCATTGTTCCCCAGGTGGGAAAGCTTATTTTCAGGAACTCTGGATCAGGTAGCTGAGCGTGTTGCCTTCTGTTAGTTCCAGTACAAGCTCGCAAATGGCTGAAGCCTCTTCCCTAACAAGTTGAGTAATTCAAGACTGTTTAAGATTCAAGAATGGTTAATTTAACTTCCTGTACAAATGTGTAAGGAAAATGAAATAATTGTTACTTTAGATCTGATGCAGCACTGAAAAATCACAAAAGATAAAGAACACAGTAATAATGCTAAAAAGCACAAAATAAATATAAATTTATACATAGATTGATTGTATGTTCATAAAGTGATAAAGTAGTGGTGGAGTTAGTGGGTGGAAGTGTTGTTCAGTCTTGCTGCTTGCTGTCTGGTGTTTTTGAGTCTGGTGGTCCTTATGTGAATGTTACGTTGCCTCCTCCCTGATGGGACTGGGACATACGTTACGTGAGCAGAGTATGTGGAATCCTTACTGATGTTACTGCCCCTTTTCTAGCCCTTTTCTCTCTATATATTCTTGTGGCCAGGTGGACTGGTGCCAGTGATGCATTGGGCAGTTTTCTCTACCCATTGTAGAACCTTCCTGTCTGCTGCAGTGCAGTCTCCAGATTTCCAAAGAATAACATCAGTGTGGATGTGCAAATTGCAGCTCTCTTCAGCCTCCTCAAAAAGTAGAGACGCATGGTACAGACAGTCTTTCGTTTTAAGGGATTGTCAGTTGACACTGACAAAGCTGTTAGTAGCAGGCTTAGTCATGTAAGAATCAGAACAACATTTTCCAATGTTTTCTTTATAGTTATACCATCTATAGATTTCATGAAGATGTATATTGATAACAGTGTTGGCATTTTATAATGATTTGCAAAGATCTTCCCCCAGAGTGCTCTCTGATACGTTTAACCTCTCACTTCAGCAATCTGAGGTACCCACCTGCTTCGAGTAGGCTTCAGTTATACCGGTGCCCAAGAAGAATGTGGTAAACTGTCTCAAAGACTGTCGACCAGTTGCACTTATATCTGATGTGATGAAGTGCTTTGGGAGGTTGGTGATGAAACAAATCAACTCCTGCCTGAGGAGTGACATGGATCCGCTCCAATTTGCTTACTGTTACAACAGGCCAACAGCTGATGCCATTTCACTGGCTCTTTACTCAACTCTGGAACGTCTGAACAGTGAAGGTGCATACATCAGGATGCTCTTCATTGACTACAGCTATTGATAGATTGATTGTATGTTCATAATCTATGTTCATTCAACACTATCATCCACTCAAAACTAATCAACAAGCTCTAAGTCCTAAGCCTCAATGTATCTTCATACAATTAGATCCTCAATTTCCTAACCTGCAGACTGGCAACAAAACCTCCACCACAATCTCCAGCAGCACAGGTGCACCACAAGGCTGTGTGCTTAGCCCCCTGCTCTACTCACTCTATACTAATGACTCTGAGGCTAAGTACAGCCTTACTGCCATATTTAAGTTTGTTGGTGACACTACTGTTGTGGCCCAGCTCTAAGATGGTGATAAATCAGCCTATCGGAGGGAGATTGAAAATCTGGCTGAATGGTGTCACAACCACGTCCTCTCAGTCAATGTCAGCAAAATCAAAGAGCTGATCATTAACTTCAGGAGGAGGAAACCAGAGGTCTATCAGCCAGTCCTCAGCAGGTGAAGAAGGTCAGCAACTTTAAATTCCTTGGTGTTACCATTTCACAGGATCTGTCCTGGCTCCAGCATGTAACTGCCGTTACAAAGAAGAGACGACAGCCCCTCTACTTTCCTAGCAGATTGCACAGATTCGGCATGTCACTAAAACTATAACAAACTTCTATGGATGCAAGGTGGAAAGTGTACTGAATGGTTGCATCAGGGCCTAGTATGGGAACGCCAAAGTCCCTGAACAGAAAAAGCCTACCAAAAGTCGTGGATACAGCACATTCCAGCACAGGTAAAGCATTTATTGAGCGCATGTAGAAGGAACGCTGTCAGAAGAAAGCACCATCCATTATCAAGGAGCTGCACCATCCAGGCCAGGCTCTTGTTCACTGCAGCCACCAGGAAGAACGTACAAGAGCCTTAGGACTCACGCCGTTGAGCTCTGGAAGAATTATTACTCCTCAACCATCAGGCTCTCGAACCAGAGGAGATAACATCACTCACCCCAACACTGAACTGAATCCACAACAAATGGACTCTACAACTCATGTTCTCAACATTTGTTGCTGATTTATTATTTTCTTTTTTTAATATTTGCACATTTGTTGCCTTTTGCACGTTTGTCTCTGTCATGTGAAATTTTTCAGTAGTTCTATTGTGTTTCTTTATATTTACTGTGAATGCCCACAAGAAAATGAATCCCATGGTAGTATATGGTGGCATATATGTACTTTGATAATACATTTACTTTAAACTTTGATTACTTTAGGGAGTCCCTATAAAACTAAAATACTATTATAGTCAGTGGTGAAAGAAGTAAGCCTAGCTACCCAGTTAGTCAAAATAACTGAATTTGTTGTAAGTTGTAACTGAATATCAATGCAAGAGTTTTCCCATTAATGGCATTAATAAGGCAACACGAGTGAATCTGCAGATGCTAGAAATAAATAAAAACACAAGATGCTGGCAGAACTCAGCAGGCCAGACAGCATCTATGGGAGGAGGTAGTGACGAAGTTTCGGGCTGAAACATTGTCACTACCTCCTCCCATAGATGCTGTCTGGCCTGCTGAATTCTGCCAGCATTTTATGTTGTTTTTATTTAATGGCATTAATAATTTGGTTTTTGCTTTATGCTTTATCTACTTTCAAGTGCCATCATGCTCTGAACTATGTAGCATACAAGGCTGCAGTCCACACAGCCCACACACCATTACAAAAACATTACCAGCTTTACAAAATCATCAAATTACCAAGGGAGGTTTGCTAATGCTATTGGGGAGGGTTTAAACTAGATTTGCAGGGGCTGGGAACTGAAGTGAAGAGACAGAGGGTGAGGCAGTTGGTGCACAAGTAGTGACAACTCGTAGGGAGTTTATAAAGAAGGATAGGTAGATGATGGAGCAAAGAAGCACTCAGCCAGATGGTTTGAGAAGTGTCTATTTTAATGCAAGAAGAATCATAAGCAAGGCGGATGAATTTAGAGCGTGGATCAATCCATAGAACTATGACATTGTGGCCATTACAGAGACTTGGATGACTCAGGGGCAGGAATGACTGCTGAGTGTGCCGGGCTTTAGAAGTTTCAAAAAGGAAAGGGAGGGAGGTGAAAGAGGTGGGGGAGTGGCATTGCTAATCAAGGAGGAAATCATGGCGGGATTGTCTACTGAGTCAGTGTGGGTGAAAGTCAGAAGGGGGCAATAACTCTACGGGGTGTTTTTAACAGAAACATCGCGGAGCAGATAGGGAGATGATGAAAGGCATCGATCATGTGGATATCCAGAGTCTTGATAGCAGGGCTGAAATGGCTAACATGAGGGGTCATAGTTTAAAGGTGCTTGGAAGTAGATACGAGGGGGATGTCAGTTATTCATACAGAGTGGTGGGTGTGTGGAATGCACTGCCGGCGACGTTGGTGGAGGCCGATACAATAGGGTCTTCTAAGAGCCTCTTAGTTAGGTACTTGGAGCTTAGAAAAATAGAGGGCTATGCAGTAGGGAAATTCTAGGCAGTTTCTAGAGTAGGTTACATGGTCGGTACAACATTGTGGGCCGAAAGGCCTCTAATGTGCTGTAGATTGCTATGTAACTACTATAAGAAGCATCATCATTATAATGCTTCTTTCAGTGTGGAAGCGAAATAACTCTTTCTGGATTCTGTTAACTCACACATTCAAAGAACAAAGAAGAAGAACAAAGAACAATACAGCACAGTACAGGCCATTTGGCCCACTATGTTGTGCTGACCCTTAAACCCTGCTCCTCATATAACCCTCCACCTTAAATTCCTCCATATACCTGTCTAGTAGTCTCTTAAATTTCACTAGTGTATCTGCCTCCACCACTGACTCAGGCAGTGCATTTCACGCACCAACCACTCTCTGAGTAAAAAACCTTCCTCTAATATCCCCCTTGAACTTCCCTCCCCTTACCTTAAAGCCATGCCCTCTTGTATTGAGCATTGGTGCCCCGGGGAAGAGGTGCTGGCTGTCCACCCTATCTATTCCTCATAATATCTTGTATACCTCTATCATGTCTCCTCTCATCCTCCTTCTCTCCAGAGAGTAAAGTCCTAGCTCCCTTAATCTCTGATCATAATGCATACTCTCTAAACCAGGCAGCATCCTGGTAAATCTCCTCTGTACCCTTTCCAATGCTTCCACATCCTTCCTATACTGAGGCGACCAGAACTGGACACAGTACTCCAAGTGTGGCCTAACCAGAGTTTTGTAGATCTGCATCATTACCTCGCGACTCTTAAACTCTATCCCTCGACTTATGAAAGCTAACATGCCATAAGCTTTCAACTACCCTATCTACCTGTGAGGCAACTTTCAGGGATCTTTGGACATGTACCCCCAGATCCCTCTGCTCCTCCACACTCCCAAGTATCCTGCCATTTACTTTGTACTCTGCCTTGGAGTTTGTCCTTCAAAGTGTACCACCTCACACTTCTCCGGGTTGAACTCCATCTGCCACTTCTCAGCCCTTGAAGAGCCCTACTACAGTTCTTGTCTATCCTGTACTATTGCAAAGGTGACATGTTCTGCACTTTCCTTGGGCCAGAAATAGCAAAAAATTTAAATTTCTGATAGGATTTAATTTTCTTTTCTACCCCATACCATTCACAGTTTGCCTGTTTCACTTCAAAGAGAAAAGGTAAGAGGACAGCCTCCTCCCTGACTTCATAAATGAGCATATGGAAAGCCAACAACACTGCTTTCTAATTACAAGCCCGAAATTGGTGATTCTAGATCGAAGCCCAAAGGTGGAAGGTGATGGGTCTTAAAGTCAGAGGCCTGATGTCTGTGAATTCCTGACAGGAACTGGTGGTTACAGGTCTGTGTCAGGGCCGAAGACTGGAGCTTGGAGAGATATGTGTGCGTGTGCCCGTGCATGCACGCATGTGTATGTGGTATCTTTTGCTGTTGCTGCTGTGACTTGTGTTCTTCTGCTGGATATTGTGAGCACTCTATATTGGTGAAACTTGTGGGCTGTCCCCAGCACATCCTCAGGTTCTGTTGGTTGTTAATGCAAACAACTCATTTCACTTGATGCTTCAATGTGCAAGTGATTAATACATGAATCAAAAGGTGCAATACTTTTAAGGCTGCTTCAGATGCCAATGGGAAGAGAAATATAACTATTGGCATTTATTTTAATTCTCTAATAAACTGTTCCTTTGCATGAACAAATTATTTTCTCTTAGATTTGAATTCCAGAAAAATTTTGAAAGGCTGATGCAAAGTCACAAGTGCAGTATGCCATCCAAGAGACTTAAAATAATGGCAGAGATGATATGATTAAAGACTTTGAAGAATATAAGATGTCAGGAGCGGGAGTAGGCTCTATGTGCCTCCCCCCCAAACTTACTCTTCCATTTACTACAATCACATGAGAGCTAAAAGACACAACACACTGGTGGAAAATTAGGCTATTCTTCCCATCGAGTTTTCTCTGCAATTCAATCATGGCTGATTTATTAGCCCTCTAAACTCCATTCTCCTGCTTTCTCCACATAACCTTTGATGCCCTTACTAATGAAGACCCTATCATCCTCTAGTTAAAATATTCCCAATGACTTGGCCTCCACAGTCGTCTGTGGCGATGAATTCAACAGATTCACCATCTTCTGGATAAAGAAATCCTTCCTCATCTCTGTTCTAAATGGACATCCCTCTATTCTGAGGTTGTGCTCTCTGGTCTAGACTAACTTAATGTAGGAGGCATCCTCTCCACGTCCACTCCAACTGGTCCATTTCAATATTTGATAGGGTCCGATGAGATCCCCTCCTCAATCTTCTAACCTCCAGTGAGTACAGGCTCAGAGCCATCAAATGCTCCTCATACATTAACCTCTTCACTCCTGGGATCATTCTCATGAACTTCCTTTGGATCCTCTCCAATGCCAACACATCCATTCTTAGATAAGGGGCCCAAAATTGCTGACAATACTGCAAGTCCAGTTGGACTAATACCTTATAAAGCCTAAACTTATATCCTTCCTTTTAAACACATCTGAGTATTTTTCTCAAGATGCCACGAGCAACCAACTTGATTAACGGCGACATTCTGCAAACACTTCTTTTTCTCCTTCTTCTTTTAATTATACTTCAGCGACTAATCTGTGTGTCATTACAGCCTGTAATGTATATTCTGATAATGTGTTTTTGGGCTGACTGCATGATCTGTCGCTTTTGCTGTCTTCGGTATGTTTGAGAGCGAGGTTGATTACAGAGCATGAGGCCTAATGGTGGAGCGTGAAACCATTACTCATCAATCCCGCCAGTTAAAGCACTGAGGATGAAAGCAGAAGGTGAGTGGGTGGTCAGCACTGTCTGCCAGTGTTTGACCAGTCTCCTTCTCACTCGCTGCTGGAAGATGGAGCAGGAGTCTTGGGACTTGGGCAAGGTTTGATCAGTGTGGTTTCTGGACTGGTTCTGCGCTCATGTTATATTTTTCCAGGGTTCTGGTTTCTCTTTCTTTTACTGCTATTCCGAGCCATTTTAATTGTGTAATTCAACACAGACTGGCTCTACAGACTGTAATCAATGAATGACACAGCACTAAATTAACTAAACTGAACTTTCCAAGACCCTTTTGGGGACTCTGCTTTTGATGTTTAATATTTCGTTTTCCGCTCATTTCTTGCCATTTGTGCAATTTGTTCTTTTTCTCGTTCATTTATGTTTTCTTTGAACAGTGTTTCTTTGTTTCATGGCTGTCTGTGGGAAGATGAATCTCAGGGTTGTATACTGCATACGTACTTTGATGATGAATGTACTTTGGCTTTGAATCTTTGAATTCTTTGTCGATATTCTTGACAACCTTTCCAACAGGTTAATAAATTATACTATGACACAAATAGCCTTTAGTTTTAAGGGATGATCAGATGACATTGACAAATCTATTGCTACTAATCATTCACCAGCTTGGTTAATGTGTATTTATCTACCTCCGTTCAGAAAATTGTACTTCCACAACCTTAGTGTAAAATAGCACTTTCTTCTTTCTCCCTGAAATGATGAGTCTAAAATTTTCCAATGACACAAGTCAATTGCTGACCATAGCATGTTTCTGTATTAGCAATCTGGCAGAAACATGTGTATGAACCCTTCAGTGTAGAGATGACATCTTATGAATAACATGTTAGGAATGACAAAATGTCTTTAATATTTCCATATACAGTGGATTCTGCATAATTGGACCCCCGGTTAATTGGGGCAGCCACTTATTTGGGACAACTTTTAAAGAGCTAAAACCAATCAAGAAAATAGCCAGAATTCTCTTCATTTACTTGGACACTTTGCTGCTTATCGGGATAGGAGACCTGCTGAATAGTTTCTAACTAACGTCTGTTGCTGCACTTGTGTGGCCATGCTTAGGGCAAACACTTACTTAAATAGCATCAGTTGCATGTGTTTGTATTCAAAAGCAAAGATTTCTGTCACTGACAGTTGGCAAGAAATAAACAGTAAGACAATTCCGAACTGTTTTGCTCACTGTGGTTTCATGCATTAAGGCTTCAAGCTGCTAGAAATGGCCAGGAGTGAAAGTGAAACAATTTCACTACTTCAAAAAATTAGGAACGATGAAGAATTTGAACAATCATCTTAAAAGTTACAATGAAATTGAATATTTCGAGGATGCAATTGTCGAAAGTGTTGTATGAAGGCAGTCCATTGCCTGCACTAGGTGTCTGCACTGATTTTGTTCATTTACAGTCAATCAAGAGTAACGCGCAGAGTATGCTGAAGTCCTCCGGTGATAACTATTAGGAACTAATATGCAGTTTAAATGTACTGTAGTAGTATTGTTACTGTTCTAACTTGTTCTGTGCCTCATTTAAATACATAATTTGTTGCTCAGTTAAATGGTAGTTTGTCTTTTTTAAAGCATTTTGACTATTTCCCGGAAAACAGCTAATTAGGACAGCCGCTTAACTGAGACAAAATGTACTGGTCCAGATGTGACCCAATTAACCGGAATCCACTGCATTTTCAAGTATTAGGCTAATATTCACAGATATGAATCGTGAACATTTAGGTGGGGCTAACACTTCAGTGTGAACTTGTTTCAGTGCTGTCTTTCGGATGCGTTATGCAAGACCCTCTCTGTCTAGTTGGGTAAAGTGTGAAAGATCCCACTGTGCCATCAAGTAGAAAAGGAAGTTCTCCTCAGCATTTGATGAACAATTCTTTTATATCCATCACCATCAAATTAATCATTCAACTACTTACAGAATGTTATTGTGCATTGATTTTGCCATGTTTTGAGCTACACTTATGACTAGTTCAAGTATTTGAATGCTGCCCGAGAAGAAATCATAAGGTGCCTACAACTAACACTGGCTTAGGTATCTCAGATGTATGGAGCAGGCATGAGCCATGATTGTAATACAGTACTGTGCAAAAGTCTCAGGCAGACAAGTTTGTTTTATATGGTTTTGGATGGTATGGCCTCCACAGAGACCTGACCTCAACCAGCTTCATCAAGGATATCTGGGATTACATGGAGAGACAGAAGAAAGTGAGCTAGCCAGCCTGCAGAACTCTGGCAAGTTCCCCAAGATGCTTGGAACAACCTACCAACCAGTTTTCTTATAAAACTGCTTAACGGTGTATCCAAGAGAATTGATGCAGTTTTAAAGGCAAATGGTGATCATACCAAATATTGATTTGATTAACCTTTTTAGTATTACTGCTCCTTATAGTATGGTTTTTATATTTATAAACTTGTCATGTGCCTAAGATTTTTGCACAGTACTGCATATATTCCATATAATCTCAGTATTAGTTATATAACAGGATAGCAAAGGAACAGGCCCTTTGGTATATTTCATTGTATGTTACAATTTACATGTGGTTAATAAATAAATCCAAATTAAATCTAATATCTGTGCAAACCACATTGCCAAATTAAACTGAACCTATTTACTTACACTTGATCCATATCTTTCCATTCAATTCATTTTATGTGCATATCTAATTGCTCCTTAAATGGAATCAAGTTGTCAGTTCAAGTGTGAGACTGGAGCGCGATGCTCTTCTGCACACCACTGTTGTAGAAAAAGAAGAATAGCCCTTAACTCGGCAGTGGAGTTATCGGGGCACTGTAATGACGGTGTTTCCGTAGCAAGCTATTCTTGTTTTTACGAGGCCGAGTTGCTAGCTCGACGCTCAACCCGACTTGGATTCGAACTCGGGAACCTTTGCTCTTGAGTCCGGAGCTGATATTATTGCACTACCAAGCAGGATGCACCACTGTTGTAACACTTTGTCATTGAGTTACTGTCATCTCCTGTCCACTTGAACCAATCTGGCCATCCTTCTCTGACCTCTTTCAATAACAAGGCATTTTCACCCACAGAACTACTGCTCACTGGATTATTATTTTCACGCCATTCTCTGTAAACGCTAGAAGATGTTGTACATGAAAAATCCAGGAGATTAGCAGTTTCTAAGGTACTGGTATCAACAATAATTCCACAGTCAAAGTCACTTAGATTATCCTCTTGACTATGTCTGCATGCTTTTATATATTGAGATGCTGCCACATGATTGGCTGATTAGATCTTTGCATCAATGTGTGGGTGTACATGTGTACCTAATAAAGTGGCCAGTGAGTGGAAAAGCCGGTAATAACAAACTGTGCAATGAAGAGGACTGCTACCTGAAGCTTGTATCACAGGTTGCCAAACACTGCATTGTACCGATATGGAATTACCTTAATCCATTGATAGTAGGCCCTCTGTTGATCAGTGTCAACCATAGATGTTGTATCATACCTGCCGTGGACAAGCCAGACAGTACGATATGAAGAGCAAACTATTGCCAATGCCCTTCTCCAAAGAAACGGCAGAGACCAACACAGTTTGGCACCAATGATGTCACTGAAGTTGGTAGTCAGTGTTTAACGCAATGTAGGACTACCTTAGGGACTCTACATTTGGATTTTTTTCCCTCAGAGTTTACTTCCAAAGCCTTCCTATGAGTGGGTATAGTTACAAAGCAGTGGGGTTTGAATTCAGATTCTTCTTTCTCCTAATGAGCTGCCAACCACAGATGATGAGTCCCATCTGCCCAAAGCAACAGGTTTTAAGGTGCCAGTAACCTGCCTTTGCCCCTTCTCCTGTCAGTAGAAACGGCTCCACCTGGCTTAGTAGCTAAAAGCCACAAATAAAGGACAGGAGCTGGTCTTGGTTGTCAGAAGCTATTTGAGATACACACCAGCCATCATCATCACATGTCATGTTGTATGACGTGGGTGATCATGATATTTTGACCATGATTGTTCCTGGCAAATTCTTCTAAAGGAGTAGCTTGCCATTGCATTCTTCTGGGCAGTATCTTACAAGAAAGGTGACCCCAGCCATTATTAATACCCTTCATGGATTGTCTCCTTGGTGTCAGTGCTCACGTAACCCAGGGTTTGTGATATACACCAGGTGCCCATATGATCATCCACCAACTGCTCTCATGGCTTCACATGACTATAGTCAGGGGGCTAAGCAGAAAATATATCTTTCCCAAGGGTGACCTGCAGGCTAAGTGGAGGGAAGGAATGCATTACAGCTCCTTTGATAGAGAAGTATCTTCAACCCGTCACCCAAGCAGTTAATAGATAGTGGGAGTTTATCTCCACTATTTCCCCAGGCATGAAGGAACCATTTCTTTGATATAGCTTTCCAACTTCTCCTGCTAATGCAGTCATGGCCTATAGTTATGGAATCTCTTTTTGTCAATGTATCTATCCACTGCACTTCAATGTTCTTTTGGTAGCTTGCCTGTAGTGAGCTGTTAAACTGGAGAAAAGGCCTTTGGTTTGTAAATCCTATCGTGACTCCAGACTGGGAGCAATAAGAAGGAAGTGCAGCACGTGTTGTTCCGATAGATTCAGCATCAGTGCAGTGGATACTCCCTGCCAAAGTGCAGTGCCATGAGCACTTCTGCGAAAATACCAGTCAACAGCTGTCAACATGCACAGAAATTCAGAGCTGGCTAAAAGAGGAATTCCTTCAGGTGAATAGGGAGCTACTGGTAAATTTTCTCAGGAAGTCAAAACCAATAAATCTATTCCCATCTCTCTTTCTGTCAGTTTGCCACAGACCATAACAACCAGCCAGGATAACATTCACCACCAGAGTACTTGCCACTTACTTTCTTTTTCCCTGAGAGCCATGTATCTCATTGTAAGACAGACAGACATACTTTATTGATCCTGAGGGAAACTGGGTTTCGTTACTTCTTCTTAGTGCGATTACAAATGTTACGCCTCTGTCTTTTTTTAAATCCTTTTGGATATTCCCACTAAATCTGTACTATCCCTTTCTGCTTTAAAATGAGAACTCTGCATTTGTGAACCAGGTGGATTGCCATAGTCTGCAGCTGACCCAGTGCAAGAAGAGGAACTGCTGCATGCTAATTCTTGCAGAAAATCAACTGCAGGACAACAATCCATGCACCATCAGTCTTCAGGCCGCTCAGAAACTTGAGGTAATATTATGTTGTGACTGCAAATGAAATTGTAACTGTATGTGCTGTGTGTGACTATATATACTGTGTTTTGCAACGTGGCTCCAGAGGAACACTATTTTGTTTAACACTATACATACGGATGGTTGAGTGACAATGAAACTTAAACTTGGATTCTGCAGATGTAAGGAATTCAGAGGAAGACATACAAAATGCTGGACAAACTCAGCAGGTCAGGGAGACAAACAGCTGACATTACGGACTGAGACCATTCACTAGTAATAGAAAGGAACAGGGAAGAAGCCAGAATTAGTGGTGGGGGGGAGGGTGGAGATTTTTTATATAACTCCTGCAGTTATATGGTCACCAATGCCAACAACAGCTTTTTAATTCCAGCTTGCTTACCTGAATTCATATTTGCCAATTGCCCTGACGAAGATGTCAGGCAATCACCTGAATCAACAATTCTGAATTATTAGCTTTGACCTTCAGAACTCTAGACTTGTAATTAATGTTTCCTAAACACTATGCTGCTAAACACTGCTGTTGCCCACTTTGCTAAAGTTAATCATAACTTCTTTGTTTTCTGTACTCTATCTTTATTTATACCATGGAAGTATTTTTGCAAACTACCTGTTTTCACCTTTAATGTCTAAAATCCCCCTCATATTTGAACAACTACTTCTTGGCTTGTAACCGTGCACTGTAAAAATTAATCTGGGTATGCAAACACCTTTGCTCCCACCTCAACTTGTGTCTCCTATCATAAACACAAGATATTCTGCAAATGTATTTATTTTATTGATTTAGAGATACAGGGCAGAACAGGCCTTTCCGACCCAATGAGCCACATCTTCCAGAAACCCACTTATTTAACACTAGCCAAATCACAGGACAATTTACAATAACCAACAGTCCATCTTTAGACTGTGGGAGGAAACCAGAGCACCCGGAGGAAACACACACAGTCATGCAAACTCCTACTGCCAGCACTGGAAATGAACCCTGAAATGCTCCAAGCTGTAACAGTGTTGCACTAACCACTACACTACTGGGGTGCCAGATGCTGGAAATCCAGAGCAAAACACATAAAAATATTCAAGAAACTTGGCAGGTCAGGCAGTATCTATGGAGAAGAATAAACAGTTGACATTTTGGGCCAAGACCCTTCATCAGGACGAGAAAGGAATCGGGCAGAAGTTAGAATATGAAATTACGGGGAGGGAAGGAGTACAACTGACAGGTAGTAGGTGAGACCAGGTAGGTGCATGGTTTGGAGGGGTTATAAAGTAAGAAGCTGGGAGGTGCTAGGTGAAAAAGGTAAAGGGCTAAAGAAGAAGCAATCTGATAGGAGAGGACAGTGGACCATAGGAGAGAGGGAATGAGGAGGGTCACCAGAGGCAAGTGAATAGAAAAGAAGGGGTGGGAGTGGAGCTAGAATGGGGAATGGAAAAAGAGAGAAGGGGGAAGAGGAGAGATTACTGGAAGTTAGAGAAATCAATGTTCTGGCTCTCACAGTGAGGCTGGAGCAAACTTGTTGCTAGTCTGACAATATTAATCTATTTATCTCTTCAGACACTCAATGGCCAAGATTTTTAAATTCAGCACTTTCAGAGAATTTCAAAATCCCAGCCCATGGTTACATGAGTCCTCACTCTGAAAAAAAAAATGGCAAGCAATCACACTAATTCAGCCAAAGTGCTTCATGACAGGAGTTCCAGCATGACTCACAATATAAATCTGCACAGGTTTGAACTCTAATTTACCAGCCTTTTTGATGAAGGCCACAAAAATGGCCCAAGGAAAGTTAATCCAGTACCATGGTGGAGCAGGTAGTAAGCTGAGGTTCATTTAAAATACTTTGTTACATTAAAGGGAAATATCTCTTTAGATTAACTGATAATGGGTTAAATGCCTATTTCTGTCCAGTATCACAGAATTGTAGAATGCAACATGTTATAATCTCATGCTGACAGCAGATTAAAAGTGTATTTTAAATGATTAAAACCACATTAAAATCATTGGTAAGAAGGATACAGCTAAAGAGGTAGTCAGCAGCAACACCAAGGAATAAAGTGGAGGAGATTTGTGTACTTTCCTTCTGTTAGAAACAACTTAGTAAAAGAATACACTTTATTAGGTACAGCTGTACACCTGTTCATTAATGCAAATATCTAATTACCCAATCATGTGGCAGCAACTCAATGTATAAAAGCATGCAGACATGATAGCGGCTCAGTTGTTGTTCAGACCAAACATCAGAGTGAGGAAGAAATGTTCTAAGTGACTTTGACCATGGAATGACTGTTGGTGCCAGACAGGTTGGTTTGAATATCTGAGAACTACTGATCTCTTGGGATTTTCACACACAACAATCCCTAGATTTTTCAGAGAATGGTGGGAGAAACAAAAAATCTATTGAGCAGCAGTTTAATGGGTGAAAACACCTCGTTAATGAGAGAGGTCAAAGGAGAAGGGCCAGACAGGTCAAGATGAGAGGAAGGTGACAATAACTGAAGTAACCACACAATAGAGCAGCATGCTATTCATTCAAACAAATTAACCCCCAGCATCCGTTGCGGAGGGAAAGTGATGGCCTCCCGCTCTAGTGAAGCAAAGATTTACTCAGCCAGAGTCACTGCCTGCTTTTCAGCCAATGCGATGTTGCCAATACACAGATACTGCAGGAAAGGTCATTATGCAAATACAGACTTTCCCCAGAGAAATAAAATACAGTTGTTTATTAACACTTAAATATTTAAACCTGTGTGCATTGAACTGGCTTCGCAGCTGTGGATGCATTTTTGGGGACTCAGTAGTTCACGTTCTATGAGCTATTTGTTTACTTTTTTTACTATTTGTACAATTTGTCCGCTTTTGCACATTGGATGTGCAGCAATCTTTATAACCATATAACAATTACAGCATGGAAACAGGCCATCTCGGCCCTTCTAGTCCATGCTGAACGCTTACTCTCACCTAGTCCCACTGACCCACACTCAGCCCATAACCCTCCATTCCTTTCCTGTCCATATACCTATCCAATTTTACTTTAAATGACAATACTGAACCTGCCTCTACCACTTCTACTGTAAACTCATTCCACACAGCTACCACTCTCTGAGTAAAGAAGTTCCCCCTTGTGTTACCCTTAAACTTTTGCCCCTAACTCTCAACTCATGTCCTCTTGTTTGAATCTCCCCTACTCTCAATGGAAAAAGCCTATCCATGTCAACTCTATCCCCCTCATAATTTTAAATACCTCTATCAAGTCCCCTCTCAACCTTCTACGCTCAAAAGAATAAAGACCTAACTTGTTCAACCTTTCTCTGTAACTTAGGTGCTGAAACCCAGGTAACATTCTAGTAAATCTTCTCTGTATTCTCTCTATTTTGTTGACATCTTTCCTATAATTCAGTGACCAGAGCTGCACACAATACTCCAAATTCAGCCTTACCAATGCCTTGTATAATTTTAACATTACAACCCAACTCCTATACTCAATGCTCTGATTTATAAAGGCCAACATACCAAAAGCTTTCTTCACCACCCTATCCACATGAGATTCCACCTTCAGGGAACTATGCACCATTATTCCTAGATCACTCTGTTCTACTGCATTCTTCAATGCCCTACCATTTACCATGTATGTCCTATTTGGATTGTTCCTACCAAAATGTAGCACCTCACACGTATCAGCATTAAACTCCATCTGCCATCATTCAGCCCACTCTTCTAACTGGCTTAAATCCCTCTGCAAGCTTTGAAAACCTATTGTGTGTGATTTCTCATAAAATCTTCCATGTTTCTTTGTTTTGTGGGTACCTGCAAGAAGATGAATCTCAAGGTTGTATACAATATAAATACTTCGATAATAAATTAGAACTTTGCCTTTGAACTTAATCAGGAAATAGCAAATTTGATGTACGTAAAATGTATTAATTTATTTCTCAGCATTGGTGGACCAAATCCCACCCCCTCTAAATCAACAGCACTGAAACAATTATTAGCCTTTGGCTCATCATCAACATTCACCTTCGGGAAGTTAATTTAGAACAAGTCACTCTCCAGAGTTACACTCACTGCAGATGTGATTTGCTAATTCCACATCTTACAGAAACAACCTTTTACAATAAAACAAGGAATGAAGCACACAGGGGATTTTCCTAATTACTTAACCTTACCACTTAAGTACTGCTTAACCAGGCATAAAACTGCAGCCCCGAGTATCTTTAATATTTTCCATAATGTCAACCTGACATATCTTTTAACATCCATTCAGAGTCTCATGATGTCAGAAATTCCCTTTATTATTCCGAATTTCTTGAAAACACAAAAAGCACAAATCCTAGTTTTATCTATAATTTTAACAGAGATATTGAAGGCATTGTTAAAATACTGTCAAAGAGATTTGTAGAACTGGTATTATTATGGGAGTTACAAGTTCCATTACATCTGTCCACATTACTTGCATAGAGAGAAGTGTATTATGGTGAGGAATCTTCTGTGAGGATTGTCACCTTGTCGTGGTGGAGAGGCTTGCGAGTTCCTGTGATCCCGAGAGCAATACTGTTCCAGACAAAGAGCAATCCAACTGCAACCTCAGTGGTGGATCTGGTGGAAGATGTTGACAAATCTCACTTGTAGCAAAGGTGGAGGAAGACTGCAGCAGTGAAGGATCTCCTGTTGTCTTGTATTCCATGCCACTAGACTCTGATTCCGATCTGTCACGAACAGTGTGGTGGCTGCCTAAGCATCGGCCTCCCCACATTAAACAAAGTCATACAGAGGTGTTCTCCATTAAGGGAATGACCCCCGAGAGAACATTGTACTCGACTTGAGTGATCTCACTACTACTACGGTGAAGGATGTACAGTCATAACTTATACCAAGAATACATCCTGATCACCATGTTAAAATGAAGCATATACACTAATCACTGCATTGCAATGAAGGGATTACTCTAACTCACGTGACACTATGAGCGTACCATAGCAATCAGAATGTAACAGTGAAAGATGCCATTAACTGATACCTTGAAGAACTGTGTTAATGAATGGTGTGCTGTGTTTTACAAACAGCGGATTTTCACCAAGTTACTGTGATGGAGATGCTGGTGAACTATTTCATTTTAATTGAAATGTTTTTCTAAGCTTGCCAGGTCTGTTTCACATTAATATTCTGAGTACAAAAACAGACCACAATTACATTACAAGATAAGCATAGCTTTGGAGACTCCGTGTACTTACTAAAAGGGGCAATATCCACAGTGACACTCACTGCAGACACTAATTCCATGCTCTGCAAAGAGACACGCAAACCTTCAGTCAAGATGGCACCAAGCTGCAGTCTCTGCTGAGGTTCAGACGTGTCTTTTTCAGGTTTGAAGGAATGGTCTTGGAGGGCGGCGAAGCAAGTTAGGTTAGGGTTTAGAGTCAAAGATGAGGGGAGTTAGAGGTTAGGGACAGTAAATGAAGAGTCAGGGGCCCAAGCCTGTGTCCAGGCTTGAATGCCGCACTGCAGAAGGCCAGTGATCCCTGTGGATGGAAGTTGGCTCGGAAGGCCCCGTAGATGAGAGCTAGTGATCCTCCCCCAGGTCAGTGAACTCCCTCCAAGTCAGTGAATCCTGTGATCAGAGGTCCATGCAACTGAAGTCCGCAGGTCAAAACCAAATTCGCGAGTCCAGACGTCTAGGCCTAATGTTAGTGTGACTGGAAGTCATGTGCTTGACATCTGTGAGTCTATAAGTCTAGGCAAAGGAACAATCCCCAGGTCGGCAAGTCATGGAGTTAAAAGCCCTTGCAAGTCCAGAGTTCCTGCGAGTCCTGGGGTTGATGCAGAACACTGATGCTCAAAAGTCAAAGACTGAAGTCAGGCCTGATGGTTAAGGCCACTGGGTCAGGAGAGGGGGGGGCAGTACTGGAAGTCGGACCCCTGATATCACAAAATTACAAGTCTGGGACAGGGACTAAAGATTGGAGTCCTAGTGGCGGCCCGATCTGGGTTCGGAGACCTGTCTGTGTGTAAGTGGGTGTGTGGGAAGGAGAAAAGCCGTTTGTTTTGCTTTTGTTATTTTGTTTTTGCTGTTGTTCTCTTGTTGTTGCTTGTGTTGTTCTGCTGAATATTGTGGGCTTGCTATGTTGGTAGCAGAATGTGTAGTGACTCTTGCAGGTTGCCTCCAGCACATCCTTAGGTTATATTGGTTATTAACACAAATGACACATCTCACAGTGCTTTGATGTACATTTGATAAATAAATGAATCTGAATCTAACTAAGCCTATAGGGAGATTTTCCTACTTGCTTAACCCCACAGCAATGAATTCCACAGTTTCACCACCTTCTGGCTAAAAAAATTTCTCCTCATCTCTGTTCCAAATGTACATCCCTCTATTCTGAGGGTGTGCCCTCTAGTCCAAGACGCACCCACTATAGGAAATACACTTACCACTTCCTCACGCTGCATGTTAACCTTTAGAGAATCCTGCACGAGAACTCCCAAGTCCCTTTGCACCTCCAATTTTTAATTTTCTCCTTGTTTATAAAATAGTCCATGCCTTTATTCCTTCTACCAAAATACATGATCAAACACTTCACTACATTATATTCCGTCTGCCGCTTCTTTGCCCATTTTCCCAATCTGTCTAAGTCCTTCTGCAGACTTCCAGCACTACCTGTCCCTCCACCTATTTTGGGCACAGAACCATCAATTCCGTCATCCAAATCTTTGACATAACATGGAAAGAAGTGGTCCCAACACCAACCACTGTGGAGCACTACTAGTCACCGGCAGCAAACCAGGAAAAATCCTTTTATTTCCATTCTTTGCCTCCTGCCAGTCAGCCAATCTTTTACCCATGCTAGTATCTGTCCTGTAATACCATGTACTCTTATCTTGTTAAGCAGCCTTCTGTGCAGTACCTTCTTAAAGGCCTTCTGAAAATCCAAGTAAAGAACATCCACTGACTCTCTTTTGCTTATCCTGCCTGTTATTTCCGCAAAGAATTCCAACAGGTTTATCAGGCAAGATTTTGCCTCATGGAAACCATGCTGACTTTGGCCTATTTTATCATGAGCCTCCAAGTACCCTGAAACCACACCCTTACCAATGGACTCCAACATCTTCACAACCACTGAAGTCAGGCTAACTGGCTTATAACTCCCTTTCTTCTGCCTCACTCCCTTCTTAAAGAGTGGACTGACATTTGTAACTTTCCAGTTCTCCAGAATTATTCCAGAATATAGTGATTTTTGAAAGTTCATTACTAATGCCCCCACAGTCTCTTCAGCTACCTCTTTCAGAGCCCTAGGTTGTAGTCCACCTGGTCCAGGTGACTTATCTACCTTCAGACCTTTCAGTTTCCCAAGCAACTTCTTTGTAATAGCAACATCACTCACCTCCACCCCCTGAGGCTCTCAAATTTCTGGCAGTGAAGACTGTGGGAAAATACTTATATTTGTTTATTTGTGTTATTACTGTTTATTTGTTCCCCATCACTACCTTTTCAGCATAATTTTCTAATGGTCTGATATCTACTCTTGCATCTCTTTTACTCTTTATATATCTGAAAAAACTTTTATCTTATGGTCTTTTTAGTTGCCTTCCACTGGTTTTTAAAAGCTTCCCAGTTCTCTAACTTCCCACTAATTTTTGCTATATTATATGCCCTCTCCTTTGCTTTTATGATATCTTTGACTTCCCTTGTCAGCCACAATTGTCTCATCCTCCCTTTAGAATACTTTTTCTTCTTTGGAATGTAGTTTCTATTCTATGCCTTCTGAATTGTTCCCAAATACTTCAACCATTGCTGCTTTGCCATCATTCCTGCTCGTGTTCCTTTCCAAATCAACTCACCAGTTCCTCTCTCACGCCTCTATAATTCCTTTTACTCCACTATGAAACTGATACATCTGACTTTATCTTGCCCCTCTCAAACTGAAGGATGAATTCTATCATATTATGATCACTGACTTCTTTACCTTTCACTCCTTAATCAAATCCGGTACATTACCCAACCAGAATTGTCTTTCCCTGAGTGGGCTCAACCACAAGTTGCTCTAGAAAGCTATGTCATTGGCACTCTACAAATTCCCTCTCTTGGGATCCAGCACCGACCTGATTTTCACAATCTACCTGCATTTTGAAATGCCCCTTGGCTATCATAACATTGTTCTTTTTACGAGCATTTTCTATCTCCCATTGTAGTTTGTATCCCACATCCTGGCTGCTGCTCAGAGCCCTGTGTATAACTCCCATATGTGTATTTCCACACTTGCAGTTTCTTAACTCTACAAGAATTCTACATCTTCTGATCGTATCTCTAACTGTGCTACAAGATCATCTACCTTATTCTCAGTTCTGTATTCATCACTTTTATCAATTTTGGCCCCATGTTACACTTCAACTCAAACCACTGACTGTAATTTCTCCCCATCATCTGCCTGTCCTTCCTCAAGGTCTCACATTTACACACTGCATCTACTTGTATACCAACTACCCCAATCTCTGCCCTTTCCTTCTTGTGCCAATGTTCCTGCCAAATTAGCTTAAACCCTCCCCAACAACTCTAGCAAACCTACCCAGAAGGATATTTGTCCCCCTTGGGTTCACGTGTGACCAGTCCTGTTTGTACAGGTCATACTTTCCCCAGAAGAGATCCCAAAGACTGAGAAATTTGAAAACCTGTGCTCTGCACCAATTCCTCAGCCATGCATTCATCAGCTAAACCATTTTATTCTTATCCTCACTGGGACATAGCACAGGCAGCAATCTAGCAATTACTCCCCTGGAGTTCCTACTTTTCAGCTTTCTACCTAGTCTCACTTCAGGACCTTCTCACGTTTCTTACCTACAGTATGTCATTCGTACCAATATGTATCAGGACTCCTGACTGCTCACCTCCCCTTTTTAAAAGGCCATGGATCAAGTCTGAGGCATCCTGTACCTTGGCAACTGAAAGTCAAAATACCATCTGAATGTCTTTTTCATGTTCACAGAACCTCCTGTCTGTTGTCCAGTTTAGGAATCTCCTATCATTACAGCACTCCTCTTCTCCCCACTTCCCTTGTGAACCAGAAAGCCAGACATACTCAGTTCCAGAGACCTGTTTGCTGTGTAAGCAAACCACCCCCAACAGTATCTGAAGCACTATACTTATTACTGAGAGGCATAGCCACAGGAGTGCTCTGCACTGGGTGCCTATTCTTTTTCCCTCTCCTGACAGTCACCCACATACCTGCCTCCTGTAACCTATGGGTGACGACTTCTCTGTAGTTCCTAACCATCACCTCCTCTTTCTCCCGTATGAGCCTAAGGTCATCGAGCTGCAGCTCCAGCTTCTTAATCTGTGCCCTAAGGTACGGCAACTCGATGCACCCTGTGCAGGTGTAGTTGTCAAGGAGACGGGAAGGCTCCCAGAGTTCCCACATCTCTCACAAAGAACGTACCACTACCTCTAAACCCATTCTCAGTGCACTAACTATGTATTAATAGACAAAGAAAGAGAGAAAACTTACTGGAAACATACTTAGAACTCTGCCTGTGCTTGTCCAAGCTTGTTGAGTGAAAGCCTCCCATTCTAATACTGGCCCGCTCCAACAGTTTTTATTGGCTCTCTTCTGATCAGACTTGTTCTTTTCAAATGGCTCCTGCCTTGCAATGATATCTCTCTCACCCCCTACTTCAATTTATGACTCAGTCCCAACGAGACTTGTTCTTTTCAAATGGTTCACACCTTGCAGGAGATTGTGCAACTTCACTAGTCGCAGAGAGATACCAGAAATCTGGAAGATAGCAAAAGTTGTCTCCTTTTTAAAAGGGGTAGTGGAGATAAGTCTAGAAACAACAGGCCAGTGAGGTTTATATAGGGCAGTTGCTGGAGAAGTTTCCTGGGGACCAAGGGATGGTTCAGAACTTATTCACTTGGGAAAACAGGCGCTGATTCAGAGGAATCAGTATGGTTCTGTGCAACACTTTCAAATCTGAGTTTTCTACTTCCTGGGGAGAGTGAGGTGAGCCAGGCTCCCATCTATTTTACAGCAGCACCATCGAGAATGTCCTGACCAGCTGCATCACCATCTAGGATGGGAACTGCAAGGCATCTGACCATTACAAAGGATTGCGAGGACTGCTGAGAGGATCATTGGGCACTCTCTTCCACCCATTAGAGATATTTATCAGAAGCATTGTGTACGCAGGTCCCTCGTCATTGTCAGTGATTCCGCCCGTCGGCCCAGCCAACTCTCTGACCCCCTACCATCAGGTAGGATGCGTGACAGCTTCTTTCCCCAGGCCCTGAGATGACTGAACTCCCTGCACCATGTATGAATCTCATAGAACCAGAGAACATTACAACACAGTACAGGCCCTTCAGCCCTCCATGCTGTGCCGACCCATATAATCCTTAAACCCACACTACCCCATAACCCTCCATTTTTCTTTCATCCAAGTGCTTGTCCAAGACGCTCTTAAATACCCCTAATGTTTTAGCCTCCACCATATCCCTGGCAAGTCATTCCAAGCACTCACAACCCTCTGTGTAAAAAACTTACCCCTGATGTCTCCCCTAAACTTCCCTCCCTTAATTTTGTACATATGCCCTCTGGTATTTGCTATTGGTGCCCTGGGAAACAGGTACTGACTATCCACCCTATCTATGCCTCTCATAATCTTGTAGATCTCTATCAAGTCCCCTCTCATTCTTTTACGCTCCAAAGAGAAAAGTCCCAGCTCTGCTAACCTTGCTTCATATGACTTGTTCTCCAATCCAGGCAACATCCTGGTAAATCTCCTCTGCACCCTTTCCATAGCTTATCAAATGGTCTCATCATGTATGCAGTGCCAGTAGCAATATACTTTTTACCTTTTAACTTGTATCCTATATGCACCCTATTATTTGGTAATTTATTCATGATAAAATGACTTTATGTGTTATGTGTGTGTGTTATATGTATTAAGTTGTGCAGTTCAGTCTGGAGGAAAGTTGTTTCACTTGGCGGTGTACGTGTGTACGGTTGAAAGACGATAAAATAACTTGAACTTGAACTTGAGGTAAATAACTAAGAAAGAGGACACAGTTTATATAGACTTTATTTGCGTTTCTAAGAAGGTTCTGCAAGGTAGGCTGCTTCAGAAAGTTAACGCACAAGAAATCCAATTTGTGTTGACAAACTGATTCCAAAACTGGCTTAGTTAAAGGAGGCCGAAGTTAGTGTTGGAGGGGTGCTTTACAGACTGGATACCAGTAACACGTGGTGTACTGCAAGGACCAGTTCTGGGAGCTTACGTGGATATGAATTAGATGAGATTGTAGGTTGTCTAATTAGCAAATTTGCAGAAGACAAGATATAGAAGTCATATATAGGAAAGACAGTTGTCTAAGGATGCAGCAGACATGAGGTTGGCTAGAATGTTGGTGGAGTGGTTACAGATGGAATCTAATCAAGACAAGTGTGAGGTAATACACATCAGGCATTCAAATTTGTGTAAGACATAAATGGCAGAGACTAAGGAATGTTGATATACAGAGAGATCTTGATGTAGAAGTCTACAGCTTGCTGAAAGTGCTGACACAGGTGTATAAGGTAGCAAAGACGGTGTTTGGTATCCTTGCCTTCATAGGCCAGAGTAATGCATCCAAGGGCTGGGACTAAACATTAATCAGACTTCACTTAGCAGATTATGTACCGATCTGGCCACCACATTTTGTGAGGGATGCGATAGCAAAAATATAGAAGAGATTCATCACCATTCTGATGAAGGGTCTCATTGTTATAATGTTGATTGCTTATTCCTCTCTATAGACCTTGCCTGACCTGCTGAGTTCCTCCAGCACTTTGTGTGTATTGCTCAACTTCCAGCATCTGCAGAACCTTTTGTGTTTAGGTATAAGTGAGTTTGATTAGGCTAGGTTTAATCTCATAGGTATTTAAGGGGCGACATTATAGAGCTTTGTCAAATTATGAGACACATAGATAAAATTTCTAGTCAGAGATCTTTATTCCCAGGGTGGGGGATTGTAGAACTTTTGGGAACAGGTTTAAAGTGAGAAGGCAGGAACTTAAAGGAGATATGAGGGGCAAATGTCTGCCCCACACAGAGTGTGATGGTTATCTAGAATAAGGTGGTGGTAGAGTCAGATACTAGTGCAGTATTTAAAAGACATTTGGACTGGTAAGGTACAGAATGATACAGGCCTAAAAACCGATGGGATTAGAGTAGATAAGCAGCATGAATAGGTGGGTTGAAAGAGCTAGTACTGTACTGTATGATTCTAGTAGGGCCAGTTGTATTGCACTGCCAAGTAAGTAGAATGAGTTAAATAGGCCTTTCCTATTCTGTCAGTTTGTTGTGAGAGTGCAGAGTAAAACTGTGCTGCAGTCAAGATGGATTTGGAACTTGAAATAGTAATGACAACAGCTTGCGTTTACATGGCACTTTTAATGTACAAGAGAACCCCAAAGAACTTCTGGGAGTTAACCAGTGTGGGAGATAGATGTAATGTTCAGGGAACAGAACTAGAGGCAGTCTTTTGTTTTGCCTAATGTTTTATTAGACGTTTCAAAGGTAAATTTAATGTCAGAGAAATGTATAAAATATACATCCTGAAGTGCTTTTTCTTCGCAACCATCCACGAAAATAGAGGAGTGCCCCAAAGAATGAACGACAGTTAAATGTTAGAACCCCAATGTCCCCCCCCCGCGCAAGCGGCAGCAAGCACTGTCCCCCTTCCCCCCACCGGCGAAACAAAAGCATCAGCACCCGCAACTGAGCACTCAAGTGTGCAGCAAAAGCAACAGTAAAGACACAGTCTTGCAGTGTATTGTTCACCCGGAATTCGACATACCAAAGGCTCTCTCTCTCCCTAATAAAGGAGAAAGGGGCGTCTCCATTTCACCTGGTACATCTGGTAATGTTAACTCTATGGACAGATAGCAGAGTGACAGTGGAGGGGTAGGTGAGGGATGGAGATCTGGGAAAAATACACAAGCTGGAGACATTAATATGACCTGATCTTCCTCCTCAGACAGATTTATGGATCTCATTTCCATTCTGCTATGACTTTTCTCATATTTATCTGTCTGCCAGAATCACTTAATCAGACTTTGCAGTCATTTCTTTTATCATTGCTTGTTGGAATTTGTAGTGTGTAAATTGGGAGCACCGTCTCCATCTATTACAGCATTTGACAAGTGCTACATTACCTGTGGGATGCAAACGTTTGTGACAGGTGTTATATAAATACCACTAACATGATAATACAGTTTCTAAAAAGCTTTGTATCAAGATGAAGTCAGTAGCAAACCAGCAAGTATGAAACTGCAGAAATCTGTTTTACATTCCTTAAAAAAAGTGAAAATACTGTTACACAACGTATAGGTTCACCACTGATCTACTGCTGCCAAAAATACTTTTTTTTTAAAACTGACATTCTCTCCTGAATTCTCCTAAACACCTAATTGGATTTTAGGTAATCACACAAACATGAAGAACCCACAGGCAGTTCAGCTAATTAGCTGTCAACCAATAAAACAGGTTTCATCTTCCAATACATTCTTTAATTATCTTGGGCATTTTCCATGCCCGCAGATGTGGATTAACTATAGTTCATGGCAGTAATAATCCTTTCTAATAAATGTTTACCTGTCATAATACGATAACCCCACTAAATCTTGACTTTCTTACAACTTCCATACTTACTGCAGCCTCAGCAAAGTAGCCAGCATAATCGAAGGCCCTACCCACTCCAGACATTCTCCCTTCTCCCCGCTCTCAATGGGCCAAAGATATAAAAGCCCGGAGGATCAAGGACAGCTTCTAACCCAATGTTTTATGATTATTAAATGGTTCCCTAGAATTATAAGATGGAGTCTTGGCCTCTGCCTCATTCTGATCTATTGTTTAGTTGCACTGCATTTCCTCTATAGCTGTTACACGTTACACTGTAAGGTTATTTTTTTTCCTCTTCCAGCTCAATGCACTGTGTAATGAATTGATCTGTATGAATAGTACTCAAGACAAGCTTTTCACTTTATCTCAGTACATGTGACAATAAGAAATCAGTATCAATACCAAACTTCCTTTGTTCTTTTCTCCCCAGTGCTCTTGGGGTTAGACTTTTGACTTTCTTATTTTGCCTTTAACACCACAGCAGATGTAAAGAAACTGAAGACACAGAAGGGCTCTTTCTATCCATCAAACAGGCTAAAAGGGAACCAATGATAGGATAGCGGCTAGCGCAACACTTAAACAGCTTGGGGCATCGGAGCTTGGACTTCCATCCTAGTGTCTTAGACTATAAGATATAGGAGCAGAGGTAGGCCATTCCACCCATCGAGTCGGGTCCACCATTCAACCATGGGCTGATCCACTTCATCCAGTCATCTCCACTCCGTTGTTTTCACCCCATACCCTTTGATGCCCTGGCTAATCAAGAACCTATTTATCTCTGCCTTAAATACATCCAGTGACTTGTCCTCCACAGCCGCTCATGGGAACAAATTCCACAGATCTACCTCCCTCTGACTAAAGGAGTCTTTGCAAGTCCTCCTCATAGAACGTGTGGATTTTCTCCAGGTGCTACGGTTTTCTCCCACAGTCCCATGTACCAGGTACGTTAGCTGGCTATTGTAAATTGTCCTGTTAAATTGGAGTTGTTCAGAGTTGCTGGGGCAGCATGGATCGAAGGGCCAAACAAACTGTTCAGATTAATAGATCACAGCTCTGTATTTCCATTCATCCATGGAGCTCTCTTCATATTTGCTTCTTTTCAACACTGATTTCTTTTCCAAGCCTATGTACTATAGAAACTGAATCTGTTAAGCTTCTGCACATTTACTCTTCATATAATGACAAAGGGGACCATTCAACCTATCAAATCTATAAAAGCTCACAAAGCAATCTAGACCCCCGTGTATTTCTCCTGTAATCTGCTACCACCATTCACTTAAACATGAGAAGATTCAGGGGTCTGGGAGAAAATCCACTGAGAGAATGTATAAACTCCACACAGACAGCACCCAAAGATCTAGATTGAACCTGGGTCACTGAAAATGTGAGGGTGCAAGTGGACTTGGTATATCACTATGCCACTTCAGCAAGGCAATCACTGTACGAGTCATCACAAACAGACCATTGTAAGTAATTTCTCCAGTTGAATCTTCATCATCTTCATTCGGCAAGCATTCAAACTCATTTTGCCAATTCCTATTTCTGAATCAGAAACTAAAGCATTCTTCGATGAAAACAGATCCTTCCATTTCTGGTCATTAATTTCCTCCCTCACTAATGAATGCTGTGTTATTTGGGATTAGTACCATTTCATGCCAGCAACAACACAAGTTATTTTCTTTCTCTAGAATGGAAAATTCTGAAGTCCTGAAGAACCAGAAGACTTCCCAAAGATATGATGTATCTGTAAATTCTATATCATGCATTCCATAAATCCATCTATTTTATCTCATACATGAGATTATAAAATAATAGCTCACCTCTCGCCATTCTTTGCTGCCAATCCCTTGAATGAAAAGCACAACAACTGCAAGAGAAAAAGAAGAGTTTGAGATGAGTGTGCAGTGAATGACATTAAACTCAGCTAAAACTTTCCCAACTATAGATAGTAACCAGAAGAAAGGAGCACATATTAGATACAGAGTCAATAAAGAGTCTTGGCTTATTCACAACAAAAACAATTTGATGCACTCAACCAAAATGAAACACAGCACCTTTCTCCATTTAATGGCTGTACAGATATCCAGTTGATTTTCCTGAGGAAGGTTTCCATTTACTGTTTACTGAACTTAACAATTATGTCATTTCCCCTATACTTCTTCTCCAAGGATCGACACCTTGTGGTGGTAAAATGACATATGAATTGCTGAGATCCCAAAGAGATGCCATCTGCACCTTAGCTCCTGGTGGGGTCACCAGGATAGAGGAGGAGGCTCCAGACATAGAGCAATCCAACCGAGACCTCAGTGGTGGATCAGGCAGAAGGTGACGACATATCACAACAGCAGCGATGGAGGAAGGGTGCAGCAGTGAAAGATCCCCAGTCATCTTGCACCCCACGCCACTGGACTCTGACCCTGATCTGTCAAGTACTGTGTGGTGGCTGTCTGAGCATCAGCCTCCCCACGGTAAACAAAGTCATGCCCCAGAATCGCCTCTTAGGGGAACTTGAGTGACTTGCACTACTACTGCTGAGAGCCTTCCTCTGCATGGAGTGCTGGATGCTTATGTGACCTTGTTTGCCATGAAACATTTAATATCTTCCCAAAAACACTAGTCAAAAGGAAGAGAACACTGTTGCAATTCATTTCCAACAGAGACAAAGAGCCCACCAATCAGACTAGGAGATATCATTATAAGGAAGAATTTCTCATAAGTTCTCAACAACACCCCTGACCTCGTCAATCCTTCACAGCCTTAAGTCTCTACTTCTGCTTTGCAAAGCTCTGCATGTTCATCACCAGTGTTCTTGCCAAGTTCTATTATTTTACATTACCCATTAACTTCAGTTCAGTTCAGTTTCAGTTTATTGTCATTTAGAAAGCACAGATGCAATGCAGTTAAAAAATGAGACAACGTTCCTCCAGAATGATATCACAAAAGCACAAGACAAAACAGACTACACCAGAAAATTCACATAACGTTTGGTAATCCCCAAATCCAGAGTCCGGAGAGGCTGTTGCGCATTAATATCATGCTACTATCTTAGCGCATTCCCCGGAAAGGAGCTCCAAACCCACCAGACAAAACAAGACTACCCAGACACACCAAGTCAGGAGACCAACTCTACCACCCAACAAACCAAAAACTAAAGCTACAAGACCTTCACAAAACCACAGAATTACATATAGTCATAGTTAACATATAGTACAACAGTGCAAACAATACCATAATTGATAAAAAAAACAGACCGTGGGCACTGTAAAAATAGTCCAAAGATGTTAAAAAACTATAAGTTCGAAAGAAACCACCACACAGTTTCCACAAGTCCTCAGGGTCCTGATAGACTCGCCATCCCATGCAGGCGGCAGAAGGGAATACCCCCGCTATGGACTTCCACGGCGTCGAACCCAGCCTCGCAGACGCAGCACACAGTGAAAGTGCCACGACCGCAGCGGACTCCGAGTCCATCGAACCTCCGAGCCTTCGACCATCCCCTCTGGCACACCCTCTCTGAGCACCATCCTCTACCGAGCTCACTACGATGCCCCCGCCAACGGCCACCAGCAACGCGACCCCGAGGACTGGGGGCCTGTTCTTCTCAGCAGAGACCTGGACCTCACAACAGCAGCAGCAATGAAGAAGGCCTTCCTGGAGATTTCCAGATGTTCCTCCATGCTCCCAAGTCTGTTTTTCATCAGATTAGGATTGTGCACAGCACCCTGCTTAACAAATAACAGAGATCAACTCCGGAGAGGCCGCTGCAAACTGCGTCGCGTCACCATCTTGCTGTATCTTGCCTTGGGAAAGATTCAAGGTCCTTATTACTGTTTATATAATTCTCCAGAATTCCCTTTTAGTTCTAATGGACTCTTTCAGCAGTACGTACCAACAATTAATTTTATTCCAAATTATAGCTTCCCCTTGTTCTCATAAATATTAATCTGTATGTAGATGCCTGCTGACAGCTCCTATCAGCTTGAACCAGTATCACCATCCTCCTCTGACCTCTCTCATTAACAAGGTGTTTCCAGCCACTCACTGGATCTTCATTAGTTTTTCACACTATTCTCTGTAAACTCTAGAGACGTTTGTGTGTGATAATCCCAGGAGATCAGCATTTTCTGAGATACTCAAACCACCCAATCTGGCACCAACAATCATTTCACAGTCAAAGTCTCTTAGATCATATTTCTTCTCCATTCTGATGCTTAGTCTTAATAACAAATGAACCTCTTGATCATGTCTGCATGTTTTTCTGCATTAAGGTGCTGCCACATGATTGGCTGATTAGATACTTGCATCAAGAAGCAGGTGTACAGTTGTGCTTAATAAAGTGGCCTCTGAATGTATGTTGGTCTCAACTCCTCTTCTGTGCTGAGTCTCAAGAACCTTTTGAAAACTTAACTACCTCCTTGTTAAAGACCATCTGGAATGGCAAATTCCAGGGATTTGCCATGCTTTGTGTGAAGAAATTCCTACTCTGCTCATCTTAAAATGACCACCCTCTGTTCTTGAAACTATACCTTCCAACATGACTAGACAAAAGATTTGTGTCCTCTTTTACCATAGAGTAAATAATTTAAAAGCCTATGGAGTACATCAAGGGAAAGCTAATTGGTGAAAAATCAATCAAGAACCATGTCCATTAGAAGCTCAATGGCTTATTGTTATTACCAGTGGGGAGAAACTGCAGGTGTTGCTGAATAAAGGAAAGGATTTTTATTAGATAATTTCCTAGTTCATCCGACCCCAAGTGTGAAGTTAGGTGCTGATGTAGAGACAGTGACCAAAGTTCATTCATAACAATTCCAACAGAACATTAGTGGCTTGGACGAGCACCACTGTGAGACGTAACAGCCTCAAAACTGGGACCCCATGATTACCACTACTCAGGCATCCATTAAGATAATACAAGTAACACAGCAAAACACACAAAATACTGGAGGAACTCAACATCTATGGAAATGAATAAACTGTCAACGTTTTGGGCCAAGACCCTTCTTCAGGACTGGGATAGGAAGGGAAAGACTCCAGAATAAAATGGTGGGGGGAGGGGAAGGATGCTAGCTAGGGGGTGACAGATGAAGCCAGGTGGGTAGAAAAAGTAAAGAGCTGAAGAAGAAGGGATCGTATTGGAGAGGAGAGTGGACAATAGAAGATAGGAAAGGAGGAGGGGACCCGGAGGAGGTGATAGGCAGATTAGGGAAAGATGAGAGGATAGAGTGGAGAATGGAAGGGAGGGGAAGGGAAGGAAAGATTTTTTCTACCAGAAGGAGATGTCAATGTTTATTCCATCAGGTCAGAGGCTACCCAGAAGGAATACAAAAAGTTGTCCTCCACCATGTGGGTGGCCTCATCTTGGCAAAAGAGAAGGCCATGGAATGACATGTCAGAACAGGAATGGAATCAGAATTAAAATGTTTGATCACCAGGAAGTTTTGCTTTTGGCAGATGGAGTGGAGGTGTGTGACAAAGCAGTCACCCAATTTATGATGGATCTCACCAATGTAGAGAAAGCCAGATCAGGAGCACTGAACTTAATAGCCAACCCCAGCAGATTCGCAGGTGAGGTGTTGTCTCAACTGCAAAGACTGTTTGGGGTTCTGAATAGAGAGGAGAGAGGAGGTTAATGGGCAGGTGTAGCACTTCAGGCAGCTTGCAGGAATAAGTCCCAAGAGAGAGATTAGTGGGGTGGGGCAAATGGACAAGAGAATTATGAAGGAAGCAATTGCATGGAAATTAGAGAGAGGGTGGGAGGTACAGACATGTTTGGTGGAAGTAACCATTCATGGCGGAAGTTGCAGAGGACAATGTGTTGGATAGGGAGGTTCATGGGGTGGTAGGTATGGACAAGAGGAACTCTATCACTGTTAAAGCGGCAGGAAGATGGGGTGAGCACGGGCATATTCAGAAAGCGGAGATGCTGGTGAGGGCAGCATCAATGGTGGAGGATGGGAATCCCTGTGCTTTGACGGAGGAGGACCCCTCTTATGTTCTGTAAAGGAAAGCCCCATCCTGGGAACACGTGTGGCAAGGATGAAGGAACTGAGAAAAAGGAATAGCATTTTTACAGGAGACAAGGTGGGGAAAGGTATAGTCATAGTAGCTATGGGAATCTGAAGCTTTACCAAAGCTTACGGTTGACATTTTGTCTCCAGAGAAGGAGACGGAGATATTGAGAAAGGGGAGAGAGGTATTGAAAATGGAACAAGTAACATGGAATCCTGAGCCTATCAAAATAAATTTAACAAGTTTAAACAGCAAGCACCAGGAGAGCACATTACAAGAACGAGTCGATCGAGAAAAAACACAAGGAAGTCTAAATGATTATCTGCTCTCTTTAAACAACATTTAACCAATTCAGCTGCTCTGAGAACCTCGAAGCCCAATGGTTTCTGGTTCCCTGCACTGACTGGAAGAGCTCATTACAGGTCCTCTCTCTCTACTGTTCTCATCTGCCCTCCCAGACTCCTTTCTTTGATTCCATGTACCACCTCACTTTCCTATCAGATTCTATCATTGGCAGTCCTTTGGCACCTGCATTTGTCACCTCTACCCTCTATTGCTCCTCCTCCATCCGCTTAGCATCCCTCTCACCTGGATCCACCTATCACTTGCCAACTCTTATTCCGCTCCTTCCCCCCATCTCTATTGGCTATTTCCCCTCTATCACCCCACCAGATGAAGGGTCTTGGCCGAGAGCATCAAATAGCCACTTCCCTGCACAGATGCTGCTTGATCCACTTTATGTTGGTGTAGGAGACAACAGATGCTGGAATCCAGCACTTCTTTTTGGTGCCCCAGATTCCAGAATCGGCAGCCTCGTAAGTCTCCACCCTGTTCTCTCATTCTAAGCCATAACAATGGACCTAATATTGAATTGACTTCATTTCTTACATCCTTCACATACATAAGGAGTAGAAATCTTTACGTTACGTCTCTGTCTAAATGTGCAATGTGCAATCATAGTAATTTATAATCATTTATGATAAATAGAACAGTGTAACATAGAATACACTCATATCACCATGAGTTATTCAGACTGATGACCCGGTGGAAGAAGCTGTCCTGGAGCTTGTTGGTCCTGGCTTTTATGCTGCGGTATTATTTCCTGGATGGTAGCAGCTGGAATAGATTGTGGTTGGGGTGACTGGGGCCCCAATGATCCTTCAGGCCCTTTTTACATACCTATCCTTGTAAATGTCCTAAAACATGGGAAGTTCACAACTACAGATGTGCTGGGCTGTCCGCACCACTCTCTGCAGAGTCCTGCGAATAAGGGAGGTACAGTTTCCATACCATACAGTAATGCAGCCAGTCTGGATCCTCTCAATTGTGCCTCTGTAGAAAGTTCTTAGGATTTGGGGGGCCCATGCCAAACTTCCTCAACTGTCTGAGGTGAAAGAGGCGCTGTTGTGCCTTTTTCACCACACAGCTGGTGTATACAGTCCACATGAGGTATTCAGTGACTTCATGTATTCAGATGAAACTGCCGCAGTTTGAAAGCAGAGAGCTACCTTGTCAGTTCTGTCTCTGAGAGTACAGAATTAGAATGCAGTTAAATCCCAATTAGTTCTCCATTGTGTAACATAGTTTGTGACTGCAGGTGATCTCCCCCCTTTACAAAGGTAGAGCGTTCCTACGAAACTTTTCTTAAGCCGAAATGGCGTAAAGTGAAGAACCATTAATTTATACGGGAAAAATTTTCATAAAAGCGAAAATCCTCTTTGTAATGCGAAAACAGGTTACTAATGTAGGTCTTTTGTAAAAGCGAAGTGTTGTAAAGTGAACATTCGTAAAGCAGGGGACACCTGTATTCTCCATTGTGTAACATACCTACTCATGCATGTGTACATCAGTGATGCTACCCTTGCTCAGGCCTCTTCCAAAAGAGTAAATGTGACCAGACGGGACTAAGTGGATTTCAGATTGAACATAGAGCATTACAGCAATGTACAGGGCCTTTCCGGTAAGATGGCAAAATGCTCAGATGCAGCCATCTCTCTGTGTCCAAACAAAAGTATAATTATTCATTCTTTACATCTTTTTCATGATCATAGGATGCTGCTGGATTTTAAGAACATCAAGCACTATAGGTCTACCCTACTAGTGTGTTGCTCGATAGCAATGGAGCTGGATCTCTTGTGCACTAATTAGCAGCCTGCTTCAGCTACCCAAGGAAGATGTCAGAGGCAGCTCACAGAGTGTGGACCAATGGATGCTGCTGGTAATTGTCTTGGATGTTTTTGTTATGATCACAAGACTATGTTGGGCATTGGTAATGTAGAATATGGCAAGTCCAGTTCAGTGCCTCATTGGTGAGATCGACGGCTGGGGAGCTGTGTTGCCTCGATTACTGCTCAGATGAGACCTTCATGCCTTAGGGAAGAAGATGCTGAAACTGGCGTTGTGCCGCTGGATTCCGTACTGTGTTTGGTGCTGCCCTCCAGTGTTCACTCAGTGAATGACAAAGAGGATTGCATCTGCACTTGCGTGAGATGAAAGCTGCTGTGGGCTTGTTCTTGCAGAAACGTGGCTCTGGGGCAACTTCCATGCACACTACATCTACAGGCTATCACCCCTTCTAATAATGATCAGTTTGGCACAGAGAGAATCTATACTTACCGACAAGTACTTTTATTGTCTCGACAGAAGAACACGTGAACTTACACAACCCATACTTGTGTGCACAACTAAATTTTCCTAACTTTCCATGAAAAGAAAATGTAATACCAGTTAAAAAGGAGTTTCTGCTGCTAGCCACGTGTTCGTCATAGTCCCTTTTCAAATCTGCATGTGTCGGTGGGACACCTCACATCTGTGATAGTTGGTCTCCTACCGAGTTACCACCAACAGCACACTTGAAGAGTCTGCTTTTGTGTTCATTCCAGTGTCATGTGTCTGACCCTTAACACCTTCCAACTGGCTTTGCTCCAGGCTAGCATCCATTTATTGCCCACTGTTTATCCCACAAAAATCCCACTTTATTCTTCCACTCAATAGGGGCAATTTGCAGCAGTAAAATAACTTACTTATTTGGAGTTGATAGCTCCTCTGCAGTTGTATCAAGAAAAGGAGGAGTAACAACAATGAAAGTGTGGAGGAAAAGAGGGAACTTAAGGCCAAAGTCCCTCAAAGTTGCCATGCAAGTAGATCAGGTGGTTAAGAAGGTGCATGGTGTGTTAGTCTTCATTATTCAGCAATTGTGTTCAAAAGCTGCAGGACAATGTTATAGCTCTATAAAATCCTGGCTTGACCACACTAACAGTATTGTGTTCATTTATGGCCACCTCATTGTAGGAAGGATGTGGAAGTTTTAGAGAGGGGGCAGAGGAGATTCACCAGGATACAGCCTGGATTAGAGAACATCTTATGAAGATAGGTTTAGCGGGCTAGGGCTCTTCGCTTTGGAGTAATGGAGAATGAGAGGCAACTTGTCTAAGATTATGAGAGGCATAGATAATGTGGACAGCAGCACCAATACCAGAGGTTATTCTTTTACAGTGAATGGTGGAAAGTTTGCGGGAGATGCCAAATACAATAATTGGTGCCTGGAATGCAATGCCAGGGGTGTTCATAGAGGCTGATATAATGAAAACACTTAAGGTACTTTTAGATAGGCAGATGGATGTAAAAAAGTATGGAGGGTTACAGACAGTATAGGAGAGAAGGATTAGATTGACTTTGGAGTAGGTTTATATAGGTTAGGACAACATTGTGGGCTGAAAGGCCCGGACGGGGCTGTACTGTTCTATGTTCTATGAAATACCTTACATATGGACTCATTTAGAAACTTCACCTTTTCGGTGGGTGCTTTCCCTGCTAGAAGCTGAAATATGTAGTATTCTACAAGTGATTTTGAATATTAAATGTGTTGATAAACAGGTGCAGCATGTATTCAAATCTCCTGTGTGTTTTTCCAACAGGGAAGGCTAAGAGCCAAGCACAGAAGTCAATAATTATTCCTGAACTGCAGGAGTGGAATATAAATGTGACTAAATCACTTCTTTATGATGAAACTGAGATTTTGATATTGGATTTCACTCACCACATTTTGCATTTTGCAATGTGATCTGTCAGGGGAACACCTAAAGACATGGCTAGACAAGTGTGCAGTTTTAGTTTATTCTTGAGCTTTTCATAATAGGTATCCTGAAGACATTTTGTAACAAGCCAGTTTGTTTAGTACTTGAAACAATTATGGAACTTCCATCATTATTTTCAATTGGCTTGGATCTCGATTGCAACCAAATTCTCAGAATCAGGTTTATTATCACTGGCATATGTCACAAAATTTGTTGTTTTGTGGCAGCAGTACATAATAATAATTACAAATTACAATAAGAAGACTATAAGATAAAAAGATTAAATTAAATAAGTAGTGCAAAAAATTGCAGAAGAATACTGAGATGGTGTTTATGGGTTCATTGTCCATTCATAAATTTTAGGGCAGAGGAGAAGAAGCTTTTCCTGAAACATTGAGTGTATGTCTTGAGGCTCCTTTACCTCCTTCTTGATGGTAGCAATGAGAGGAGGGCATGTCCTGGGTGATAGAGTCCATAACAATGGATGCTGCCTTTTTGAGTGTAGTGCATGTGCTTAAGGATATTAGAAAGATGTACAGATCCTACCACATTTTAAACTTTCTCCACTGCTCGATAAGATCTTAGTTGGCCTGACCTTTACTTTAATGTCACTTTCCCGATATTCCTCAAAACCCTTGATTGTAGACCAAAATTCTGTCTCCCTCAAACTTGAGTATCCTCAGTAACTCTCTTGGGCAGAGAATTCTGAAGATTTACGATGCTTTGAGAGAAAAGAAAATCTCCTAATCTTCATTTTAAATGGGATCACTAATTCTAAAAATACAATGCACTCTGGTTCAAAATTACCCCGTAGAAAGGAAACATCCTCTCAGTATAAACATTCCCAAGTCACTCAGAACCTCAATAGCTTATTTGCCATGGTGCCCCTCATCACACTATACCAGTCGTATTTTCTTTATCCTGTCCATTCTCCTTCACCGTCTCTACAATGAGCAGCTAACTTGTTCTTTTTGATTTCCCAGGTCTGACAAAGGGACTTATAACTATAAAGCTCTCTCTGTTTCTTTGTGGCCTTATCTGCTGAGTGTTTCAAGCATTTTCTAGTTTTATTGCAGATATATAACACCAGCAGTTATTTTTTTCTTTCCATTCAGATTGTCATATGTTTCAATAATATTACATTATTCTTCAAAACTCCAGTGAGTATAGATCCAACCTGCTCAATTCTTCCTCATGAGAAAGCCCACTATTACACATTATTAATGTAGTAATCAAGTGTATCCCTCCTTGAGTAAGATTACCAAGCTATACACAATACTCTCACTATGGTTTCATTAGCATCCTGTACAATTGTAACAAGACATCATACTTTTGTACTCCTCTTCCCTTGAAATGATGGCCACGATTTCATTTAGCTTTCTACTTACTTCCTGCATCTCTAGGCTAATGTTCTGTTAGCTAAGCTAATGCAACAAATACAAGGAGATAAGAAATTGATGGCAGATCATTCAGTTCCTCTTCCCTGCTGCATCATTCAATAAGACCATGATTGATCTTCTATCAGCACACCACTTTCATTCCATACCCGAACCCAACCCCACAAGTGTCTACAACAAATTGCAAGGACTGCTGAGAGGATCATCAGGATCTCTCTTCCACCCATTTGAGATATTTATCAGAAGCACTGTTCATGTAGGGCCCTTAGCGTTGTCAAAGATCTCTCCCATCTGTCCAACAGTCTCTTTGACACCCTACCGTCGGGCATTAAGTACTACAGCATTAGGTTTAGGATGAGAATCAGCTTCTTGTCCCAGGCCATAAGACTACTGAACTCAATGCCACCACCCAGCTGTCATCACGTATAAAGCTCCAGTAGCGTTATACTGTTTACTTTTAAAGTTGCATCGTACAGTATATGCATCTTATTATTCATTAAGTTTTTATGGTAATATTACTTTATGTGTTATGTGTGTGAGTTATACGTACTGTATAAATTATAGGTACTGCACTTTGTTCCACAAGAACATTGTTTTATTCAACAGAATACTGTATGTGTACAGTTGAATGATAATAAACTGAACTTGAATTTGAACCTGAACCTTCTTGGACAGCATTGGGTGTGCTCCTAAGGGGTATAACAAACTAAACTTGAGGGTTATCCACCCAAAATGCTGGTGGAACGCAGCAGGCTAGGCAGCATCTATAGGAAGAAGTACAGTCGACGTTTCAGACCAAGACCCTTCATCAGGACTAGCTGAAAGGAAAGATAGTAAGAAATTTGAAAGTGGGAAGGGGAGGGTGAAATCCGAAATGATAGGAGAAGTCAGGAGGGGGAGGGATGAAGCTAAGAGCTGGAAAGGTGTTTGGCAGAAGGGATACATAGATGGAGAAGGGAGAGGATCATGGGACGGGAAGCCTAGGGAGAAAGAAAGGGGGAGGGGAGCACCAGAGGGAGATGGAGAACAGGCAAAGAGTGATTGTGAGAGGGACAGAGAGAGAAAATATAGAGAAAAAAGGGGGGAATAAATAAATAGATAGATAGATAAATAAGTAGATTAATAAGGGATGGTATAAGGAGGGGAGGAGGGGCATTAACAGAAGTTAGAGAAATCAATGTTCATGCCATCAGGTTGCAGGCTACCCAGACGGAATATAAGGTGTTGTTCCTCCAACCTGAGTGTGGCTTCATCTTAACAGTAGAGGAGGCCATGGATTGACATATCAGATTGGGAATGGGATGTGGAATTAAAATGTGTGGCCACTGTGAGATCCTGCTTTCTCTGGCGGACAGAGCGTAGGTGTTCAGCGAAACGGTCTCCCAGTCTGCGTCGGGTCTCACCAATATATAAAAGGCCACACCGGGAGCACCGGACACAGTATACCACACCAGCCGACTCACACGTGAAGTGTCGCCTCACCTGGAAGGACTGTCTGGGGCCCTGAATGGTGGTGAGGGAGGAAGTGTAAGGGTAGGTGTAGTACCTGTTCCACTTACAAGGATAAGTGCCAGGAGAGAGATCGTTGGGAAGGGATGGGGGGACAAATGGACGAGGGAATCGCGTAGGGAGCGATCCCTGTGGAAAGCAGAAGGGGGGGAGGGAAAGATGTGCTTGGTAGTGGGATCCCGTTGGAGGTGGCGGAAGTTATGGAGAATTATACATTGGACCTGGAGGCTGATGGGGTGGTAGGTGAGGACAAGGGGAACCCTATCCCGAGTGGGGTGGCGGGAGGATGGAGTAAGAGCAGATGTACATGAAATGGGAAAGATGTATTTGAGAGCAGAGTTGATGGTGGAGGAAGGGAAGCCCCTTTCTTTAAAAAAGGAAGACATCTCCTTCATCCTGGAAAGGGAAAGGATACCAGCAAGCCAAGTAGGAGGTGATACTTCACCTCTGAGTCGGCTGGTGTGATGAACTGCGTCCGGTGCTCCCAGTGCAGGCTTCTATTTATTGGTGAGACCCGACTAGACCAGGAGACCGTTTCACTGAACACCTACGCTCTGTCCACCAGAGAAAACAGGATCTCCCAGTGGCCACACATTTTAATTCCACATCCCATTCCCATTCTGATATGTCTATCCATGGCCTCTTCTATTGTCAAGATGAAGCCACATTCAGGTTGGAGGAACTTCACCTTATATTCTGTCTGGGTAGCCTCCAACCTGATGGCATGAACATTGATTTCTCTAACTTCCATAAATGCCCCTCCTCCCCTTCTTACCCCATTCCTTATTTATTTATTTGTTTGTTTGTTTATTTATTTATTCCACTCTCTCTCTCTCTCTCTCTCTCTCTCTCTCTCTCTCTCTCTCTCTCTCTCTCTCTCTCTCTCTCTCTCTCTCTCTCCCCCCCCCCCCACACTTTTTTCCTCTCTTTTTTTTCTCTCTCTGTCCCTCTCACAATCACGCCTTGCCTTTTCTCCATCTCCCTCTGGTGCTCTCCTCCCCTTTTCTTTCTCCCTAGGCCTCCCATCTCATGATCCTCTCCCTTCTCCAGCTCTGTATCCCTTTTGCCAATCACCTTTCCAGCTCTTAGTTCATCCCACCCCCTCCTGTCTTCTCCTATCATTTTGGATCTCCCCCTCCCCCTCCCACTTTCAAATCTCCTACTACCTTTTCTTTCAGCTAGTCCTGACGAAGGGTCCCGGCCGGAAACATCGAATGTACTTCTCCCTATAGATGCTGCCTGGCCTGCTGTGTTCCACCAGCAGTTTGTGTGTGTTGCTTGAATTCCCAGCATTTCCTTGTGTTTGAGGGTTATCACTTGAAGGGTAATCCTGAAATGGATAGTTCATTCAGATAAATTCTGGAACAGCAGAATTGTCCTATGGAGTGATAGAAGATGAGTAGGTTTATATTCCCTGTTATTTATGAGAAAATATGGGAACATAAGAAATAGAAGCCAATATAGAAAGATAATTTGAATCCCTGTGGGTGCTTCACCATCTAATAATATCATTACTAATCTTTAATCTGAATAGCATTTCTGTCATTAATCCTTTACCCCTTTATTCTTCTGATATCTAAAAATCTTTTAATCTCTTTTTTGGATTAAGTGACTGAGCCTCTGTGGCAATCTTCAGTGGAAAAATTCGAAGCCTCATCAGCATCTTGCTGTTGATGTCTCTTCTCATCTCAGTTGTAAGAGGCAAGTCAATTATCTGAGATTCTGGCTTTTGATCCTAGATTTCCCAGTCAAGGGAAGCACTGGTCTTGCATTGACCCTGTCAAGTTTCCTAATAATTTGATGTTTCAAAAAGGTCACCTCTCATTCTATTAAACTTCGAAAAGTATAGTACCACTTAGTTCTCATGCCCTCTAAGGACATTACAGTCCCTCTCAGAAATTAATCCATTGAACCTTTGCTGCATTCCCATGAACACAGCCTCACTGGTTTTTTTGCTCTTTACGCACTAAATAAAATTTTATATATTTCTTGCTATAATTTTATTGTATATTTTAAGTTTTGCACTTTGCTACAGCTGAAAAATAACAAATTTCATGACAGCTGTTATTGATAATAAACTGATTCTGATTCTATCATAAGTCTATGCTTTCTAAAGGTAGAAACCTGACCACTGACCTCCGGTGTTGTAGATGGGCTCTCCGTAGGGACCTGTACATTTAGAAAGATAACCAAATCCCTTGGCATATGACTTTTCTGTGTACACTTTACATTCAAATAATAGTTTAATTTTCTGTTCTTCCTACCAAAGTGGATAACCTCACATTTCTACCCATTATAATCCATCTTTCAAATTTTATTCATTCGCTTAACCTATCCATATCCCTTTGCAGATACTTTATATTCCCCATACAACTTGCTTACACTTTGTATCATCAGTACATTTGGCTACAACACATTACAATCCTTTCACCCAAGCTAGTAATATAAGTAGTAGATGGTTGAGATCCCAGTAGTGATTCCTCTGCTTCTGTTCAAGATGCAGCCTGACAAACAAAAATTGGCTCTTTTACTTTGACTATTTTCCATTAATTAGCTATTGACATTGGTTTATCATTGTCACATACACTGAAAAACAGTGAAAAGTTTTTATTTCCGTGCCATCGAGACAGATTATGCCATACACAATTACACCAAGGTCCATTCATTCTAAGATACAAGTCTCAATGCTATGATTCCTCATCTAAAGCATTTTACATGCCACCTTATTACATGCCTTTTGGAAATCTAAATGCTCTATCTATATTTCCCCTTCGTCCAACATGTTAATTACAGCGGTGGCCTCTCTGGTTCCAATCAACCGTGAAATTCTGTGTCCTGTTCATCTTTTCTGTGATCAAGGAACACTGCTGATCATACAGAACACTAAACTATGCAAGGCACCCTCGCAAGTGAGCAGGGTAATGAAGGTGCTGTGCTGTTATGGACTAACATGTGGAGTGGGCCCTTGCTGCCCACCGTGGCCTGCTACAGATATTCTGGGAAGCAACCATCAGAAGCGGAAGTACACAAGTATTTGAGCGGGACTTGAAGTAGATCCCTGCAGGTGCACATTTCCATCAATTCTACTCTCTAACATCTGATCACTAGGAAATAAGTTGGATTACCTGCATCTGCGTCTGAACCAGCAGGAGATGAAGGACTGCTTTACACTCATCCTAACAGAAACATGGCTCCAGGACTCCACTCCAGACTCGGACATTCTGCTAGAAGGCCTATTCTCCTTTTGGGCAGACAGAAATGCTGCGACCTCCAGCAAGACCCACAGAGGAAGTCAATGTGGCGACATCAATAAAACGGGTGTATGAACACATCAGTAGTAATGGCCCACTGCTCATCGCAGATGGACTTTTTAATGGTAAAGTGTGGGCTCTTCTACTTACCAAGGAAGTTCACTGCCATTGTGATTATTTCTGTTTACATCCCCCCCTGCGCTAATGCCGCGGAGGTGTGGCAGGAGCTCTTCAGCAGCATCTGCAACCTCGAAGCCATTCATCCCAATGGTGTCTTCATTGTTTCTGATGACTTCAAAAATGCCAACTTAAAAACAGTCCTGCAAAAGTTCTGTCAGTATGTCAACATCACAGCCAGAGGAGAGAGTATATTCAACCTGGTCTATACTAATGTTTGTGGAGCCTACAAGACTGCCCTCTGCTTTCAACTCGGATATTCAGACCACGTATCTATTTATGCATCCCTGCATACGGGACATTGATTAAATGAGTCAAACCAGTTTACAGGGAGATCAGGACCTGGCCAGAAGGTGCTGCAGGACTGCTTTGAAGGCATGGGACGGGAGCATATTCAGGGAGCTGGCTGCCTATGATCATCACGTCAACATTGATTCAGATTCAGATTCAGTTTATTGTCATTTAAAAACCACAAATGCAATACAGTTAAAAAATGAGACAACATTCCTCCAGAATGATATCAACAAAGCACATGACAAAATAGACTACACCAGAAAATCCACATAGTGTTTGGCAATCCCCAATCCAGAGTCCAGAGAGGCTGCTGCGTATTAATATCGCGCTACCATCTTAGCGTGTTCCCCGGAAAGGAGCTCCAAATCCACCAGACAAAACAAGACCGAAAACTAAAGCTACAAGACCTGCACAAAACCACATAGTTACAACATATAGTTACAACAGTGCAAACAATACCATAATTTGATTAAAAAAAAACAGACCATGGGCACGGTAAAAATAGTCCAAAGATGTTAAAAGAGTATAAGTTCGAAAGAAACCACCACACAGTTTCCACAAGTCCTCAGGGTCTTGATAGACTCATCATCTCATGCAGGCAGCAGAAGGGAGTACCCCCGCTATGGACTTCCACTGCGCCGTCCGACTCAGCCTCGCAGATGTAGCATGCAATGAAAGCTCCGTCGAAACCAGCCTTGCAGACACAGCACACACTGAAAGCGACCTGACCGCAGCAGACTCCGAGTCCGTCGAACCTCCGAGCCTCCGACCATCCCCTCCGGCACAGCTTCTCCAAGCACCATCCTCTGCCAAGCGTATTAAGACCCATTGATGAATGGGTGGTGGGTGGTTACAAAGGAAAATGCATTGAGGATGATAGCATGGTTAATTAATATACTGATAGACAAATCAGAAACCATGGCTGACTGCAGAGATTTGTGAACTGCTTAGGGATCAGGATGCTGTCTTCAGATCAGGGGACAGCACGACTCTAAGGTCAGCAAGAGCCATGCTCTCCCATGCCATCAGGAATACAAAGCATAACCTCTTACAGAAAATTCAGACACCTTTGTGACACCAGAAACATGAGGTGCATGTGGCAGGGTGCACAAACCACCCTGCACGTCAACGACAGCAACCCCTCGCTTCTTGATATGCAGAATGCACAATTTGATGCATTGAATGATGTGACAATGAGGAAAGCCTCCTCTCTCCATAAGGAACAGGCGCCTTGTCTGGCCCGATGTGAGGAGCACCCTAGCCAGGGTAAATACACGCGAAGCAGAGGAGCCAGACAATGTACCTGATCAACTACTGAGGGACTGTACAATCCAGCTAACAGGTCCTAATGGACATCTTTAATATCTGTTTGAAACTGTCCCTGCAGGCTTCAAGGCAGCCACCATCATACCGGTACCCAAGAGCGTGATGGTAACTGGCACAATCGTGAAGTGCTTTGAGCAGCGGGTAATGGATCATGTAAAATCCCACCTTCCAGCAACATTGGCATCCCTTCCAGTTTGCCTTCTGCTTAAACAAATGATGTCACAGCCTTGGCCTTGCACTCCGCCTGTCCCACAAGCCTTACGGGCCAGGATGTTGTTCATTGGCTTCAGCTAACTATTTAATATGAACGTCCCTCAGAGGCTGGTAGGTAAACTGTCCTCATTGGCACTCAACACCCTCTCTGAACTTTTTGATAGAAAGTCCTCAGTCTGAGTTAGTAGTGATATCTCAAGCTCCATCACACTAAGCACTGATGCTCCCCAAGCCGCAAGTGCTCAGCCCACTGCTGTCGTGCTACTGACAGATGACTACTCTGGCTTGAGCTGTGTCATCAAGTTCGCTTTTGGCCTCATCAGCAACAGTGATGTCAGCATACAGAGAGGAAGTAGAGAAGCTTATCAAATGGTGCAGTAACAACAACCTGAGTCTCAATGTGGACAAGACAGAAGAGATGATTGTGGATTTCAGGAAAGTGCAGGTCGACCACTCTCCATTGCACATTAATGGTTCTGCCAAGGAGAGAGCGAAGAGCACAAAGTTCCTTCGTGTGCGTTTAACAGACCATCTGACCACAGCATCTCCTCGCTAGTCAAGAAGGCAGAGAAGTGTCTATACTTTCTGAGCAGACTGAGGTGTGCAAGACTCTACAAGGGCACCACTGAGAGTGTCCTGTCTGGCTGCATCATTGTGTGGTACGGAAGCGGCAATGCATCGGACCACAAGACCCCACAGAGGACAGTAAAAGCTGTTAAGAGGATCCCCTGGAGTTCACCCTCCACAACCCCACACCCCCCCCCCCCTGCCATTTTTGACATTTACCAAGAACCTGGTAAACAAAGGGCTGGAAGCATTTTTGAAGATCCCTACCACTGATCCTATAAGCTCTTTAACCCACTACCATCAGGAAGAAGGTAGAGGAGCATCAGGATTGGGACTGCCAGACCGGGTAACAGCTTCTTCCTTCAGACTGTGAGACTAATGAATACCCTGTCACCACTGAGGTCTCGTCACTAGACAGCGAGCTGTTTACTGTTTCCCTATGCTGTGCACTAATGCATTTTGAAATATATTTTATTAACTTATTTATGGTAATATTTTGTTTTATGTGCTGTGTGTGATATATGGCTTGTGGGTGTACTGTGGTCTGGAGGAACATTGCTTCATTTGGTTGTATATATGTACAGTGAAATGACAATAAGCTTGAATTTGAATTTGAACTTTCTATATAGAAACGATATAGGTGCAGTTGCAAATTCAGATGAAAATTAATTTATTGTCATACACATCAGGGTGCAATGGAATTCCTTGCTCATGTGAAGCTGCCAGTCAATACTCGTTGTAATACTTGTATAATACTTCGAACTTAATAATAAAATACCACAATAAATACAGAGACAAGTACATCACAACCACAACCCACCCCACCATCAAAAATACCAAGAAGCAATGCTTCCTGAAGGTGGTATCCATCACTTAGAACAGTCACCATCCAGAACATGGCCTCGTCCCATTACTACTTCCAGGGAAGAGGTACAGGAGCCTAAAGACACACACTCAAACATTTAGAAACTGCTTCTTCCCCTTCACCATCAGATTTCTGAATGTTATTCCTTTTTATGTATTGTTTTGTAATTTTATGTCATTGACTGTTCTGCTGCCACATTTCACGCTGTATAAGGCAATAATAATAAACCTGACTCTGCCTAATTTTATTGTAATATTTTACCTCTTTCACTACCATTTGCTTAATAATGACACAAGATCAGTTAACTGGCCAATAGCTTTCATTTCCTCTTTCGCTTCTTTCTTAAGCAAACACACTATATTTGTGCATTTCCAATACAAAGGGACAATCAAATTGTAGGGAGCCTTGAATGATAACAACCAATACATTAATTATCTCTAATCACCTCTTAAAATGCAAACCATCAGGTCTAGGGGTCTTGTGGCCTGTGGTGAACTACATATACCTGTCTGGACACACCCCCTGCTGACTGCTCCTGTGGCTCCTCCCACAGACCCCTGTATAAAGGCAACTGAGTCCTGAGGCCGGCCCTCAGTCTCCAGGATGTAGTATGGTGGTCAACCACTGCTTGTTCCTTCTTCCAGTCAATAAAAGCCGATATCTCGCTTTTACGTCTCAGAGTGAGTTATTGATGGTGCATCATGGCCTTTATCCCATTAGTTGCCTTATCCTTTTTCTCTTGACATCTCACCATTTTAAGTTGCTTCCTCTCGCCATTATGCATCTGGCAGATGATAAACGTATTTGCTCTAAATCACTCTCATTTCCTCATTAGTCTCCCAGTGTTATCTTTAATTAGACCAACTATACTTTTAGCTACTTCCATTCTTTTCAAACAAATATAGAAACTCTTACCTAATTTAAATGTTTTATTTACTGGTTTATTCTCATAAACAATTTTCTGACTATTTTAAAATCCTGGGTTGGTTTCTAAAATTGTCATCATCTCTGACCTAATGCTGATCTTTAGATCACAGTATGCCAGCTTTTACAATAGCAAAATCTTCTTCAGTTACCTACCAATGGTTCTTTGGAAGAGTCTGTCAGTTGGACATTCCCTCAGAACCCCCAAAACTGGTGTGGAAGCACATTATCCTTGATCTTTGAACATGTGAGGAGAAGATCCTTCTCATATATTATGCATGTGCTTGCCAGCATTAATGAGGGATGCAAGAGCGAGTGGGAGAAAGGCTCTTCTTGATTCCACAGAAAAAGATCTGAAGGTGAATTTAGATTTATCTTATTTTATTTATTTAGAGATACAGCGTGGAATAGACCTATCCAACAAATCAAGCCGTGACACTAAGTAACTCTTGATTTAACCCTAGCCTGAACATGGGTCAATTTACAGTGACCAACTGGACTGTGGGAGGAAACTGGAGCACCTGGAGAAAACTCGTGCATTCCATGGGGAGGAAACACAGACTCCTTACAGAGGACACCAGGATTGAACTCCGAATTCGGATGTCCCGAGCTGTAATAGTGTCACGCTAGCCACATTTGAACTGCCACATTTCAGCTTGTTCTGATGAAGGGTGTTTGACCTTAAATGTTACCTCTGTGTCTCCTTTCACAAACCCCTGCTCTTTACGTCACTGTATTTTTTTACTGTCCTTACAAGAACTAGCACTTATATTCAATGATAATCCAAGTTTCTTTGCAGGAAAGCCTCACAGATTCTAAATCTGAATGCACTCAGTTAAATCTGACCTTGCATAGATGGATCTCTTTGGTCACTGCCATGCAGATGTGACAGGGCCTTCTAATGTGATTTCTAGTGTAATATATCATGCTCGTTTGGTTCTTGCTCATCCCGGCATACTTTGTCACATGCAGTGTCACTGAAAGCATGCCCTACTGTGCTTGGGATGTTTCCAAGACCATCTAACAACTGATCTAGTCAAACATTCATAAATTTTCAGAAGATCAATAGATCTTCTGGCTAAGCTTTCCCCAAGAATTGAAACTTCTGCCAGCAGTTATTTTCTGTCAAAGCCAGATGTGACACTTCCAGTGCAGGGTCAAAGAACATCATTTGCAAACAGATCTTCGTGATATCTCTGCTTCAACTGGGACGTTCAAAGTCCAAAGACGTACAAGTTAATTGCTCATTGTAAATTGTCCTATGATTAGGCTAGGGCTAAATTGGGGGTTGCTGGGTGGCGTGGCTCTGAGGACCAGAAGGGCCTACTCTGCACTGTATCTCTAAATAAATAGACAAACAAACAAACAAATAAATAAAACTCAATCTAGGAATCTTACTGGACAGGTACTAGTGCATAGTGAGGAGCAAAAAGGAAGGTGGTGAAGGAGTAACTGAAATTAAAAATAAATAAAATCAAAAAACGAAATTAAAAAATGACAAATATTTTGTGAAATGACCAGAATTGGAATCAGGTTTATTATCACCGGCATGTGTCATGAAATTTGTTAACTTAGCAGCAGCAGTTTAATGCAATACATAATATAGAAGAAAAAAAAAGATAATAATAAATAAATAAGTTGATCAATTACAGAATACACATATTGAATAGATTAAAAATCATGCAAAAACAGAAACAATATATATTTAAAAAATGAAGTAGTGTCCAAGGGTTCAATGTCCATTTAGGAATTGGATGGAAGAGGGGTAGAAACTGTTCCTGAAATGTTGAGTGTGTGCCTTCAGGCTTCTGTACCTCCTACCTGATGGTAACAGTGAGTAAAGGCCATGCCCTGGGTACTGGAGGTCCTTAATAATGGACGCTGCCTTTCTGAGACACTGCTCCCTGAAGATATCCTGAGTACTTTGTAAGCTAGTACCCAAGATGGAGCCGACTAAATTTACAACCCTCTGCAGCTTCTTTTGGTCCTGTGCTGTAGCCCACCCCCATACCAGACAGTGATACAGCCTGTCAGAATGCTCTTCACAGTACAACTATAGAATTCAAATTATGTTGCAAACCTGGCCCTCCCACTTTGTCCTTAATGCTGAAATATAAACAACACCTTTTCTGTAATAGTTCACCTGCTTAAATACCAGGAAAAAATATGTACTAACACCAGTGTTTCACATACACGTACCAATGTCCAAGCCTGCCTCTGTTCAGCCTTCTTGGAAGCATAAATAATGAGGATGAAAATGGATGAGAGAATAGAAAACATTCAAGAACTTGCTTACAAGTAACCACCATATGAATTTTAAGATTGTTATCCATGCAGAATGAAACATTTTAAAGAAAAATTAAAGAAAAACACTAAAGGCACATCAGTCTATGGCCTCTTCCACAGTTACAAAGAGGCCACACACACGTTGGAAGTGCAAATCCCATATTCCGTCTTTGTAGTCTTCAAACTGATGGCATGAATGTCGATATCTCTAACTTCCAGTAATCTGTCTGTCTCTCCCTACTCTCTTTTCATCTCCTTTCTAGCTCCCTGCTTATCCTTTCTCTTCTTCTCCCCTGCCAAACACCTCCTGCTTGTGCCCCTGCTCCTTCTCTTTCTCCCATGCTTCACTGTTCTCTCCTATCAGATTCCTTCTTCTTCAGACCTTTACATCTTCCACCTATCCCCTCCCAGCTTCTTGCTTCATTCCCTTTCCCCCACCTGGTTTAACCTGTCATCTGCTAGCTGGTACTCCTTCCCCTCCTCCCACCTTCATATTCAGGTGTCTTCCCCTTTCCTTTCCAGTCCTGATGAAGGGTCTCAGCCCAAAATGCTGACTGTGTATTCCTCTTCATAGAAATTGCCTGACTTGCTGAGATCCACCAGCACTTTCTGCATGCTGTTGTAGATTTCCAGCATCTGCAGAATCTCTTGTGTTAAAGAAAAAAAATATTTTTAATTCCTTTATTGCTCCTCCATCTGAATAACTACTGTTGAACAGGAATATTATGAATTAAAATCATCATTATTTTATCCAAATATTTGGAGTTACAGGAAGTTACTTGTATTTAATGAAGAGAAAGAATTCATGCAAAAAGCATTTTTAACAGAGATTGACAGCCTGACCTTCAGATTCTCTGGCAAATTACTATTTGTTAGTGTTTGGTATGGAAATGCTTGAGGACTCATTAAAAGCTCTAACTCCCAGTTTTAAAACTATAAGAAGAAATCTATGCACTTATTTCCTAATGAGACGTTAAACCCTGGTGTCCAAAAATCAACCATTTCCTTCAAAACAAACAACCTCTTTAATTAGTAGAGACAGCACCATGCTCCAGTTCTGTATCCTACACAAGAGCAAGTTTTCCTCTCATTAGCACAGTGGGAGCCACAGCTCTTCAAAGTACCAGATTTAGCTGTGTAGCTGGAATGAATTATGACAATTGAAACAATAGTTGATATCCATCTTAGGTACTAACCACCCCAACATCCAGGACATCTTCAAAAGGCAGTTCCTCAAGAAGGCAGCACCTCTCATTTTGGACCCTCACCATCCAGGACCTACCTTCATCCATTACTACCATCAGGGAGGAGTGTAAGAGTCTGAAGACAAACACTCATTGTTTAAGAACAGCTTCTCTCCCTCTGCTATCAGTTTTCTGAACAGTTCATGAAAATTACCTCACTATTTTGCTATCTTTTTCCAATATTTTAGTTTTAAGTATTCATCTTGTAACATTTAGTTTATCTTTATACTTTACACTGTACTGCTTTCGTAAAACAACAAAATTCACAAAGTATGTCAGTGATGAAAAAATCCTGATTGTGATTCTCCTTCAGTACTTTAAAGTCTATTTGCTGGAGTGTGTCCATTCCCTGTTAGCAGTCGGGATCACAAGGAAGAAAACAGTCTATAGTAACCTCAGGAGTTG